>NC_139345.1:80609989-81044989 GCF_055883805.1 Amblyomma maculatum
CGGCCTCTGAATAACTATACGACGCGCAGCTTGAAGACAGCTACCGTTCAATTTTAACCTAACCTCAACAAACCCGAGTACAAGGCCCCTTTGTCGACACTTACTACTGAGCGCACCATGGAGCGTTCTGTCTTAAACAAACAAAGCAGCTCTCCTTCAAGCACAGTTACTACCTTGCCTGTCACAACAACGCATCAACCTAACCTAGCTGAGCGCAACGCACCCTTCCCTATAGTACACATTCCAGACTTGGCCCTGCCAGCCAGGCCAGAGGTCATTCAACCTAACGTAAACAAGCCTGGACAGGTCCCTCCCCTACGTGCCACAACACGGAGCAGCGGCGGCCCTTGTCTTCTCCCTGAACGCACCCTGCACGCTGTTCTCCCACGCATACACCTGCCCAGTGTAGAGATGAAGGGGGGGGGGGGGGGGGGGGAATCGGTCGGCGGCTGCTCTAAGAAACCGCGCGCGGCCGCAGACTAGCAGGTGCGACGACCTGACGGCGCCCAGGTGTCGGCGCTCATCAGCGTGGAGTCATTACATCGCCGAGAACACAATGGACGAAGAGGCCGAGGGGGGGAGGAGGAAAAGGGGGGAGAGGGAAAAAGGAGTACCGCTACAGTCCCTTCGTGGCTACCAGCAGTGAGCGTACAGCGCCTCACTGCTACCTTAATTAATAGAGCGCCTAAGCTAGCTCACAAATTACGAGATTAGTGAAATTTCATCTTCGACGTCCACGGTTAAGCTCTCTCGAACGAAGGCTGTCACGATTTTGTTAGAGAAGGGACTTAATCCGCGAATGCAGCCCACCGCCTCTACAAAGACGACGGTCACAATCCGGTGGAGTCGCGGAGTCTAAATCAAACATTTCCCGCACCCTCCCTTCCCCTGCATTAACGTCCCCCTGCAAACGCCCACGCTTCGATCACAGTGCTACGAAGAAGGAAAAAAAAAAAAAAAGGAAATCTAGCAGAGCAGAAACGAAAAACTGGCGACTACGTCACGAGAAAAGAAAAGGTCCCACGGGGAAAACGGTGTCATTTGAAGAGAAGAATCAAGAAGCCGAGTAAAATAGAAAGATGTTGGTTCTGGCGAGAGGGAGAAAGGAAGTCTCGAAGAATCCAGAAGACGCGCAGCCTGCCGGAGCGGCCATCAATCGACCGGGCGCAAATCCCGGCCTGTCGTAAGCGGCGGCAATTACGGACCCTTCGCGCGAAGACGATCCGAGAAAAGGAAGTTGCAAGGGCAAGAAGTGAGAGGAAAAAAAAAACAACAACTAGGAACGTCAGTCCCTCGAGCACCTCTGCGCTCGCGCTGTGGGTGCGGGCGCCGAGCTTCAGCCGAGTGCGAGTCTGCCATCTCTACCGGCGAACATAAAACGAAACAGAGAGAGAGAGAGAGAGAGAGAGAGAGAGAGAGAGAGAGAGAGAGAGAAAGAGAAAAGTGGGCAAGAAACTGAGCGACACAGAACGAAAGGAAAGGTAATGAGTCGGATTCGGAGTAGCGATCAACTGTCCGTGTACCGAGACCATCTGTCTCCTCGTTCCCAGGAAGGCCCATCCCGTCTTTCCAAGCAAAGCAGCAACTATCCCGCGAATATCTGGCAAGCAACAACGCTCTTGGTTTTCAGGACCGTGAACAAGAAGGACGCGGAGTTCCAAGTTGCGTCGGCTGCTGCTGTTGTCCCTGGGGGCCCGATTGACTGGCCTAATTTTATCATTGTACTTCGGAGCGCTTCATTTTCGTCAACGTCGGTTCATTTTCAACGTTAGTCAAGTTGAAGACATAGTACCCCCCGATCAAAGCTATATTGGCTGTTTTAGGGTTGATCTTTTCCGCGGGGTTTTCCTTCTCTTGTTTAGTTTTCTCTGTCTCATTTCCTTTGCATTCGCGTCTCAGGTTTCGCACGGAATATTTGGCCTAAAAATTCAAGAATTCTCGGATTTGAAGGATACAAAGGGGAAGCAATAAGGAAAGGGAGAGGGGGGGGGGGGGGAGAATTTTCTTTTTTTCTTTAGATCGACCAGCCCTGCTTGCAGCATGAAAGCCCAGCCTATTTGCTTCCTTTTTCTGGCATTTCGGCAGGAACTGTTAGTCCTGCCAAAGAGAAAGACGCCATCGTTATTGTCAGCATACCCAAAGAGGTTAGTGGCCGGACACCCATAGAAATTTGAACGCTTTATCTTTCTTTTCGGACAATTTCTTATGCTCCAGCTCCAGTGTCTCCATTTATTTAGGCAAATCACGCGGGTGCCTTGCTTTTCGCCTCCAATCGAAAAGCGGCCGCCGCGGCCAGGATTCGATCCCGCACTCTTATAGATACCTCAGTCAAGCTCCTTAACTACTGCGCCTATTTATCTGAGGTTTTATCGAAAGCTTGAAACAACTGGGGCTTTTTAACTCGCACTAACATCACCTAGTACAATCACGAGTTGATTTTCGCCTCCACCGAAATGCGGCCTCCGCGGCCGGTATTGAATCCCGCATCCTTTGGTGCAGCGCCCTAACCACTGAGTCACCGCGGCGGCAATCCCTACCTATCTGAGGGGCGCTCCTACATGTAGTCTCATTTTTCAGCGATAAACATGGTCAAATTTAAATTTTCAAAAAATTTAAGGGGTTCATCAAAATTAAACGAGTTTCAAGGGACCACTGAAACACTTTTTCGAGACCCAAATACATTCACGGATTTTGAAGGCCTGCGCAAGCCCTGTCAATACGCGGCCTGCAGTGCAGAAATGTGCATACATGCAGTGTAGAAATGTGCACTTTTCCACAATGTACCGCTGCCTGTCAACACCACCTAGACCACCTAGTTCGTCTAGGTGGTGTTGTGCCTGTTCACTGAGGGTAAACATTATGTGGCCTTTAGAGTGAAATGTGACAACATTAGAAGCAACGCTGCTACAGGCTTCTATCCCTTCACCCTGACCTGACGAGCTCGCTGTCCCGTTTTAGCCCTTATGGGAGGGAGGGGGGGGGGGGGTGAATCCAACCTACCGCAACCGCTCTACGGCATGTCACGGCCGGCATGTCATCTGCACGGCCAGCGAACCTGAGAACAACTTAGCCATGTCAGGCGGTCTCGTGAATTCACATTCTGGCAACCAATCGGCGCATCGACATCTCGACCGAATTATCGGCACTCCCGATACCAATAAAAATCAGCCAAGCGTTAAGCTTGCCCCCCCCCCCCCTCCGTCATTTCTGCAGCCATAATGACGTAACTATAGTCATTACTGCCATTAATACCATATTAGAGACTTTTAGTACAGCGTATGGACGCTTTCGTACGATAAACGCCAGCAAATTATGGGACGCTACTCCGCGTGTTGCATCGGCGCTTTTAGTTGGCCGTACGAAAGCGCGAACGCAAACTACGGTGGCGACATCTAGATTTAAAATTAAAAACACATTCATGCTTTTTTTTTTTTACTCCCAAGTCAAAACTAGCCGAGCCGCATCGGAATTTTGGCCAGTTTCTGTGCTGCGGCAGCTTCGTTGTACTCCCCAACGTTGGTATTCCCATGTTGAATACTTTTACCTTGTATTGTCGTCATGGTGAGTACCGGCCTCCTTTCAGCCCCGTACTGCCAAGCATATTTTTACGGATACACATGTGTAAGCAGTCAAGCCAAGGCGATCCGCTTCATGGCGTTGCCATGCCAACAAAGCAACGCTACTTGTCAGGCTTAGGGACTGCGCTGCCGCCGTTCACAATAAAAAACAAAGCGAATTATTTACTAAATATTTGAGCTGAATGCTACACGAGGCAAAGCTAAGACCCCGTGTGCCATTTATAGGCGGCAGCGCGCCCAAAAACGCGGTAACGAAGACAAATTCACTCTGAAGCGGGTGGCCTGGACGCCGCCATCTTGTCAACGCTGATCTCCCATCGCACGATAACTCAAGTTTCTGCGTACGCTGGCCGATCATACGAAAGAGCTCGGTAGCTCGGTCTCGGGTGTCGTATAGTGCATGCGCAGTTAAAAAGTTAAATTGGTTCACAGGAAGGGAAAGGCGCAGTAACTGTCACACTTGCTCTGTGGACACCCGAACCGCGCCGTAAGGGAAGGGAGGAAGGTGGGAATGAAAGTGGAAAGAGAGAAGGAGGAGCCGTAGTGGAGGGCTACGGAGTAATTTCGACCACCTGGGGATCTTTAACGTGCGCTGACATCGCACAGCACACGACGCCTCTTCGTTTCGCCTCCATCGAAACGCAGCCGCCGCGGTCGGGTTCGAACGGGGCCGGGGTGGTGCAGTGGTAAGACGCCCGACTACTGTGCCGGAGTTCCCGGGTTCGAACCCGACCGCAGTGCGCGTCACGATATTTTTGGCGTGCGCTATTCCTCTGCGTGTCTGTGTACGCTGTACTAAATGTCTCTATTATTAGTTCATTGTGTCTACAAATACCATTCAGGCTCTTATAGGAACTTAGCCAGCAAGTGCCAAATGGTCCTCACCTCTCGGTTCGCAGCGTTGCACTAGGATGACGCGAACAGCACGACTGCCTCATATACCCTGTTGTGTCGTCGGCGACCGAAGCGTGGACACAAGATCGAGCAGTGAGCGCCACCCGTTTGGCCCAGATCGGCCTTGCTATTCGTAGTGCTCCGAATGGCTTATGAAACGGAATTTACAGTACTCGCGATGCTCATTAGGGTGCCGAGACCGGCTGCCGTTGACACTTGCCGAACAAGCACGTGTTCCGGGGAAGCACGGACGAACTGGCCTGGTGGACTTACCTGGAAAGAGAAAGAAGGGAAAACGGTAAACAACTTCACAGTTCTCAGGCGTTACGTGTTCTAAGCGCTGTTAAAAACAGGCTACACGACTATACACCCGGACATCCAGGAACAACACAACGAGTACACGAAGCGAAAACGGCGTACTAATTAAGTAATTGTACAATAATTACGCGCCAGAGATTCAGTCCAAGTTCGCTGGCCAGCCGGGGAACGCGCTGACCTCCGTGCATGCTATTTGTGTTTTCTTCCTTCCTTATTTCCTTTGCGCCACCTCGGAGTCGCGGCTTCCATTAATTGGCGAACACGTACCGTCGCACCGCGGCGGAAAATGACGGCAACGCCAGGGGTTATATAAGAAGCCGAGGGCCTTCCTTTTATCGTGCCGCTGCTGCCGATGCCGTAATACCGGTAGCAGATTGCTTTGCATGTTGCTGCTAGAGCGCGGTCAACCGCTCCTCTTTATGTTCACCTTTGCAGCGGCTAAACCCGCTCCGCGTTGTATGCGCGCGCGTCAACTTCCGCGAGGCGGCGATGGGGTCACGCGGTACGGGCGGCGCAAAGTCGTGCATGACCCACCGATGCAGAGTGGTGTTGTAGCGCCACGCATAGCATGCAAAATGAACAAAAAAAAAAGGGGGGGGGGGGGGGGAGGGAGCAAAAAGGAAACGAAAACCAAGGAAGGAAAAAGAACAGGTCCGCATTCACATGCGCTCCACTCTGCTGCTGGACTCGTTAATGACCCTCTCGAACACGTGACTCTTCAAAGGCGCCAATCAAGAGACCGAATCGCGACGAACACTATATATAGGGTCAAACCAATCGCTCGTGCCTCGATCCCCTTCAACCGATGCCATGGCACTCCCGCGCACTCGGGGTCAGGCGCTACGCAGCTGGCGTACAGTATAGATAACCGATGGGGTTTCAGGATAAGTGGCTGGAATTTAAAAGGAGGCAAGCGCAGCATAGAGAGTCAGGAAGTGACGTACACGTGCAGATGAAATTAATAACTTTAAGGGGGAAAATGTGGCCACAGCTAGCAGAGCACAAGGCTAAGTATGCGAGAACCACTTTTACTGCAGTGTAGGCGTAGTTAGGTTGGTGACCATGATGATACAGTAGAAGCATTTGCATTTTAGTTGCCTAGAGACAACTAAGGCGCCACAGTGCGCTAAGTACGCGGCGACGTCTTGACTAACGGATATGTCCAAAATCTCGGTTTATAAGACGACAAAGAAAGGATAGTTCGAATTTTACACGGGCGCAAAATGAACGTAATTATTCAATCAATCAGACCGTGGGAAAAATGGATGTAGGTAAAAATATAATACTTTCTCCCTAAGGGATCCGCTGATAATCACGTATACGGTGGAATGGTATGTATTTAAAGTGAACCTCGCTCAAATGGTGCCGTTAATCCGATAGGTGAGACATGCATAAAATTAAAGTGTAAAACTGAAACGAAACATTCCCAATGGTCAGAGCCTGACTCCTCCGCATACTGCCGAATAAACCTAAGTGTCAAACGGACACTATTTTTGTTCCACCAAGGACTGCATCTTAAAATTGGCTCCTGAATTCGCTTTTGGATTTTTTTTTAATTATTTATTTAACACCCGCGGCAAGGCTTGCGTACTACAAGTCGTCGTTATCATATACCATGGCCTACACAGATGCACCCCCCCCCCCCCCCAGCCTCTGCATAACCTCGCTAAATTCGGTCACTGCAGTGACCCCATATCATTATCGACCGTCAAAGGCTACATTCAAAAATGTCATCCGACGTCGACAGTATCGGTGACAGTTTCCCACGTGCTTCCATTAAAAGGACGTTCCTTCCCAGATAACAAGGTGCAAAATCCGCACTACAGATCTAGTGCATTAGACATATCCGCGACGGCGTTCTTACGTAGCAGATGCAATGCGGAACAAAAGTGCACAAGATCATGCAAGGAGCTTCCAAGCACAGTAGACTCAATATCCCTTCCCCACAACTGAAGCCTTCAATGCGGCGGCATGATGCACCGCGTTGATGTTCAAAGGTCGCCCAAACAATCCATGGGCTGCGCGCTGCGGTTCTCCCCCATCTCCTTGCAGGTTGCCGATTTCACAACAATGATCTCTTTCGGCTTCAACGCGCCAAGAAGATCGCACTGAGTCAATGCGCAGTACACGTCTTCGGCTAAGCCTTGAGGCCTTTGGTCTTGCAAGGTACGGCGAGAGAGTACGAGAGCTCTCCTCGCACCTTGAGGGGTGCACAACACAAGACATGCACAACTGCGAAAAGTATAAATAAGCTATTTGCCCTTTTCATTTTCTGGTTGGCTTAATTTCTTTAATCAGGTTTAACGTCCCAAAGCGACCCGGGTTATGAGAGACTCCGTAGTCGAGGACTCTTCCAATTACGACCGTCTGGGGTTCCTTAATATACACTGATATGGCACAGTACACGGGCGCCTTGCTTCTCGTCTCCCAGGATTTAATCCCGCGTTCTTGGGTTCAGCAGTCTAACCAGTCTAACGCCCCAACCACTCAGTCACCGTGGCTGTGCCGTGGACTTTCTAACAAGACTGTACAGAGCCGATCACACTTGTCCAGAGCGCCCGCGCAGCCTCAATCAGTAGAAATAAAACGAAATTCTGAAGCAGCTACTGGATTTCATTGAAAAAAAAAAAAAAAAAAAAAGAAGAGTTCAACGCTGCTGAAGCGAATATTGAGCGAAAGCAATAGCTGCGGGTGACCGAGCATTCTTCTAATTCTTCTTCTTCTTCTAATTCTTCTTCTTCATCTTCTTCTTCCCCAGCCCACACATAAAGGCCCGCTTTAGCCAAGCCGTATGAATGTGCCTTAGTGGCCTAGAGGGGTAACGAAATGCCAATGTCCTGGCAGGCTGATTCTAACATAACCGTCTTATGTGAAACGAAAAACTCAAGTTGGCAGCTTCTGCCAGCTTGGGGTCGTCAACGGGGTTTATCTAAAGGTCAAAGGTCAATGGTGGTCACCGCCGTTCCACGCTGAAGGCTCAAACTGCGAGCAGTATTGCTTTCGCAATAATACTTGCGCTTGCAGGTAGGCGAATAGACACGAGAACAGCGCAGGCACGAGTTTTTTGCCAAGTGCAAAGAATCCTCAAAAATATTTCACTCCATTTGCTCCGATGCGGACTTCTCGAGCGCTCTAGACAAGTGTGCACGCGATCGACTCTGTACACCCACGTGCTAACGGGCCCGATCGAGATATAGCGCTTCACTGAACGTGAGCGCAGTGCTGCGCGCGTACAGCTCTCCGTATGCAAAAAGAAAAAGAAAGAAGAATTCGAAAAGAATCGTCCAGTGGGCACTCAGTGGCGGCGAACTCGTTCCGCGTGTGGATGGCACAGCTATTACTTGCGCGATTCGAGTGCGCACGAGGCGTCCTCCCAAGAGGATCCCAGCTATGCGCGTTCAGCGGGCCGCGCAGCCGAACGGTCAGCGTGGTCTTGAAATATGCGTTTTGCTTCCGCCAACCACACTACTCCCCCTCCCCTTTTCCCTTCGCCAAAGTATAGTAATCGCCAGTAATGAGGCCACATACACCGTACGTATATTACTGCACACGGAGCGACGAAGGAAGAAACTACAGAGAAGCAGCAGCAAGGTTATACATTGCGGATACCCCCCCCCCCCCCCCCTTTAAACACGCTTACATATAAACACAAGTAGGCAGCATTTTTTTTTCCCCTCTTCATTTAGGAAACCGGTCCAGCCCTGCACGGACTCCAACCTACGCGCGACGCCACGCTGAGGAGGACACCGTGTAGTAAGTAGCAAGTGTAGTAAGACGAAGAGGAGGAGGGGGAGGGGAGGTGCACCATATTATGCAACGCCGCCTGGCCGGCTGGCCGGCATGTATACGTGCAACGGCCCATCCATTCTCACCCAGGGCCCGGCGCCGCCGTCACAAGAGCCGCTGCGGCCCGCACACAGAAGACGCTATACGGGGTATCCTCGCCGGATCCGTTTCATGGTGCGCGCGGACCGCCAACCGGTTCCATAAGGAACGCCTCCGAAGCGCCAACGGGGTCCGATATTTTTAAGCGGACCGTTTTCCGAGGGGGTGCAAATTGCTCCGGTTCTTGACCTGTCTCTCGCCCCCCCCCCCCCCCCCCCCCCCCCCCTTTTCGGCCGGTTTACTGAGACCCCGTCGCCGTGATGCGACGAGGTGAGACGACGAGGACTCTTCGCCACCGACAACACAGCTGCCGCGTGGCACAATTGCCGCTGACCTATCGCTCCGAGGCCGCGTGAAGGAATGCGTGAACAGTGGAAAGTTGCCGAACGTAGACTTGCCACGTATTTAGCACTTGCCGCGGTTCCTGCGATTCAGTCCGGAGACAGTGATTCGCCCGTTCCCAAGTTACCGTGGCGTCAGGCGCAGTCGCTCGGCAGGTGCAGTGACGCTGTGCACGCGTTCGCAGTTTCGATATCCCCACCCCCCCCCTTCCCCCCATCTTTTCTTTTAGTGAAAATAAATTTCCGAAGCCTGACCGCTATAATCCCGTAAAAGCGACGCCATATGTTGCGAAGCTCAAGCCCGCGATCTCCTGGAACAGTAGGGGGCTACATTGAAAGATTTCTTTGTTTTTCGCCTAATAAAATTGTTTCCATCCATGAATTCTCTGCCTCTGCAACTTGTCTTAACCAAGTCACGCAACACCGTATTTGTCAACTGGAGAAGCGAATAGCGCTAGCTGACCAAAGTCCGTTGCTGATGCTGAGTTGAGGAAAAGTAATACGCACAACTAGAAGCAAAATGAAAGGGAACACGGGAGCGCACGGCCTCCGCACTTTGCAAAGCGCTGCCACCAACACAAGAGAATGGGTCGCACCAAGGGCATATGCTCAGAAAGAGCATATACCCCTGATTTGTATCATCTGTCAGTGAGAGCGCATTTGAAAGCGTGGAGCACAGGCGCTCCCGCGTTCCCATTCATATTCCTTCTAGCTGTGCATAGCCTAATTTCTGGACGCAAGCGTCTCACAATAATGACGTCGCAATCTCGAGACGTCCAGTCGAGGCTGCCGGCAAGCCAATTTGCGCGAGGCGGGTCGACGCGCATCTCACGTAACGCTCGTCTTCGGGGAGGACCACCCACAACGCACTGGCGGCGCCGATATCGTCCAGCCAGCGGTTGTTCCCTTCGTGATGTCAGTCGCGAAGCGCAGGCTCGCGCCCCTCCTCGCTATTCATCGCGTCCGCCGTCATATCTGCTTGACAAGGTTCTTCGTCGGGCAGCATTGGAGAGACTCAGCGAGACACTCCGGGCAGGAGGGTGAATGACATGTATACTCTTGCCGTATCTCTCCGTTCGTGAACGAGAAAAAAAGAAAAGAAAAAAAGAACGACACCACAAAGGCAAATCGCAGTAAACTACCCTGGAGGACGCATGCTCTGCGTGCGACTTTCGAACTGCGCGAGACGCGGCCAAATTCCATCGAGCCACAAATCCGTGAGGGTAATCGCGTTTTCGAAACACAAGAAACTGATATTGCTATCCCTAATGGCCGGCTACAACTGTCTCTGCATGCCGCCCAGTCCACATCTATAGCAGTATAAACTATAACCGAGGAGCAAGCATCACAGAAATGAAAGCTATTTTGAGTCTTTCATGTGGCTTCACGACGAAAGGTTTGCCGGCCACAAATTATATTATCATTCCACCCTATCACATATCGCATCGCATTGATCCTCCCTGCAAAGTCGCCATCCCCTAATGCAATACAGATTCTTTCTTACGCTTATTTATTCCCTGTACTTCCAAAGAATGGAACGATCTTTCAAATGAAATTGGTTGGTTGGTTTGTGGGGTTTAACGTCCCAAAGCGACTCAGGCTATGAGAGACGCCGTAGTAGAGGACTCCGGAAATTTCGACCACCTGGGGTTCTTTAACGTGCGCTGACATCGCACAGCACACGAGCGCCTTGCTTTTCCCCTCCATCGAAAAGCGGCCCGCTGAGGCCGGGATTCGATCCCGCGTCCTCGGGAACAGTAGTCGAGCACCTGCGCCATCCCGGCGGGGTTCCAATGAAATTACATCTATTACTGATACAAATAACTTTCGCAAAGCTTTAGCTTGCATTGTATAAGTACTACCAGTTTTGTGTTTACTAATACCATTATTGCCGATTTCATAGCTAATATTGTATATATAGGATCTATTATTTATGTACCCGCTTTTTACATTGTTTTCTCTGTATTTTTGCCCACTCCCCTCTGAAGTGCCTGTACGGCCCTGAGGGTAAAGACAAATAAATAAATAAATAAATAAATAAATAAATAAATAAATGTTAACACATAAGATTTTGTTAGCCCGTTTCATGGTTAAAGTGATTCACTCTTTTCTGACGAAAGTCAACAGTGGTAGTATCATACTACGCCGCAAAAAGGAAGTTCTTTAACGCACAACACTCATTCAAAAAAAAAAACGATAAAAAAACAAAACAAGACACTGGCGGCCTTCGCTGAAACACCTGCTTCAAAGACCGCGCAGCAACAGCACGCAGAGAACGCGGTCGCAGAGGCTTGCGCAAACCGCCGGTGACCCTTGTGCACATTGCTATAGTGCAGGCGCAGTAGCAGATACACAGAGTGAAGAAAGGGTGTGTGTATAGATAGCGTAGCTTCTCAGCGCTATCTATTTACACACTGGGCCGACGCGCTGTCTGCCTTCTGCTTGCCCCGGACAACGTACGGGAGCAGATCGAGCACAGGCCACGTATAAGAGGCCGCGGAGAACGCAGGATAGAGAAAGCAGGACGCCAGAGATAGGGCGGCCATGGCGACGACGTGGCCGCAGTTCTTACCACGCTATAGCACAGCTACAGTGAACTAGAATATTTTCCAGTGAAGCGAGCGGTGGGGGCAGCGCGCGCGTCATCTAGTTTGTCTCCTGAAGCGGCGGCGCTGTTGTCGACCACTCTTGAAGGCGGCCGGCGGCGACGGGTCAGAGCACGCCCGACGGCGCTTAAGTTGTGCGCTGGCTTTTCGTTCAGTGTGGTTACATTGCACGAGTGTTTTGATGTGAGTGTATTAACGATGATGCAAAGCAACGGCTCAACCACTGCTATGCCCCAGGGTGCAGCACAGGATACGCAAGAACAAAAAAAACGCGCGAAAGTTGTCGCTATTCAAGGTGCCCGCTAATCCTGAGCGCACATCCACGTGGGAGAGGAACCTACATCGAGGCGACAAGCCGCTAACCGCAGACTGCGCGGTATGTGAGCTACATTTTGAGCCACGCTTCATCGTTAGGGATTATGTGCACCCCGCATAAATGGCGAGGAAGTGCGAATTGCACGCGGGACACCTATGCTTACCGCAGATGCAGTCCCCACACTTTTACCCAATCTGCCAGCTTACTTGAGCAAGCTCCCCACTCCCAAGAGGAATGAGAGAAAAAGGAGTGGTGAGGACGATGTCACACCGCGAAAAAAAAGCACGAAGGCAGGTTACAGAGGTTATCGAAGATGAACCTGTCGAACCTGCGGCCAGCAACGAAGTATGCGCGGCCGCAACTGTCCCCGCGGTGAGGAGAATGGAAGTCCCAGGGAAGCGATGGACGCAGCATGAACGTCAAGACGCAGATGGAGTATGTTTTACATTATATTTTACACACACACACACACACACACACACACACACACACACACACACACACACACACACACACACACACACACACACACACACACACACACACACACACACACACACACACACACACACACACACACACACACACACTCACACTCACACAAACACACATATATATATCTTAACCCAAAACCCCAAATGAACTGAAATCTGTGTTCCTGTAATGTAGCGTCTTGTCATTTTTTTGCCACCTTTGTATGTTGTGAATATTCTTTACTCATACGCAAGCTGTACCTAATTCACTTTTCATGAATACATACTTTTGTGAATGCCTTCTTAAAAATGAACTGTCAACCAAAACCAAAGTTTATGTTGCTGTATATGTGCTCCTTTTTATTAGAACATTGTTCTTTGCAGTGCATTTGCAGCGCTCAATGCTTCCCTGTCTGTTATTAGTACCCAATCTTCCTCTGACTTCGACACTTGTATTTACTTTTTTTTTTTTGAAGGAAATGCTTTCAGTGTACACATCTCTGTTATCAATTTATAAGTGTATAATTTGTTGTGTACGAGCCGTACATTTGTTTTGGAAAGCGAGGGAAATGCTTTCAGTGTACATACCTTTTATCTAAGTAATATGTGCCGGGTTGCTTTGTAGGGGACGATCGGACTTGTCAGCTTCTTTTTGCCTTGCCTCCCCCATCTTTGATGGAAATAAATGATATATATATATATATTGCGTATATCCCGTGAGAAATGGTCCCACAAATAACTCTTACTTTGCGATATTCAGTGTCTCGAAATATATCGGAACTGCGACAGTTTTTAATACTTGAATGAAAAAAAAAAAAACAAAAAAAAACGTTTACAGTGCGCTCAATGGCCTTCGTCTGTTATTGCTTGCTATGGCGGGATCGACATTGTACACTCAATTCAGTAAACATCCGCGCATGTCAAATATCTTAAAATATTAAAGATAAATAGCAAGCGTGAAACAGAACTACGTTAAGAGCGCGGCTACATAACGAAGCGCGCTTTCCGGTCTCGTGTGCTGGCATCGCACGCTGCGAAGGCGAGCAGAGCGTTCAAGAGTGGTCGATCGCAGCGCCGCCGCTGCAGGGGACACGTCAGGCTGAGCATGTTGCCATACGGTGCGTTCTTCAGGAAGTTGACGATTTCGGGTAGAGCCAGCATTGTTGTGGTCTGGTATTGTACGATATGGTTTGGTACGATGACAAAGTTATCCCGCGGCACGGCACATGTTATGGTTTGCTCGGCTTAATGCGTAATACAGTGCTCCGAATCATTTCTGTCGCAGACAGCTTTTCCAACCATGCGCATTGAACACCGCACGGGTGTTTTTGCATATCGCCTCTGCAAAGCGGCGAACGCCATGGTCAAGAATCCGATCGCGCGCTCGGCAGCTCAGCATCACAGACACTGAGGCACATCGCATGCCATTGATAAAGGAACCACGGTTGACCGAGAAATACCAAGAGTAAGACATGCCGTTCCAAGCTACATACTTATATACTGCCCAGAAAATTTTCAGTAGTGGATATTTGGGGGCCGGCAGGAGGGGGAGCGACGGCATAAAACGAATAATGGCTACACAGCAGATATCTTGAGAGAGAGATAGAGAAAGAGAGAGAGGACAGCACAGTCTGCTGCGCGACTTTTCCTTTCGAATACAGCGACATCCGGTTAATTTTGTCTGCAGGAAAATGTTCGAATTATCGAGTAGCCGTCAGGAACTGCCGAAAAGCATCGGATCACTGAAATTTTGTTTAATGACCAGGAATATAGTTGCGTATACATTTGAGATGAAAGCTACAAGTACCCCCGCGGCCCTTTTCGCAGTGCGACGCCGTAGCAGTGGTGCCCCCTTGCACAAGGGCTCTTTACGTTATGGGGATACTTCCTCGCACAAACACTCAGCCATGCGGTGAAGCATCCTTAAATCGCAACGCTTCAGCTTACTCGAAGAGCGAAGGAAGCGCGAGGATGCAAGAGATAAGTATGAGTATGCGCTATGACGGTGTGACGTCATCCCTATATAAAACTAAAAGGCCAGTGACGCCCGTTTGAAATGGCGTGACTGGCCATGATCACAGTAATAGAAAGTCGTCCTCGAGTACAACAAACTTGAAGCCCGAGAACTGGGCAGCGGTGGGTGTATGGTTCGAAATGTGGGCAGTCGGCATACGATGGGGTGCAAAACCACTACCGCCCACTGTGGGGGGAACCCGATGACTGCACGTACGCCAGTCCACCGAGAACGCGGGCGTGATTTTTTTCTTTTCTTTTTTTTTTTTTTTTTTTAGTCGGACGGATTCTTTTCGCACTACTCGAGACTATTCCATGAACTGGCTCCCTGGAAAACGCAAGCACTGCTTATACCGGACATTCGAGAGAGAGGAATGAGTAGGCCTGTACACGCAGACCATCGCATGGTTTATTTACGCCCCAGACACTGAATATAAATACACTGGTACAGAACGGCACATTGTACAGTGCGCGGGAAACCAGTGAAGGTGTATACAGTGCGTATAGGACAAAGTGAAGCCTATAAGCGAAATGAAAGCTAGCTGGAAATCGGGGAGGCAACACCAATGCACAGAAAGGTGGCGGAAATCGAAGCTCTGCATTTTATACCCAATCTGCGGCTAGGCCTTGGACGGCCAACTATACTGCCACTTCGGAGAACGGGAAAAAAAGTGACCACTGAGAGTCGAACTGTCCGTGCGGCTGAGACAGAATACAACATACGCACGGAGCAAGGCGGGTCAGCGAGGCTCGACCGAGCGATAAGCCCAGAGAGCAAGTGCTCCGTGACCAGCCGCGGGACACAAAGCTCGGCCAAGATGCCCGTCCGAAACCATGCGACGCGCTCAGAGGGCCGATGCTGGGAAAGTCGGCTGCAGGAAACCGGGTTAAACGGATTCGTGGGACCGGGTCTTGCGTTGCGCACAAACGAACGCGCCACCACCACTCGACCCACGGCATGCTGTGAAGAAAAGCTCCCAGCAGGTGCAGGACACAGAAATAGACCGGAAGCGTTAATCTGCGATTTTTGGCGCCCCTGATAAATCATTCTATCAGATGACCCCAGTATATATATATATATATATATATATATATATATATATATATATATATATATATATATATATATATATATATATATATATATATATATATATATATATATATATATATATATATATATTTTTTTTTTTTTTTTTTTTTTCTGTTCACCGCGGTATACGAGGCAGAAAATGACAGAGCAGGAGAAGGAAATTGAAGCCAGATTGTGAAGGGTCAGAGTGTGACGAAAACACTGAAAAGAGCGTTAAGGCGGAGTCACACTGCGGAAACACAACAGCGACACCAACCGAACAAGTTCTCCAAACAAGCCGCCAACAAGTTTCCGAACCAACTTGTTGCCCAACAGCATGTCACACCGCAGAAACAGCAGGGAAGCCGAACAGGTTGCTGCAGTGTTGCCTCGGTGTGACAGTGTTCAACCAAACAAGTTTGCCAAACAAGCCGTCAACAAGTTTCCGAACCAACTTGTTCCCCAACAGCATGTCACACCGCACGAACAGTCGGAAAG
The DNA here is from genome assembly GCF_055883805.1 of Amblyomma maculatum. Lineage (NCBI taxonomy): Eukaryota > Metazoa > Arthropoda > Arachnida > Ixodida > Ixodidae > Amblyomma > Amblyomma maculatum. The sequence continues at coordinate 80,625,984 of NC_139345.1, forward strand.
CCAAACAGGTTGCTGCAGTGTTACCTCGGTGTGACAGTGTTTGGCAACCAAAACAAGCAGGAAACAGTGTCCGTCAACGGTGTTCGGCCTGTTCGCTGGCCGGGCGAATTTCCGGACGACAACAGACCAACCAAAAGTACTCATATTTGAGCTGATTACTCATTCCTGCGAATTTCCTACTTGCAGATACGGTTTTCTTTTTTTGCAGAGTTTCCATGCAAACCATTTCCCCCGTTGTGGCGTCTTGCAGGCAGCGCATTCACCCGTTGGCAAGGGCGCGGAGCTTCGGCAACGGCGCCTCCCGCGGGTGGCGATGATATGCGCTGCTGCCTGCCAGCCGTAACGTCGCCGGCTGACTTATTGCGCCGGGAATTCCCGCCTTGGCGGCGGCTGTGTGAACCTTGAACCAAACGTGGGCGTCCCGTGTGTGTGCCTGGGAACATGTAAACTGACAACCCCCATCTGCAGCGTCCCTCCGACGATTCGGCGCCGCGGTGGCTGGCGCCGTGCCATCCGTGTTTACCTTGTTTTGGTAGTGGTGTTTTCTTTTTAAAATGGGCTTAGTGCTCAGCAAATACAGCGTCCATGCTTTGATGCGAGAGAGTGCGATCACGGGACACCGAGCAGCAGTGCGTGGTGCGTCGACAATGAGAGCGGGCATGTGAAGAAATGGGCGAAGGAATGAGTGGTGCGTCAGCACGGAGAGCGGATGTTTGAAAACTGTGTGCGAACGTGCGTGTGTGAAACGAAGAAGTGTATTTGTAATCGAGTGGTTAATTATTGATAAGGCGTATGATGTGATCGGATCAGCGAAGCTCGCGTGGGCGAGCTGTATGGTTGTGCGGTCAGAACGCCGACTCGACGTCCGGACGAGGAATTCCACTCGTGTTGTGTTGCAAGCCAAGGTGGTGGTCTGTCGGATTCGCGTTCTCACGGTCGAGGCTTCACAAATGCCTCTCATGTGACTTCCCTGTACTCCTGTAAGTATGTAGATAAATCACGGCAGAGATGCCGTAAGCCTCTGCCTATTTCTCCAAACTGCTCATCATTTCTCAGGACGGGACCTGAGGAGATCGACCAGAGTGAGAGCCGAACCGAGGGTCCCATAATAACAGTGCCCTCGTTCATCATTAAAGCAAGCTCAGAGTAATTGGGACAGCCTCTTTGTCTATTGAATTTTTCACAGGCACGTGTATAGCGCATGAATTTGGGCGAAATAGTAGCAAAATGGGCGGCTCCTGACATCAGCGCCTCAACGAGCAGCAAGTTTCCGCGGTGTGACACGGTGTCGCCCAACTGTCGGAGAACAAGTTCGCGGCAGCTGTTGGAGGGCGACAACGACATGTTTCCCAATAGTTCGTGTTGGCGCGATGTGACAGGGCCGCCAACACTGCGCGAACACGCTGTTGACGGACAGAGTTGACCAACTGTTTCCGCAGTGTGACTCCGCCTTTAGAGAGCAAAGGGAGAGTCGAGCAATAGGGAAAGCCGGATGTAGACGCACTGCAATCGCCCGCCACGTGCACCGTCTCCGCCCCGCTGTAAAACCCCCGCAAACCTGCGAGGACGGCCGCCGTCTACAGATACCACACCCCGATAGGCGCAAGTTTTGCTCTGGTGCAGCACGCGACCGACGACTGGGCGTGAGTGGAAATCACGCGGCCTCTCGCCGGACCGACCACTGGCGCGCAGCTGGAAGCCAATATCGGACAGTACGCCCACGTGACCACGCCGCACCCCCTCAAACAGCTGGCACGGGGCTGCGCGGATACAAAGGAACGACAGCACCGGTTTTAAGCGGTCGACAAATTTTGATCGCTTCGCTATCGGGACAAAGTATCCTTAGAGACGACAGTGTCGGCGTCTCAGTGTTTGCAGCAAGCGGAAGGAGCAGATAAGCCTCGCTCCGTTACACGCGCGGGTGGCGCGTGGTGCTCCACCCCAAAGGGCGAACTGGCGACAAGATGACCGTCATCACGGCTGGCAAAAGCTCCTGAACACTGCAGGCGTCAGTTACGCTGCGCAAAGCACGGAATATTGCGAAACCTCCGAGGAAGCTCATTCACCGCTGTTGTGACGAAGCCGACACAAACGAGCATTGCGTGCAGACGGTCAACGCCACAGCCGGCGCACTTCCCCATGGACATGAGCATGGTAAAGGTGGTATTGTGCCCTCGTATCGAGTAGCGCCGCGAAAGTCAGACTCACAAGTGCGGCACCACAGCCGAGTCACATATAACGGCACTCGTAATGGTTTAGAAAAAAAATTACCGCGGTTAAGCCAAACGTGAAATTAGGTAGGCTAGTACTTACTTTGGTTTCGGGACGCATGCACTCATCAGTCATGCAGTGTACCAGATTATGTGAAAGACCACCCGACATAGATAGGTATGAAGCCCAAATTTAACCGAACCATACGAACATCGAAGGGAACAAAATGTAGCGCACCAAGACAAGGACAGATAAAGAAGACACACACAGCGCTTTTGTTCCCTTCGATCATGTACCAACAAGCCCAAGTATCTACCCTTCTGAATTACATACGAACATGAGTGTGTGGCCTAAAGTAGCGTGTCTGACTGGGGATCCAAGAATACCATCTCAAACGTGATGCCCAAGTTGCAGGGGTGGAAAGCAAGGCTCAAGCATTTTGGAGCAGCACAGGGAGCAGTAATGAAGCCATTTTGGAGCAGCTTCGGAGCAATAAAACGAGAGTTTTGGAGCACTCGCATTATGTTTCTGAGCATGTTTCTAAACTCAAACGCTTTTAACAATGAAAATTTTCACTTCCTGACATTCAAAATTCCAATATGATCATTTCTTATTCAATGTTCAATGCTCTACAGAGTATACACGCATCTCTCTCACAAGATGAGATAGACAGCCAAAACGTGCATAGATATCCTTAAAATAATTAACACAACCGGAGCGAAACTTTGAAACAGACTAGCAACAAATGGAATGCTCACTTTTACACCTCATAACTGAACATCAATTCTAAACCAGCCAAAAAACGCAACACAGACAATAGAAGCAAACAAGACGAGGCTGGCACGATTATCAACAACTCGCCTAGTCGTCAACCTTGTTACTTCATCAAGTTTAACTAAAAGCTTTTCACTATTTTGACTTGATAGATTCAGAGAAGGTGCCCATTTTGACGTTTCTCAAGTACACGCTATTAGTTTGGATTTCACATCGATGGGCAGCAAATATCCACTCTCTATCTTATGCATGTGCTTTCTGATACCGCGGCCACCGGCGTGTTGCCATCATGTTTACTAGGGCGGCCGCTATACCGTGTACGCGCAACTCACAATATGCCATCACCATGGTGTGCTTATCACAGTCGTCTAAAAAAATTGCATCGAATCGTATTTTTTGTAGGCAATAACATTAATGACCCACCGAGCGGCAAAACCGTGTTTCACTAAATTTGATGGCAAAACATTGAGGCATGCCATTTGGAGCAGTTTAGAGCAATATTGCGTTTTGGAGTACGATGGAGCAGGAAACGCAATTTGGAGCAGAATGGAGCACATGGAGAACACTTACACTCCTAAAGTTGGCAGCTATACTAGCTGTACTGCCAATTCAGCCTCGAAACGTGGTCTCGTGACGTCACACAATCCGCCGACCAATCAGTGCCTATCTTCCAGATGCATGCGCGTGGGAAGGACAGGGCGAACGAACACCATGAAGGCAGCGATATAGAGGACAATCGTGCCTTCAGCGAATTTTATCACTTTCGTGCGGGCACTTTATCACTTTTATCACTTTCGTGCAGAGCCACCCGTGCTTGCCGGCAGCACACCCGGAAGGGGGTCTACCTCACCTCGGCCCACGCGAAGCTCGCGGCTGCGATACACGCACTTCTCATAGGTGAAAAGCAGCAAGGACAGCGGGAGGATGAGAGGAACTTCGCTGAAGCGTAGGAAGTCGGTCGAGGATGTCCGGCAACAAGGGTAGATGAGGCTGCACCACCACGCCCCGCGGCCGTTCACCTCTCCTCCGCGGAGGCACAGGTGAAGCAGCCAAGGGAGGTGCGGAATGGGGAGGGCCAGAGCGGCGGAACTGGCAGATCTACGCACGCGGACACCACAGCTAGCACGCGGCACACTATGTTGTCGGCGGTGGTGGTAGCCCGCAAGCAAGCGGGCGGGACGGTCACGTCGGCTGAGCTGCGAGGATTAGTAGTGCTCGCTGGAGCAGCGGCGCCCAACAAGCCCCCGAGCGGCGGCTTCCTCAGAGAAAAGGGTCTTCGCGAGGTCCGGAGACGGGCCCTCGCGAGCAACAAATGGCCCTCAGGAAGATGCGGCGTTTGCCGGTGGTGGTAGAGGTATAATGGAACACGGGTGGCGCCCAAGAAGAGAGGCGACTCACGGGGCGCGGTCTTCAGCCCCATTCTTTATCGGCCCTCATCCCGAGGAGGAGGAGGAGGAGTGGGGGGGGGGGGGGGGGGGGGGGGGGCACTTGCTGGGTGCGTGATTCCGGCGATCTCACACTAGCGCAGCCAGGAAAGGGTTTATGCATATTGCAACTGGGGCTCACATGTGTGGTACATACCCCCGAGATTATCAGGGTAAGGGCGATGCGATGTGCGCTGCATGGACAGGACATGAGCTTTACCAACAGCAGCTTGCAGAAAAACCGATCTAATTCTACTCCGGACCGGCCTTCGGTAATCACACAAGTGTGGCGTCGGACAATGAGGAATAATTCCTTCTCGCCTGTTTCTTCGTATACGGTATATCTATCGTGACATGAGATGCTGATGGAATGAACAACTGTAGCTTGAACATTCATCGTTGGATTTCGTTTAGGAACACGTTCCCTCATTACGAGTGCGTGAAAGCAGCCCTAACGTAGCCATACATAGGGAAGCCGCGCTTTTTAATTGGTTTAATTTTATCACGCGGCTTGCGGTCGCAAACATGAACGATGCCAACATAACACCAGTTCAGTCAAGCCAACCGCGAGTAAGTGTTCATACGGCTCAAAGACCGACCATAACGCAGATATTTTCTACATTTCTTATTCAGCGGGGAAAAAAAAAAAATGATTCATGAGAGGCCCCCATCAGAACGCCATTTCTTCAACATTAAGGGAAACGGCTAAACGCGCAGGGTGAAAAGCCAACAGGCTCTCCAAGCGAGACGGAAGAAACTGGGGCCCCGGATAGCACGCGCAGAGGGCGATCGTGAAAGCGCGCGCCCACAAAGACGGTGGGAAGGTCATTAGCCGCTGCCGCTGTTCCGCTTGCCCTAACCCAGCACCATCCCTTCACTCCTCTCTAGCTTTTAGTGCCACAGAAGCGCACGCGTCAGCGCTGCCGCTTCATGCCGTGGAGCTTTTTGTCCAGCGGGGCCCCCGGCTCCTGGGGAAGCGGTAGCAGCAGAAATACCGCCAGCAGAAAGACCGTCGGGGGCAAGGACGCACGCTTCCCCGGCTCATCCCGCGTACTGACTGTGTACACAAGTTCCCGCGGTTTCCGATAGGCTTCTCGATCACTCGTCACACAATGCGAAAACAGGGACCAGAGCGCGAGTAATGATGCGCAACATGCGATGTTGCATATATATACGAACGAGCCCGACTGGATCCACTGCTCGCTACAGTAACAGCTCTACATATACCATTTCCTGTGCGCATGTCAGAGTGCAATGAACCGGTCGAAAGCGAAGTTTCATCTATTTGGTGTTAGCGGTTTTCCCGCTAAATTAGAGAGTTTTTGCACTCTTTAGCAGGCAGAAACGTTGTATTGCGAGAAGCGGAATTTTTAGCGGTTTTTAGGTCCTGTCGGCATTTTTATGGTACCGCAATTTCTGTTTGCAATAGTGCAATCTCACTGAAATTATATTCATTTCGGCAACATAACTCCGCTGTGAGCGCGTGCCGTCCCTCCACTTGATTTACGAGTAGTTTTTGCAGTCGCCGCCTGTCGATGCCGGGCATGCGGCTTGCATACTGGGGACCTATCAATTACGTGCGGGAATTTAAGAAATAATGGCTGCGGGACCCCAAATTTTGAGAAAAATTACTTCTATTCAACAGCAGTGGAAGAAAGCCATTCTCTTCAGCTGGAACAGCTATGAGAGCGCAGCTGCTTGCTGAGATGAAGCGAACTGTAAGTACAGGCGCGCTTTCGGCAAAAACGAATCCCTTCTTCGAACTTGGCGAGTTTGCTGCTCAGGTAGAACGCAGAAGTTTGACGCAGGTTCAGCCAACTAAATAGGGAACTTAATGTAACGCATCCCATCGTAATTATTCGAGCCGGACTCCGAAGGCAAAGTAAATGCTGTTCAAATTAAGAACTGCTCGCCAATGTGATCCCAGTGATAGGCTCTACAAGAATGCGCAAATTGAAAGCAGTGTTGGAATCCCGCCTAGAACTGGCGGCATGAGAGGACATGCCGCCCGCAGAGTGCTCGGCAAACCAAGATGAAGCCGACGTTTTTTAAGAGCGCCTGCAGGCAGAAGTTTTACATGAGAAAAGAATAAGCAGATTTTGAACATTAATCTAAACCCGAGGAAAGTAGGCAATATTCCCGAGAAATAAAGAATTTGTAGTCTGAGGTTTCTAGCAAAAACGAAAAAGTACTTTTTAACGCATTCAAGGTATTTGTTATAGTATAGTTTGCAGCCCAAGTTACAACATAAAAATAAGCGAAAACGAGCTTCTGATAGAGGGACATAATTTCGCGGTTTTTAGCGGGTTTTGGGGCTTCCTGATGCGGCTGAAACGTGGAGGCTAACCAAGAGAGTTCTACTTAAGTTCAGGACAACCCAGAGGGCTATGGAACGAAAAATGTTAGGGGTAACATTAAGAGATAGAAAGCGCGCACAGTGGGCCAGAGAAATAACTCAAGTTACCGACATTCTAGTAGAAATTAAGAAGAAGAAATGGACATGGGCAGGACATGTAGTGCGAAGAGAGGATAACCGATGGTCGCTGAGGGTAACAAATTGGATTCCAAGGGAAGGAAAGCGTAGCAGGGGGCGGCAGAAAGCTAGGTGGGCGGATGAAATTAAGAAGTTCGCAGGGGTCAAGTGGATGCAGCTAGCACAGAACCGGGTAAAGTGGAGAAATATGGGAGAGGCCTTCGCCCTGCAGTGGGTATAATCAGGCTGATGATGATGATGCGGGTTTTCTGTTTCTGAATGGGCAATGTTACGACCGTGCATCATCCGAACTTGCGCGCTCTATTGTTCGCCTGTGGGCATGGATAAGTGCTGTGGATATGTGCTGTTTAGTACAAGGGCGCTAAGCGAGCCTGTTTCCAGGAATCCTTTTGTGTAAGCCTGTTTTGCTTTGTGGACACCCTGCAAATGCCAAATTGACCCTGTCAAGAGAACGTCTAGAAAAACACAAAGAAATGTCCCCCTGCGGGAAATAGCCGGAAGTGCTTTCGTTCAATTGTTCACCCTTCCCGTCGAGAAGTGCTATCGTTCAGTGAGGAATGCCTACTGTCCAAAGGAGACGACAGAGTGACACGTCCGCTGACGTACAGGACAAGAAAGGAGCAAGGTGATTACGGCCATTAGAGGATTTCCTGGGAATGCAGAAAAGATTTGCAATTGCCGGAAAGGGACAATGCTGGGAGCAGGAAGCGGCGCGCACGTGCACTTGGGTTTCTGAGAAGTAAATCCACTTGCCGGAACCAGCCTATCGATTCTTGGCTGAAGAATAGAAATGTACCTCCTCGCCGTTCCCAAGCTTTTCCCGCCAACACGTGACCAGGCCCAACGAAACAATGCCGGGCCAGTCAGTGCTTCAGACCATCAGTGCAGTGATGTGTTCGATTGGATGCCGATATCTGAGGGGCGTGCCCTGGATTTGGTTGGTCAGCATCTTCAGAGAGGGGCTGGACATAGGGGGTTTTAAGGACGTTGCAGAGCACGAAATGTCGCTCTGAGCCCTGGGTAAACGGCTCATCCAGTCGCTTCTCGCTATGAACTCTTAACGCTTGCCATTTTGCTGATGTACCCTTCTTTTTCTTGTAAATAATCATATAAATAAGTTTTCTCAAAGTGCCATTAAACCTGCTTGTATATATTTTACCAACTTCGAAGATTCAGTCCTTCTTCAACCCCGAGTCTCTGCACGCTACCAAGTGAAGGCCGGGTCGACTTAGCCCCAGCGTCACGACAGCAACACTGTTTGTTATCCCTTATTCATTCCTACTCTCTTTTTTTATTTTCCCTCAGAATTCTAACAGACAGTATATAGAATTTTTATATACTGTTTATGTACTGCCTATTGAGAATCTTGCAAGGTTTGCGTACTTGGAGGATGGGTCTCATATTACAGCTCCACTTAGTGCAGCGAATCGACTAGATGGCACAGGCAGATATTTAACGATCCAGTGTTTTCGCTCAAAATACCCTTCACTCCCCCCTCGTACGCGACCCCTCTGGACATGAAGGGTGCAAACAGAATAACCTGTGCCAGGCGATATGAAAGCGCGCGCGAAGCGCTGTCTCCCTAAAAAGTTGTATTGCACTCTGCGTACGCATAAATTACAAAACGCCCAAGGCCTCCAACATAAAATCTGCCTTCTCAAATGTGCTCGTAATACAGGCCTACCTGAACATCCGCGCAATGACGCTTAAAACAGTAGTGAGCTGGCCAACAGCCGTAGCACAAAGCGGGTCTGCTTTTACGAACAATACGTGGGATTATATTCGCATCGACAAGTTCAGACGCTCTTCGGAGCCCTAGTGTGCAGGTTGTTTCGCTCATCCTATAACCTCCGCGGGCCACCGGAACAGCAGAGGCGCGACTTCGCTGGAGCCAATCAGAGAATGAGCTAGAGGACAGAAATGGTACAAAATTGTAACAGGGGCGGCTTTATCTTCTCTTGGTCCAAGACTCTCGAAAGTTCCAAGCGATCGCAGCTGGCTTCCCCACAAGACGCCCGCAGCCATTGTTGCGCCCTGCGGCGCACGAGGAACCAGTGGGACAGTGCCCGCGAGTCTGTTCGGAAACGGCGCCGACGGCAGCGTGCCACCGAACCGCCGTGACAACCCCGCTGGGTGCACGTGTGTGTGTGTCATGCGCTCGCGGTGTGTGACTGCGGTCGTCAAAGGGCGAGGACGACAACATCCGCCGCCGCTGCTGGTAACCAACACAGCTAGGGAGCAATCGCAGGATGATAGGCAAGGGGGAAAGAGGAGAAGGGAACGAAAGACCGTCATGTGCCAAGGAAAGGGAAAGCGCGCGCAACAGCACGCGATTCCTGTGCGCACGCACGCATGCAAATGAAACGCAGCCGCTACAGAGTGATCTATCCGCCGTGAGTTCGGAGCGTCGAGCTGAGGCTGACGAAACGTGCAGGACGTACACCTCCCATGAAACCGTTCGTCAGCGCCTAATAATGTTTAGAGCAATGACTACAAAAGAAGCCATCGTTATGAAAGCAGGGGCTTACAAGCCACGCAACACCGACATCTAAGCCGAGCACGGGCCCACGAACATTTAGTGAACGTGCAGTAATGCCGAGAACTGCGGATGCACCTAATCACGTCACTGTGGACAACAAAAAGAAAACATAAGAGAAGGCCAGAAAGGTGTGCTGTGTCAATGGCAAAACGAAATCCCACACCACGTCGCGCGCTCTTCATCGAGACCGGCCGTGCCCACATTTAGACAGTCGTGTTGCGGCTGGGAAGACAGAACATCAAAACTGAGGGAATGACTCGCCCATTCTACCCTTGCTACACGGGCGTTTTCAACGGCAGTTCAGTTGACGGTCCGTTAAAGTGAACATGTTACACGGCAGCGCCAACTGCAGTTCAGTTCAACTGAGTCGGCGGTCGCAGTTGAACCAGTCAACTGACAAGATGCCTCAGCGGACGCGCCGCACCGGTCACATCGGCAGCATTTCCAACCGCTACGTGATCTCAGATCACATGCACGGAAGGTTGTTGCCCTAGGCCCCTAGCTAGCGCAAGTCCCAACCTGCAACTACTCAAACGAGTGTCAAAACGCAAGATCGCGAAGCGGCAACAAAAAACGACGATTAAGCAGCGAAGCCAGACGTGCCTCAAATAAATTGACTTGGCACTGTGTCGAGTTCCGTTGTGGCATACACGAAAGCAAAATCGCGTGCAAAATATGCAATTCAACAATATAAAGCGTGCAAATATTGTATAAAGTTATTTATAACGAAAACAAAAGCACTTTTTTGATAAAAAATTGCTTGCACGTTGCAGGATCTCAAGATTCTTAGACACAACTGAGTTTCGCGATATGTTCCGTGTAACTACAGGTGACTACTGTTCAGTTCAACGTCAGTTGAGAAGCTGAACTGTCATTTGACTAAACGGCAGTTGAAACAGCCCGTGTAACACGAGCATCAGTTACACAAGTACGCAAAGAAAGCATACGCGAATGATTCAAGGAAGAGTGCGTGATGCAACGGAAGACCCCTTAGTAGAGCAGAGCGTGGGAGGAGGAGGAGCCCTCGTCTTGGAGATATGACGCGATGGTTGGATACGCTCTTCCATCCGGCGGCGCTGTGGACGGACCTCGACCCGAATGGGAGCGGCGAAATGCCCTTGCAGTTGTTTGTAAACGGATACGGAGGGAGGCCGGGTCACTCCGAGAGCACGAGCTCGGGAGTGCGTGCATGTGTGTACAGTACTGAGTGGATGGGCGACCGTAGGAATACGAGACGAGCTCCATCTCGATGCACGTACGCGCTGCAGCAATGTTGACGGATACGCCCGCTCGCTTGCGGAAGAGTGTGAGTGCATACACTTAGACGAGCGTGCAGAAACGAGGCCAAGAAGAAGGACGGCCGTCCACACACGAGGAATACATAACTGCGATAACACAACCAAGAGCTAACACGTTTCGTTCCAGCAAAAGACAAGGCAGCTGTGCCGGGGAAGTTAACGAGGTGGATGGCGCTACATCGCTGACAATATTCGTTCGAGATAAACCACACTGACGTGAGAAAAGGAAGGGGATGTAGGCGTGTGCGTGCGGGCCAAAACATATGAAATGTGCACATAACATGCCCCTCCATTTCTGTTGTGAGTGTTGCCCCAATACGGGAATTTCAATATTTTTCACAGACTCTGAGGGAAAAAATAGGTGACAATGGAATTTTTGCGGAATTATATTACATCAATTCAAGAACCGAAATTATCTTTCGCTCTTCAAGCTGCTGCGCGGTAGGAGTCTGACACAGGAATTTTCAACTAAAATTCAGGGGCTTCGGATACGACATACAGATTATCACTTCACCCTTCCCCCTTCTTCGCCTCTCCAACCGCCTCCTCAGAACCGGTCATAAATCTGCAAGTAAACACGCATTCCTATACCAAAAAAAAAAAAAAAAAAGAAAACATTGACCACGTAATGGAACGTATTTTATGCTCCTAAGAGAAAGCAAGGGAAAAAGAAAAAAATCCTGCCGGTTTACCTCATCGAGGAATCGAAGGGGCAGTGGGAAACTTAATACACGGAAGTTCTTTCGTTGATTCTCCACAATAGCACCGAAATTCTATTTACTTTATTCGTTCGTTTGGTCTCGGTCGAGTTGCGCAGTGATTGATCGGTCACAAAGGTCTTTCATACCGTGAAACCGGCACCTCAAGCACTTCAAAGTCCCCATGCCGCTCCCCCGGCACCGAAAAGAAAATGTACACCCCACGAAAAGCAAATGTAAAGGGGACGCACCTCCGACCCTCTCGCTTTTAAGAGGCTACCATTTTACGTTTATGTAAGGCGCGCATTGCAGACATGTTTATACGTTCGAAAATCACCATGTCATCTAAGGTGAGGAAAGTATGTACTGCAAAAAAAAAAAAAAAAAAAAAAAAAAAAAACGAGATGACACATTTTAAAGTTGATGAATACCGTGCAGCATTCCCATCCGCGTGGCACAGCCCGCAACGCAAGGCACCGAGTCAGCAGCGGAAACCCACGGAGGCCCAACGGATTGCCGCTCCATTTATCCCCCTGTATAACGCCAGGCTGAGACGGGGGCGGCCACAATTGCCGCCGCCAGCGGCGCGCCCTATCGATCACAGATGATTGCGCACACAACTCAGCTAGACGGCGGGCCTCCCATACCTCCACCTTCTCCGTCCGTCCCTGGAGTGGTTCCGGGACTAATGGACCACCGGCACACGGACGCAATGATCACGCGGCGCCACTTTCTCCACCGGGATGACCGACAGCAGCAGGATGCGGCCTCCCACCGGAGTTGCTGCTGCGCCGCCGCCCCCGTCGATATCGTTCGCTTCGATGCAGTGTGAAGATACGCGTCCAAAGGTGTGTGTACGGTCCGCAGGTAAGAAAGAGAGGATGGGAGCTGAGGGTAAACGACCGCAGAGACACACTGAGCTGAAGTGATGGAAAGCTTCTCGAGTTTAATCCCCCCACCCGACTTGGGCGAAGTGTGAAACTTTACTTGCACACGATTTTTGTTTCTTTCTAGGCTGGTACAAAGTTGTTCGAAAGTTCCCACCCTACAATGTATGCCTTTGAGTAATAATATATAGGGCGACATTTAAGGTGTCTATAACGCTATACTCAAGTTCTCCTATAGTAGAGAAGTGATTATAAGATGATAATTAAGGGTACCTCTACTCTGCTGCGAGTGGCAAACGCAAATTGGAGGCATGGTGACGAAACGACGAGGATATAATACTTGCTGCTGTAAGGCAAAGATTAAGAAGCAGATGATGTCATTTTAAATTCTTTCTAGCCTTCATCGTTTTTTTTTCTCACATAATCATCACATGGTACGGCCAACTGAGGCTGTTGTAAAAGCGGGCACATAAGCAAGCATAAATGAACAGCTTTAAAGTTCAAGGTCACGGGGATGCTTATATTACTGGGGCAGACGCTCTCCCGGAATATCCCTGCCGTTCACCTTTTGCTCTATATTTTACACGCTGCCGTTTATAAACAGGCGGCATTCTTGAGGTAACGCCGGTGGTCGAAAACGTCCTATTACTTCCTCAATTATCTAGAAACGGTACAAAACTGAGCTTAAAAATTACAATGCGCCTTGCTGAACTGCCTCGTAGCTGCACAAAAAAAAAAAAAAAAAAAAAACCGGCCGGCCGCGCGCATGCCGCCGCAAGTTATTCAACGGCATAGCGCCAGCGTTGGTGGCGCCCAGCTGCTGCGCTGCAGTAGCGCCGGCTAGCCATTGAGGGTTGCCTATAATGGCTCATTCAAGTAATCGCTGTACACCCCCCCCCCCCCCCCCGCCTCTTCTCTTTCCCCAAAAAAGCGGCGCTGTTATGCTTATATAGTTTCGTGCCACGCGACAGCTCTGACGATTATTTTTGCCCACTAAACACTTTTTTTCGACACGTACAAACGAAATTGCCTACTAAGACTACGTTAAATCCTTGAACGAAGAAGAGAACCCAAAAAGAAAAAAAAAAGAAAAAACATCGTGAGGAAGATACCTAGTATAACGAAGAGTAGAAAGCGTTACCGTTTCAGACTGAGAAGGATACGACCTCAAGAACTGTTGGCAACATACGCCAGCTCGATGCAAACAAGAAAAATACACAAGAGAACGCTGGCCATACACAATGCAGCAGATTCCCCAGCATGTCTCAATAGAGAGAGAGAGAGAGAGAGACGAACATGAGTGGCAAGGGCGTCCATACATGCTCGCTCACACGACGCCCCCGAAAACTGATCGTCGCGATCGAGTTCCGCCGATGCGGAAAGTGCGCGCGACGCTCCCTGCGCACGAGGCGCCAAACAGCCGGGGCGGGCCTGAAGACCAAGCTGCGGCGCGGGCATTAATTTCCCGGTTCGCAGAGCGAGAGCGCGCAACGAGTGCGCCTGACGCCGCTGCCTCCCCCCCCCAGCAGGCCCACGGCCAGAGCTCTGCCAAGGCGCGTGCCTGTGCGCGCGGTCGCGTAATTATTAATAAATCTCTCGCGCGGCAGTCGCGGCAGCGCGCGAAAACACTCGCGTCCCGGGCCGGCACGTAGGACGCAAAGTGCACTGCACCGAAACGAAACTCGCATGCGCGCGATGTGGCTCACGACGTACACAACAAGCATCCTTTGTCAAATAGTGAGCAGGTTAGGAAGCTCACCTTGGCTGAGCATCATGCAGCTCCTTATCTCTCGGCGGTGAGGGTGCGCTCTACACAGCATGACGCGCACCTCCTAAACTTTGTAAGAGGCTGGCCCTTAAGGCCTGCCTCCCACTTTTTTTTCTCTCTCTCTCTCTCATGTAAATATTATCTAATAAATGTTTTTCACCACCACCACCTCATGGGAAGCGAGGAAAAACTCGGCCTGCTTCGAGAACTCGCTCCTCCCGGTTCGAAAACTTTTCCCAGTGCGAGAGCACTAACTCGGAAGTTCAGTGCCTAGAAAAAATCTTCCAACGCTTGTCGTCCACACCGACTACAAGATTAGAAGAGTTCGGAAAGTTCCTGTTCGGAAAGTTGCTGACGAAACGAACTTTGAGGGGGCTGCGGTGAGAACTTCCGTCAAATGGTCAGCATCGGCAAGAATTGGTTTTCTGTATGTGCTCACTTTTGTCCGGGATCAAAAGACATGCATCTATTGCCACCGAAAATTGAAAGAATTTTTCCCCGTCATCAAGTCCTTACCTGTGACGTCCACACCGAAAAGGACGTGTTGCCACAGTTTTGAAGCGAATAGCGAGTGCAGTGTTGCTTTTATGATTCCCCCCCCCCCCCCCCCCCCAACTTATAAAAAAAAAAGAGAAAGAAAACCGGTGTCGATGCGTACTTGCGAAATCGCCCGGCGGATATGGACAGGGTTATTTCGTTTCCTTTCATGTTTTATACAGTTCAATACGAACATTTTCGGTGCCGCATCGTCTATATCGATATGGCTTCTATTTGTCTCCAGTGTGTTCCTACTTTTTAAGAACGGACGTCGTCACCTCGCAACCTCACCTTCCACTGCGAAGCCAGAGAAATTGTGAAGATCGTTTGTCTCATAGCAGGGAGAGGCAAAAAAAAAAAAAAAGAGAAAAAAAAGACCAGTGAGTATGAGCGGCCCGGCCCGTTCTGGCCAGAGAGGGAAAGCATTCAGAAGGCAGCCAATACACAGGACGTATATAACAGGGTGGGGCCTTAGCGTGCGCCAGGTATTACCAGTTCAACGCCCTCGGCGCGGCATAATCGGCCGGGAGCCCTTTTTACGAGAGACGCGTCACCGCTCGCAGGCGTCGCGTGGGCAGCCGTAAAAGGAGCCGCGCGCGCGAACACGAAGAGCGTTCGTGCGCGTGTGCGTGCGAGACGTCAAAGCGCCGCTGCTAAAGGCAAGGCGAAACGGGAAAGCACGAGACGCTCCGGTTGGACGAACTTCCCGCTACAACGAAGAGGTCTGCTTCGTAGCACACAGCATCAGTGCGAATGGACGTGCACATGCAGGCATGCAAGCGGTTCGTGTCCAACGCAATGCAACTGAGGTAATATGAATCGTATTTGTGCGTGTAACTTTTTACGTCACCGCGGTGGACGGTGCCGCCATTCGCGACGGTAGCGTTGCCAGCAGTGGAGCTTTGACGCCAGCACAGGCCCTGAGGCATCCACCATGCCGGAAAGGAATATAATTCATCGATAAGCTAGCCTGGGACGTACAGCGCTGGACGTTTTGTTCCCCCCCCCCCCTTTTTTTTCTTCTCGTTTTGCATCCATGCACAAATGGTGCTAAGCCAGCACTGCGCACTTCATATCCACAAATGAAAAAAAAAAAAATCTTTTATGGACGCGGGATTTACGGTGGCTTGAAGGCGCGTACCCGTGCCAAATAAAAATTTTAGGACACAAACATCGGAACAGTTGTTTTAATCTTCCATAACCAATCCAACAGATTTCCAACCTGCTACCAAAATAAAGCGCCGTGGGCTCAGAAATAAACAAATCGTAGAAAGACGCTCGTCAATAATTCGTGAGTGCAGTCTGCCACGTAACCCCACATTTCTTCTCAATAAACAGTTAACTTGCTGCACCGGAAGTAAACGCAGCGTACAGCCGCCATTCAAGGTCAGCGTCGAGGAGTTACAAAAACTGAAAACTCAACTGTAACCAGCTTTCTGTTACAGTCAAAACGAAAAAGGTCACAGTGCTGATCGAGGCTGCAACACAACAGCAGAGCTAGAACTGCAAAATGCAAAACTCTTTTGCTTAACCAATATAAGGGCGAATAACACAGCTACACATTCTTTCTGCTTTGATTCTTTCTGAACACCACAAAGATATCTTATTTTTTCCGCGTTTCCTCTTTTTTGTGCTTCTCGACATCGGCATCTGTTCAAACCTTTTGTCGCACGTCCTTCGTTTCGTCCTTCGTTTGAAAGCGAACAGTAAGGTGCGATTGCTACCTATCTGTATACCATAACCTAAGCTAACCGATCGCAGTTAACGCCCGCGGTGCACAGAAGATGGGTCATGGGATAATACGGTCGTACTCTATCGCCGGAGGCATATTTTTCAGCGCGGTGCGCATGAACGCACGGGCGAATCCGCTGCAAAACAGCGAAGCGTATCCCGTCGCCACAAGCAAATCTCGCTCGCTCGGACTCTCCGCGGCATCGACGCAACCACAGATAAGGGCACAAACAATGAAACGCACCATCGCTCCGTTCGCATTCGAGAGCACGCTCGGAGTAACTTCACCTTATCGCTGCGGCGGAAAGCACCGTGCTCGCGTGTAACCCAACGTAGAGGAAAAAAACAAGAAGGAATCGGGGAAAGTATTTCACTCAACGGCAGAGAGGAGAGGCGCCGACAACCACGCTTACCGCGCCCTTAACGTTAGCGCACAGACAGACACGTGGTACTCAGCAGTGCGTCTCCAATCGGGGAGGTTACGCGTCGCTTGCCCGCACTCGGGAGCATTGCGCACTTTGCACGTTAACCCGGTTACACTGCGAACCGGGTCGCCGTGGCTCGCTTCACGGCACCAGCTGCGTGTTAGTGTGTGCGGAAGATTGCGCAGATCGTGCGCGCCAGTGCTTTCACTAAAAGAGAGAGAGAGAGAAATAGGCATTTATTTGCTGATCTAACACTACAGGAGAAAGGCATAGAACGGAAATAAGACTGCAGAGGAGACGAAAAAAACAAAATCGACGGTAACGAAGACGTTTACGCAAATGGTCAAGGGGTCTTCAAGAAAGAGTACATCTCCGTGGTATAGACTCCAAGCGCAATTTGTTTTACTGTCGATAAATATCTAGGGCTCGTTATATGTGACAGTTTAAGGGCACTATACACATGGATGGGGACGAGCATATGGGACGCGGAGCGAAAGGCGGCCGGGGGATGCTTGCATCTTTAATCATAAAGCAAAATATATGCGTTCGTCGCTCCTGTTCTCGCGCAATACTGGGAAACGTTGAAGGTGTGAGGGTTGATCGGGCTCGAGAATTAATTTATACAAGAAGAGAAAGCGCCGGCTTGGGATTTCTGCTATACAATAAGGAAACGCGTATATAAGCTTCGCATTATCAAAATACCTGTTAGCCTTGCAGATTAACCAGAGACTAATTTTTTGTACTTAATTTTTTAACCAGTTACGGAGCTCTGCGCGACGCTTAGCAATGCAGCCATTATGCCGCCGTACGATCTCTACTACATAACACGAAAGCAGGCCGTGTACTGGTCGCTGAAACGAACAAAAAGGAGACCACTCGAGATCCAAAGAACCCGATTTCGCCACGGAAATAGTTCGGAGGACGAATGCGACAACAGACAACTGAAAGCAGGGCACAGGCAAATAAAAAAAACAAACGCCGCTTTTCGCCTCTTATGCATATACTAGATCAGGCCAGTGCTGCCTTACGTCTATACCGTATAGCTTCGCTGTACATCCACCGACAATCAATTGTATAGTAAAGGATGCTGCAACTGAGACACTGGTCTTGCCATACTGGCATCAGCATGAACTGCATGGGTGTTTTATTTGCTCTAAGCTATATCGGCAACTGTCCATCGTCACTCACTCTGCGTCGCCCTCGTCATATCCTACAGGTAAATGAGCATTTATTAAGCAACGCAGGCTGAAGGCCTCTCTATAGTCTCCGTCATCAGCAGCAGCACATCCGCATCCACTCCCGGAAAGAAGCATCTCCCGCATCTCGCACATTAAACCAAACGTGCGTCAACTGGAGCGCCGATAATATTCCCAATTTCATCCGCCAACCTACTCATACCGCAGCCCCTTTCGGCAGGAGACGGGTGTGCGACGCTTCACCCCAGCCGCCAGGAACGAAGCAGGCGCAGAAGAGGCGAACAAACACGGCATTCGCAGGCTCGGAGAACCGGCGCTGCACCACAAAGAAGGAATATGGCACGGACGTGTATGCAAAGAAGCGCGTGCCCTATCTAAAGAGCACAATTCCAAGAGGTTGCCACCGCCGATTTGAACGTGCCCTCCAGAGCCGGCGACCTCTTACGCGTGCATTAGTTCACTACTATAGCGTGCATAATACCAAAGGAAAGGCGATAAAGAGTCGTAGCTTCGCATCGCTGAAGGACGGTGCACAGACCCGGCCGCATAGACGAGGAGTGCGCGCGACGCGCTCAAGCTGAAAGCGAAAGGAGAGATACCGGCAGTCGCTAGCGCGCCGACAAGGTTACCGACCGCGATTCACCGAAGCAGACAGCACAATGCTGCTGGCTAACCTGACGATATGAACGCAAAGAATGACGTTCTGATTTCTCTATCGAGGTCTCTGTTGCGCCAGATGGGCCCTTTCGTCGAGTGCGGGGAGGTGATTATGAGCCGGCAAGCCCCTCCGAGCGTGAAAGCAGTGGTATAAAACAATAATAGGATTTAGACATAGCGTTATCCGCTGAACACCGTTCTAGCTATGCAAACATAGCAAATGCTGCTACAAACACTGCAATACACGACAAGAGCGAGTGAAGTGCAGAGTCTTTCTTCTCTGCAACTGTGCCGGTGTGTACAAGACACCTGAGGAATGCATGTTGCTTGATACGAGTGTGTGCGAGGTCTCCTCAATAACCTGGACAACCAAAAATAATTTAACTGTACTATGTCATCATCACTCCAATCTGCTACCGTTTTCCAACTTCTCCAGTGTGGAGTAGCAGGCCAGGGTCTCTATCATCGACCGGAATCTCCTCCTTTCATTTCATTAAACCATTTTGTTCTCTCTGCATAAATGAGTGAAGTAACACTCACGTGGCAAAATTCGCAATGCTGCCAAACCGAAGTAACAAGGCTTTATGAAGCCGCCGAAAAGACGGGCTTCTTTCCTTTCACGCCTGCGAACATTATTAAAGAGAACCATCGGTTGAATAAAAAAAGAAAAGTACACGACGGCAGAGAAAGTGCGTCCTCAAGCAGCCTGGCCAACGTGGTTAGCATTTACAAATACATGTGACTCACGAACATCCTTTTGTTTTTCTCTCCATCTCCTTATACAACGAGCGAACAAAAAAGAAGCTGAGCAGGGAATCGACCAGTTTTTTTGTTGTCTTTTTTTTTTCCCCTCCTCTCCTTTCGATATCGAGTGTTCAGAGAAACGAACCAAGCAAAGGCGGCGGCGAGCGCTTCACAATTTCAAAGCCCGATCTTCGGCTCTAAACTCCACGCGCAGCAAAAAAGGCGGAAACGTGAATTCAGCGAAGAAAACGGCAATGAAAACGTTAGCGGTCGGTTTGCATTCTCGTGACGCTGCATCGTTTTAGCGCACGTATATCTTCTCGCTCGCATTCCTGAGCAAGGCTCTTATTCAAGCCCACGCAAGAGGAAAACAAGGGGTTAATTCCTCGACGAGAAGAAGAAACGCCCGACGACATAAAAACGACAACAACCCGGCAGAATAACGAACAGCCGATGATGAGCACCGAGAGGAAACAAAAAGCAGCCAGACATCTTCGCACCATCTCGTTTCACTCGCCCGTCTCTTCCTCCTCCACGTCTTCCACCGGAGTGAAAGAAAGGCACGCGGGAGCCCCCGACGACACTCAGCGCGAAACAATGCCAAGGACGGCGACAGACGGCGGCCGATGAAGACAAGGCCCCACGGCTGCCAAGCGCTGCCGACAAACAATGGTGCAGAGAGAGAGGCGCTCCTCGGTTCCCTCGCCTCGATCGCTGCTTGAGCGCGGCTGAGAGAGTGGGGACGCCGGCGCTTTGCGTTCTTCTTCGGGCGTCTTGCGGCGTTGCCGGCAGCCAGGAACGTGATCTCGAAAGGTCCCGACGGAGAACTGCATTGAAGGACCAAGGCCGGAAGGTAGGAGAGTATGCATGCGTACGACGACCAAGGAGACAATGGAAGCCACCGAGCCGGAACGGCCAATCAAGGCTCCGCCGGAGAAGACGACGCTATTCATCGCCTCTGCGGCGAATACAATGCGCGCTCGGCTAAATGCGTGCGCTTCTGACTGCGCGGTAAAAGGAGAGACCGTCCTTTATTATCAGCCGAAGCCGCCGCTCTTCGAAGGAGGGCTCGCAGGCTGGCTCTTGAATTCGACATGGTCGGAGGCGCTTCGCTTTGCTTTAAGCACCAACGTTTCGCGATTCTCGTCGATGACAACAGGCAGCTCCGTTTTTCTTGCATAGCTTCATTCGGTTTAAAGCGCGACCCACGCTAGCGAGGGTTTCTTTCTTTTTTTTTTGTTGTTTGTTTTTCAGCACGTAAAATGTAAGCGAAACGACAATGAATACTGCTGCAATGACAAGCACCTGTCACAACGTAGAATACGCGTATTCCGTTCCTATAAAGTTGGAAACCACTCGACGAGGCTGCAGGCCTGGCAACATGTAAAACTTTCAATGCAACAACAAAACAAAACGGCGCCGAGCCTTACGAGCGCACGAACGACACAGTCCGCTCGTAAAAATCGGGACTTGCTCCACCCGCCAGCCAGCCAGCAACGCTGTAGAGGTGCCGCGGGCGTACGGTCATTTCGGAGGATTAGGCATTGCCCGCTCTCTTCCCCGGCGGCGGAGACCAGTAGCAGCGCGACACACACAGGTTTCCCGGGGAAGCGCCGTCAAGACGGATTAGCGGAAAGCCGCCCAGGAAGCGAGGCCCGCCAAGCCTCATTTAAACGCTCCGCTCATCGGGGGGAAACAATAGAGGCACGAGGGGATCGCAACCGATTGACTGCAGCGGCTTACAGGCAGACAAAGGCAGCTGGGGACGGTGGCGTGGCATGCCTCATCCTACAAGGGATCGAAAAGGAGAGGGAGTAAAACAAGAAGAAGAAGAAGAGAGAGAGTAAGCAGGTGAGGTCAGCCGCAACAGCAGCGGGGCAGGGGGACTCGAGAACAACCGCCGCCGCACACAGGCGTAATAACGTGACCTGTACGAGCCGCTGCACTCACAGCGCCGGCCAAAAGGTGGCTGCGACCGAAGCATGTGCAAGAGTGCTCTCCTCCGGCGACGTAGTGTTCTTCCGCAGTGTCCACACCTCGATCATGACCACGCACATTGCTCTTGGGCAACAGCGCAGCGGAAAACACATCTTAAAGGAAGCTCTCTAGCCGCTAAGGTCTACCGACCATTTGTGATGATGCCGCGCGGCTAGGTACAATTAACGGGTGCCCCGCCAGTTGCCTTCAAATGTTAAGCCATGGGACGGTTAAAACACACACACACACACACACACACACACACACACACACACACACACACACACACACACACACACACACACACACACACACACACACACACACACACACACACACACACACACACACACACACACACACACACACACACACACACACAGACAGACAGACAGACAGACAGACAGACAGACAGACAGACAGACAGACAGACAGACAGACAGACAGACAGACAGACAGACAGACAGACAGACAGAAACGGTCGACAATGCTGGCTGAAGCGTCTCATTCAGGGGCATTTGGCACCGCGCTCCTGAGCTGTACTAGACTATAATTTAAAAGGTGTCACCTTTAGCATACCGCCATTTATAACACTCTATTGCCGACACCCTCAGCTCTGCAAGCGCGTTACCAGCACCTAGTACACGCGACCAGTAGCAGGTCAGGGGCGTTCGATTAAAACAGTTCTATTTCAACTTCGTTAAACTACTACTTTCACCCTCAAGTGGCGCAACGACCGGTAACTGCTGGGACTGACACGTGCCGGTCGGCGCGCTCGACAGAACAGAACCAAAATAAAAGTAGACGTTTTGTTACCGTTACAGTTGCCAAATTATGGGCACCGACTGGCACGGTCTCGATATCCATATCGGCGGTCAACAATCACGGATAATATACTACGCCGAGCGGCACTTTAGACGTGGAACGAAGGTACGCAAATCTTTACCCATGCACCGCTCTTGTAAAAGCACACTGCGCCCAAACACACACACATATATATATATATATATATATATATATATATATATATATATATATATATATATATATACAGACAATTGAAAGGGAAATGAGGGGCTCGTTATAATAGCGGTTAAAGGAGCTAACAGTCTACGAGCCCAAGGCAAACGTTGGGGATTTTTTTCTTCATGTTTTGTTGTTGGTATTTAGTCTTACGATGATTATTGGGATAAAGAATATCAAATGCAAAGCGAAAAACAAAAAATAACGCGCCGTGTATTTGACAAGAATTAGTCTTATGGTGATTATTGGGATAAAGAATATCGGATGCAAAGCGGAAGAAAAAACAACGCGCCAATAGTGGCCGCGTTGTTTTTTCTTCCGCTTTGCATTCGATATTCTTTATCCCAATAATCACCATAAGACTAATTCTTGTCAAATACCAACAACAAAACATGAAAAAAAAAAACCCAATCTTTGCCTTGGACTAGTAGACTGTCAACTCCTTTTATAAACTATATATATATATTGTCGAGTTTCACGTGGCAAAGAGAAGGTGCATACGATTTTCAGCGCAAGCCGAGGAGCACCGCGAGACTTCGCACGCGTATGCTCACAGACCGGCAGCGTAGGACAAGGAGAGGTGATGAGAGGCACGTTCATTTACACAAACCAGAACCGCAGATTTTTTTTTTTCTTCTTTTCCTGCACGACACGAACAGGCGTTCGCGCAAGCCCGCGGCCTTGAGTCTTGCGCGCGCGGGGTCCCGACCGCCGCTGCATCACGGAAAGCTGACAACGGGGCAGCCTATCCAACAACACTGAGCACGCACGTCCACGTTGAACGATCACAAAGGGACCGAGCGCGCTTTCACACACGATGCGACCCGCTTTGCATGTGTGCCTGGTGTTACTCGCGCACTACGCACAAACATCCGCAATCTGCGTGCAACGCCTGCTCCGTCCAACGCGCCCGGGCGATCTCTTTCAGGACGAAAACCAGTTCGCGCGGCTGGCGACGCAAAGCAGCAGCAACAGCACCAACACGAGGGCGCTGTAATTGCGGGTTGTGCAACGCCACGGGGGTAACAATGTGCGCACGCCGAACGAGCTTCGATACATATATGTCGTTGGCGTGCGTACGAGTGGTGTATACCTGGTGCATATTTATGCGCGACACTGGTACGCACGCTTGCTGCCTTCTCGTAAAGGCGTACTCTTTCGCCGATGTCACGTGCGAGCTCGCCGTATTGCGGAACCGCATCAGCAAATAGTGCTGCTGCAGTGATGACACACGGAGGTGCGTGCGTGCTTTAGCGCAACAAATAAACCGCGCGATGACAGGATCGGAGATAAGGCACCGGGATTTCCTCCTCTCCCCGTTTATAGCTCTCTGACGCATCTTTATCGCCGCATATATAGGTAAAATCAGACACATGTCTCCGTTCAGACAGCGAGTACTATAGGCTACTCTATTTGAGACCGCTTTTGGCGCGGAGTGCACGTCGTTCGAACGCAATGTGTAGGCCTGCAGCCAGACATGACGTATATACGAGGATCGCGCACGTACACCGCATACTGCAGAACAAACCCTCGCGCTGTGAATAAACTTTTGCAACAAACTCTGCGAGATTTCGGCCTCGTTCAGCCCGCACTATATACCTTGCATACAGAAGACCTCGATTAGACGCGTCGCATATATGGCAACGTACTATATCTTCCGAATAGTCCTCCAACCTGCATCACGTATATAGTAGTGTGAGGCCTCACACAAAATCGAGCAAAACTCGTGGCCTCGTATATTCATTGCGATATAATCACGTTTTCTTTTTTTTTCTTTTTTTTTTTTTTTTTTAAGGAACCGTTCCACGACTAGTAAATACGAGAAGATGTATATATATGATGGGGCAAGAGCAAAATTTCACGACAAGGGAGTCTCACAGCGCACGCTATTATCCGAGCGGCGAGCAAACGCCCGTAAACGCAATACCTGTACAATGTTCCGGCACAATTTGTCACTGTCAGTGCAACGCGAATATCGCGCAAGCAAAGAAACTCTTTCTCTCTCTTTCATGCATCTTGCGGCGCTATAGTCGGGTCACTCGCACCGCAGCGCGAGGCTATTTTATGCAGTTGTCTGCGTCCCCTTCCCCTTCCCATGCTTGGCACATTGAGGATTCAGAAACGGACAAGATAACAACAGCCGTCCACACGAACGCGCCTTGCAGCCAAACGCTGAGTAGCAGCAGGTAAAACACGCTGCTCACGCACGCAGATGGTCAGGAGAGGACAGCCACTACATCACCCCCCCCCCCCCCCCCCCCCCCCGCCCGCTCCTCGTACGCATCTAACGGAGCAAGAAGATGGATAAAAAAAAAAAAAAAAAAGCTTATGCAAACACGGGGAGGGGGGGGGGGGGTATTTATTTGGTAGCAGGACGTCGGCAGACTGACACGGAAAGAAAAGGTCTCGGCGAAAAACGCGACCACACTCGTGCCAGAGGCTGTCCGCCGGCAAAAAGCGAGTCTGTCCCCGCCGAATTTCAAAGACAAAAAAAAAAGGAAGAAGGCGCAGCAAGTGAAAACTGAGCCGAGTGAAATATGGGTGCCGAGCACCGCAAGCAAAACAAGAGCTGCAGCGCCGCTGTTACGCAGATCCGCCCTCGTGGCGGCACACCGGGGAGGACGGTGACGGGCATCGCGAATTCTGCGTCTGCGTGAGACGTCGAGCGCTAGTGGAGATGCTGACAGGCGCATGCGCACAACGCGGAGGTGGCGGAGAGTTCAGTGAAATCTTTGACGAGACATCGCATGCGCCTGCAGGAATAAACAATACGCATATTTACAGGCAACTCTTGCAAAGATATGAAAGGAGGCGGCAGGGCAATTTGCACAATACGCTTATTGACTTTTCTTCACAGAAAATAATGCGGTCTTCAAGCAGAAAACTCCCCGTTTTGTTTGAGGGGAAGAGGCACGCTTCCTGCCCGCCAGATTTTGAGCAAACCTCTAAGAAAAGATGGAAGGGGAAGATCGTTAATGAATCGAACTACTTAAAACGATTGGAAACGCAACTATAAAGTAGGATACGCTCTTGAGAGGTGTCGCGACAATTACCCCCTGCCCCTTTCACCTTTCCTCTCCATCCAGTACGTTACAAAACAATGATTTTGGTCCATGATATAGAATAAAGCGCAAAACCAAGACAACGGACAGGGGAAGAAACACACACCGCAAGCACTGTGTACGTTGTACATTGTTTTGGTTTCACGCTCTCTTTTACGTCATGGATCCATACCCACCGCTCCAAATTTCCCCCTTCGCCAATCAATAATTACGGCTTTACATACCCCAGTGATGGGAGTTTTGTTGTACACGCATGGTGTACTAAGTCTGATGCCGAATTAAATCAATTTGGAACTCGCCAGGGCATGTGCAAGTATAAAGTCGTGAGAATAATGAGAACTTTTATTTTCTTTCTCCTCGCCCACTGTGTCGAGGACCTTGATCGCTGTACCGTTGCCCGTCATCCGCGAACCAATAACCTGACATCAGAAGCATCCGTGACGTCAGGACCGGATGTGTCCCCTTGCCCGTGGACACCAAAAAGAGATTTGGCCTGCTTTGTAACCGTCCCATAGCGACTCAGACTATGAAGGACGCTGTAGAGAGCTAGGGCTCCAAAAATTTCGACCATCTCGGGTTCGTTAGTCTGTATTGACATCGCACGCGGTATCCGTGCGATCTTGTCTTCCGCCTCCACCGAAAAGCTACAAAGTGACGAGATGGCTACAGGCAGCGAAGAAGGTTACATATACCGACTGAACTTTTTCAGGCAGCGGGATGGCAGTTGGGCAGCTAGATTATCAGCCTTTCCCGAGCTGCGAGCACCACCCCAGTGTTCAACACGAAGACGCCCTTCAGCCTTTTCCAAGAGGCAAGTCAGGAAGCACGCATAGGGCGTGTTCTGACGACAGCATCTCTGGTGTATGGTATGGGAAGGCTAGCGCTAACGCCCCCGGGCACCCGGTCGCCTAAAACGCTGAAAGTACGACCTTGACAAAGTAAAACATAAGTCAGACGTCGCAAAGATAGTTCAGCGAGAACAACAAATCAGTAAAGCGTCATTAAGCAGTGGGAAGTGTTCTATTACTTTTTTTTTTTTTACGCGTGTGATTGAAGGGGTCAACATTTCGCTGCGTACTGCACTAAATGGGTTCCTAATTGGACTCGGATCATATTTTTTCTTGCCGAAGCTCCGTCCCTGCAACAGTACGTCTCTGATCAGCCAGTCCACAACACTAAAACAAGCGCCAGAACGCGCAGGTGCGCGAGGTCCTGCTCCGCGATGCCACAGGTACACAGCAGCAGCAGCAACAGCAGCAGCAGCAGCAGCCGCCAACAGCCCCGCCAAAGTGGCCGCGCGAAGCAGAGAGGGGGGCGGCGACGAGGTCGACAAACCCGTCCAACGCCCCCTTCCTTCGGCGAACGGCGGTGGCCGCCGCGGCACGGGTTGACCCCGGGCGACAGCGAACGGAAGAAGAAAGCGGCCGACAACAATGGGAGAGGCAGTGCCGCCGGAAGAGCCAAGTGCAGCATCAACAACACCATCCACGACCACGCAACATCACCGACGGGGAAGGCCAAGGGGCCTAAGGAAGAAAACAACGCAATGTGGCCTTCGATCCAGGAAGCGACACGAAGCGACTGAGGTTGCGCCTTCTGCGGCGAAACTGAAACCTTCGCCGCTAATTAACCGCACCAGGTAAAGCGCAAAAGTAGCTCCAAAACTAAGATGCCCCGTAGTTAATATTTACGTTAATTGAAAACTGTGACGGTCGCAGAATAATGACTCGGGGCGACGCTTTCGAAAGGGTGTATACTATTTCAATCTAATGTACTCTAATATACATGTACCAATTTGGCGCAGTTAATTTCAGGGCCACGGCGACGCATGTCCTCTACGATATATTACAGATGACAACGGCCTCGTTCTGGGAAACGGTCATAACGCGCGGCGCGCAGATTGCTCGCAAAGCTAGCCAGCGACGCCGCACCATGGGACGCACAGCTTTCACACAAGCTGTGCGTCCCATATGGTTGTCAGCCGTTCTCGTAGAACGGAATGCCGCATACAAGGACGTGTACGACTATTGGGGACAGCTGACAAGTCGACAGGAAGGTGATAGGGCTGTGGGGGTTGAATGCTTGAACGGCTGATGAAAGGGACACGAGGACAACTCCGTCGAATTAATGCATACCGAAAAAAAAAAGAAGAAAAAAAAAAGAGCACAAACAAACAAACTGTTATCTGGACTGTCCTGGTTGTGGGTACATTTGCCTGCGAACACAAAATGCCCATTTATGCAAAACAAATTTAAATCATTTTTTTTTTCCTTCGAACTTGTATTGCCTGCCTGCGAGAAGGGACGCGTTGCAGTCTGAATTGAATGGCCGAGCAGCATATTAACCTCAGGGACCCGTGTAAAAAACAAAAAAAAAAAAAAATCGGTGTCGACGCACACATTTTAACTTGCGAAATCGATCGACGACGGCGACACCTGTGCTCCTTGTTCGTGATATTGAACAAACTCGTAAAAGTTACTGCTGCGACAAGAGGGGTCATGGGTCGTTGGAATGCCGCAGTCCGTTGATGCAGTAAACTTTTGCATGCACTGCACTGCTGAGTGTTCGAAACGTTCGAAAGGTCCCGCGACCACTTTCCAAAAGTGATAGCAGGGAGGAGGTGGCAGAAGCAGAGATCGTTGGTAAATTTGTACCTCTCCGGCCCTTACATCTTGGCACTTTTGTTGTTCGCGTCAGAATTTTCTCCACTCGCATTTCACCCGTTTCCCGACGTAGCGCGCAATGCAGCATACGTAGCGCTTAAACAAGAATGCCATACTCCCATCAGGTTGGCTCGGCTCGATGCCGTCGAGACTGCGTGAGAATGGCCCGTTGTTTCGACTACGCCTCAATTTCGCGCAACACGACGTCGCCGTAACCTCTCAGCCCAACGGTTAGCGCGCCTATACCGCACACCGGGCCACCGATAAGCATGCACAGCATATTGCAACGCTCGGTCACTTCGATCGTCTCGTTGTATAAGGTTTCCTTCCCGCTTGTCGGCCGCGTGCGCACTGTCTTTTCATCGTCCTCTCACGATGTGCGAGTAGAGGTTCACAATAGGCAATAAAACGAAACGCGGGGAGCAAGTGTCGTGGAAAAAATAATTCAAGGAGAAAAAAAAAAAAAACGGGCTCGCCCACCTGCAATCCCTTCCACACACGCGGGGCGGATAAAAAAGTAGAACAAGTAAGGAGAGGTTGTAACAGGCCGGCTTATACTTCGCAAGGGTCGCGGCAGTGTCGCCGTTCCGATCACTAAACACAAAGCGATTTAAGAATCGTTGCGCGGCACCGCGGTGTCCAAGAAGCCCTGCGAAACGAGAATGCACTGCTGCTTGAAGGTTTTTACAACCTTTTAATATGTGCTTTTCTTCTATCTGACAAATGCAGAGGTTCACGCAACATTCGATCGACTGACCACTGTATTCATACCTCGCACAAAAGATGCGTGTTATACGAGTCTCACACTTTTCATAGCTCAAAAGTCTGTTAAAACTGCGTGCCTAACGC
This sequence comes from Amblyomma maculatum, assembly GCF_055883805.1. Classification (NCBI taxonomy): domain Eukaryota; kingdom Metazoa; phylum Arthropoda; class Arachnida; order Ixodida; family Ixodidae; genus Amblyomma; species Amblyomma maculatum. The sequence goes on from NC_139345.1 coordinate 80,654,941, forward strand.
TAAATATATCCCGTCAATCATGCCATTGCGGTACGTCTATTTTGTTCTGAATGACGCCAGGTCTGTGTGTGGCGAGTAGTATACAGCTTCAATATGAAAGCGAAAAATCAGTTTGAATTCGAAAACTTATGCTGTTACTTGAGCACTGAAGATGAAGATGCTTTGCGCTTTGAGAGTAAAACTATTCGAACGAAAAAAAAAAAAAAGTGTGCTATTCGCTCGACGTTTAGAGAACCCATTTCTCACACTGCTTTCGCTTGTATATATTGGGGCTACGCATACAAATCGTACAGTAATAAAAAATTCTCAATGATCCATGAAAAGGGAACAATTTACAATTAACGTAGTCATTATCCCTCCCGAGTAGTTATTAGTCGGCGTATTTCTTTTACGCCGCGGCATGTGTAACACTGCGTATACACAAGTTCTGCCCTTTTACCTTTTTTTTTTCTATATGGAAATACCATGCGATAGTATACATGTAACATCCTTCGTATACCCCCCCCCCCCCCCCCTCTTTTCTTTCCCCTCCGGAATTCATGTCAGGTATCTTGCCCAGGTCCCAGATCTCTTAGCGGATGGTTTCATACGCCAAACCGGGTAAAAATAAAAAAGAAATAAAAAAAAAGTCGGCTGCGAGTGATACACGCAGCCGGCGCCATTCGTCGTCTAACTGAAACAAAGCGAAAACAGGAAACGAGACGAAGATAACAATGCGCCTATCCCGCAACTTCAAATCAATTGCCGGCTACAGCGCCCTCGATGCGGGACACAGATATAATCAATCGCCTAATCAGTCCCCAGCCCTGCAAACAAAGGGCCACGAGCGTCACGAAACCAATCAGTGGACGCACGCCTACAGACAAGCCCCCCCTCCCCTTTCTTCCCCACACACACAACACATGCGCGCACCTTGCCGTCACCCATCCAAGTCTATGCCTGTTCTGAACAGTGTTTTCCCCTTTTCACCTTTTTCCACCCTTCCCTCTCTATTTCCTTGTAGCGTACGGCACGATTTTCCCCTCGACTCACAGCTGCCACGCTAATTCCTGATGATGATGGCGATGCGGCCGTCCGTTCGGAATGGATGGCCCCGAGAAATAAAAAGAAAGAACGCCCTCCAAAAACCTAATGGAATACGCCATAGTGGAAACATGAAACAGCGCGTTTCCGGCAACAGACAGAAAAAAAAAAAGGCTACAAAAAGAGAACGAAAGTTATTAAAACAGCCTCCGAGCCAGAAAGCGCCACCAATCTCATCCATCGAACGAGGTCACAAGGTCCGTTCGGACAAGGTTCCACACCCGACGTTACACCGGTATCGACATGCAAAGGGGCGACACTTCGCCCCATCGTTCGTTCTGCATGGCGCGGGTAAGGTTCCTTCCGTCGCCCCGTGTGTGTGCGTGACCCCGTCTGCGCGTCCATCAATCGTCGCGCTCGTCGTGAGCGGATGTTTATTGCCACACTACGCCGTCAGCGCTGCCAAGATCCGCTCGCGCCAAGGCAACGACGCGCCCCCTCCTCCAAGACAAACGGTTCCGCGAACAACAGTCCTCCTTCACTTCACTCCTTTGGCTGCGCCCCCGCGACAGCACGAGTAAATACACAATGCACCGCAAACGGAAACCGCAGCCTAAACAAAGAATGCGCTGGCCTCTATTTATATACCGCCCCCATGGGCGAGCTTTCGTTGTTCCTTGCTGCGTGCCGATTTTGTTCATTCGACCTCTCGCATTCAATCTGGCAGTCCACGTGCAAGCCCGCATACAGGAAGCGATGCAGAAAGTAACACAGAAACCACGCATGAATACAGGAAGTAACAGAGGAAACAACACGCGATGTACACCTACCAGTAAGCGGGACCCAAATCTGCGCCGCATTGTTTCACGCCTGAAGTCCAGCACTGTCAATAAGGAACATCAAACGGGTGAGCACTTGCGCTGCGCGCATTTCGCTCACCACAAGTGTAGCAATAACGAGTGACTCCGGACGGACGAGCCAGTTGCGATGATATGAGGCTGATGAGCCAATTTCTTGACTTGGACATTTGCCCGTTCCCAACTACAATAGGTCAGGACAAGAGTGTTTCCTCATCGTTAAGACTTCCAATCTACCGATTTGTGCGAACTAGTCAAACCCTTTTCCCCTTCGTCGCATTATCATTGCTTATTCGTACCCGGGCTTACACTTCCAGGCTGACTGACACGAAAAGGCGACCTTCCTATGCGCTATATCACAACTGCACTCTCGGTATGTGACGTTATCCATCATCACCAGCGTGACTGCGCCCAACTGCAGGACAACGGCCACTCCTATACTTTTTTTTTTTTTTTTTGCCAGCTACGGTTCCCCCAACTTTCTGACGCCCCCTGATGCTACGCTTGTCTCGGTTTGGAATCCACCTCCGTTGCCTGCAGCGGCTATATTGTATTGCATTCGCATTACCCTCCCTGCAGGCTCACTTCCTATTCATTAACATCAGCATAGATTTGCCAACTTTATCTGCACTGGGATGTCACGGACTCCATTTGTTCTCTGACTGCTCTCTTCCGGTTTCTTGAGGCTAGAGTTGTCCGCTTTTCGAGTTTCACTCTTTCCGCTAGCCTTCACGCATCTGCTTCACAGGCGAGTGACATTTGAGTGGCACACGTCCATAAGCCACTCGACGCCGCGGTATTCGGTTCCCCGAAAAAAAAATCATCCGAGGTAGACATATATCCTTTTTCCTCTGTCCAGTTTCTCTGAACCCCCTCCGTTTCAAAGCAAGCCAGAAAGAAACTACGATTCTCACCAAAAACGAGAGAGAGAGAGAGAGAGAGAGAGAATGAAAAGGAAGGAAGCGAAGAGAGGCCGTGCAATGTGGCGCTGTGGTCGCGCGTTTACAAAAATATTACGCAGCGTCTCCCCGCAAAATGACACGGTTTCGCCATTTCGTGCCGTGACAGGAGGAAGCAATGATTATGATGGGTTGCCAGATACCGTAGCTAAATTCCCTCGAATCGCAACGCCAATAACGTAAAGCGAAAGGAGCGCCGAGAGAGTGCTATATATATGCACAGAATGGGAAGTATAAAACGAGGAGGAGGAGGATGGATGGGGGGAAGGCTGCAGTTTCTTTTTTTCCGGAGTGGCAAAGGTACAATACCGGAGTTTCGAAGAATGCGACCGGGCAAGGGCTTAAAAAGCCACCCGCATACGCGCCCCGAGCGGCACGATAGATGACAGGCGAGCGAGAAAGAGGAGGAGGAGGGGGGTAGAAAAAATCTTGCACCGTCTGCGCGGGGGTAATGGCTCAGTACAGGATTTTCTCGCCGCCGGTCGCCTAAGTACACATTTATCGCAACCGGGCTTTTCTTTATCCGACCACAGCTCCCGCCGCAATGTCAGTATACAGACTAGAAGGTATAATAAACGCCAGTGCCCACTCGGAGAACAACGCCAAACGCCGCCCACTCCACTCGAGATAGATTGGCCGAGAAATTCATCTCGGCGTTTCTTCTTTCTTTTCGGCGCTGCTCCACCGCTGATGCGCGATAGCGGCCCTAGCACAAAGCTCTCGCTTCTTATTCCTCACTCTCACTCCGTTTCGGTGATTCGGCTGTCGTCCCAAATCCCGAATGCCACCGCCTTTTCCAATTTCTCCGACAGCCAGCCCCCTCTTTCCCGCTTCTCTCGCCGCAACCGTCGCCTTATGTTTTGGCGGGCATCAAGAATTTATCGCGTTTCTGTTTCGTCCCGTTCCCACGTTGATATATGTGCCTTTCCGAGCCGCGTAAATCCCGCTTGACTCGGCACGACGACAGGAGTGAGCGTAAGGGGCCGTTCAGCCGAAACACACATACACGTATTAATAAACGAACAGCAAAGCCAACAAGCCGTACACAGCGAAAAGACCACGGTTACTTTCGATTCCCCACCCACCGTCGCACCCTCGAATAAGGCTGGACTGGCAATCTCGCGAGAGCGCTGCGCACCTGTCTCCCGACACGCGCTGGCGATGATCAGGAAGAGAGGACTGAAGCCATCGTCCGCGCCCCCCCGCGAGCGGCAATAATACTGCGCGCGGCGAACAAACGGAGTGCGGATTGCGTGGCCTTTGTTTTCTTACAAGCGTAAATATCTTTCCGGAGATTCAAAATAACGCTTTCTATTCTTTTTCTCTGGCTCAGGCCGCTGACCCTTGGAATAGACTTCACTTGGAAGTTGTCGCATCCGGCTAGCCAGACAGATCAAGATATGCCTCGCTGCACTGAAGCCGAAATGAATTCAACATGTTGGTGCACGGCGTGAATTTGCACCTTCGTTGAATCAAAGGGCCACTCGGCAGTGCAGGAGCGTTTAAACGAGCTTCGAGTTAATCAGTAAAGTTATGCACGTACTACATTCTTGATCAAGGGCCCAAGTTATGTATGTTACGAGTAGAGTCGCAGTACTAGGCCGGTACGTGGTAATAAAGCTCCTGGCAATTATAAAGGCGCATTTTCCTCTCTCACACCTACGCAGCGCAATGGCGTCCGACAAGCATGCAAAATATTTGAAGCCAATATGTAAAAAAAAAAAAAAACCTGTCCGCTTTTACAGTCCAGCGTTGCTTGTCGCGCTTCTCTCCCACATGAAGCCAGTGTGACTGAAACGGAGAAAAACCAACCCTGTCAGGCACATCGCAGTCACCGAGTCCGCCTACACGTACGCATGTTTATGACGGCCACAGCTGTCCTGCGATGCGCGCGGAGTTTTTGACCGTGAAACGCTCGAGTACACGGCCGACAGGCCACACGCGCGTTCAGTGGAGCCATGCGTGGAGCAATGCTCATGGAGCCACGCGTTTTCTCCAGCAGGAACCATGAAGCTCCAGCTCGTGGAGCCATGCGTTTTCTCCAGCAGGAACCATGAAGCTCCAGCTCGTGGAGCCATGCGTTTTCTCCAGCAGGAACCATGCAGCTCCAGCTCGTGGAGCCATGCGTTTTCTCCAACAGGTGCCTGCAGTTCCAGCTCGTGGAGCCATGCGTTTTCTCCAGCAAGAACCATGCAGCTCCAGCTCGTGGAGCCATGCGTTTTCTCCAACAGGAGCCTGCAGTTCCAGCTCGTGGAGCCATGCATTTTCTCCAGCAGGAACCATGAAGCTTCAGCTCGTGGAGCCATGCGTTTTCTCCAACAGGAGCCTGCAGTTCCAGCTCGTGGAGCCATGCGTTTTCTCCAACAGGAGCCTGCAGTTCCAGCTCGTGGAGCCATGCGTTTTCTCCAGCAGGAACCATGAAGCTCCAGCTCGTGGAGCCATGCGTTTTCTCCAGCAGGAACCATGCAGCTCCAGCTCGTGGAGCCATGCGTTTTCTCCAACAGGAGCCTGCAGTTCCAGCTCGCGGAGCCATGCGTTTTCTCCAGCAGGAACCATGCAGCTCCAGCTCGTGGAGCCATGCGTTTTCTCCAGCAGGAACCATGCAGCTCCTGCTCGTGGATCCATGCGTTTTCTCCAGCAGGAACCATGCAGCTCCAGCTCGTGGAGCCATGCGTTTTCTCCAGCAGGAACCATGCAGCTCCAGCTCGTGGAGCCATGCGTTTTCTCCAGCAGGAACCATGCAACTCTAGCTCGTGGATCCATGCGTTTTCTCCAGCAGGAACCATGCAGCTCCAGCTCATGGAGCCATGCGTTTTCTCCAACAGGTGCCTGCAGTTCCAGCTCGTGGAGCCATGCGTTTTCTCCAGCAAGAACCATGCAGCTCCAGCTCGTGGAGCCATGCGTTTTCTCCAACAGGAGCCTGCAGTTCCAGCTCGTGGAGCCATGCGTTTTCTCCAACAGGTGCCTGCAGTTCCAGCTCGTGGAGCCATGCGTTTTCTCCAGCAAGAACCATGCAGCTCCAGCTCGTGGAGCCATGCGTTTTCTCCAACAGGAGCCTGCAGTTCCAGCTCGTGGAGCCATGCGTTTTCTCCAGCAGGAACCATGAAGCTCCAGCTCGTGGAGCCATGCGTTTTCTCCAGCAAGAACCATGCAGTTCCAGCTCGTGGAGCCATGCGTTTTCTCCAACAGGAGCCTGCAGTTCCAGCTCGTGGAGCCATGCGTTTTCTCCAGCAGGAACCATGAAGCTCCAGCTCGTGGAGCCATGCGTTTTCTCCAGCAGGAACCATGCAGCTCCAGCTCGTGGAGCCATGCGTTTTCTCCAACAGGAGCCTGCAGTTCCAGCTCGCGGAGCCATGCGTTTTCTCCAGCAGGAACCATGCAGCTCCAGCTCGTGGAGCCATGCGTTTTCTCCAGCAGGAACCATGCAGCTCCAGCTCGTGGATCCATGCGTTTTCTCCAGCAGGAACTATGCAGCTCCAGCTCGTGGAGCCATGCGTTTTCTCCAGCAGGAACCATGCAGCTCCAGCTCGTGGAGCCATGCGTTTTCTCCAGCAGGAACCATGCAGCTCCAGCTCGTGGATCCATGCGTTTTCTCCAGCAGGAACCATGCAATCTCCAGCTTGTGGAGCCATGCGTTTTCTCCAGCAGGAACCATGCAGCTCCAGCTCGTGGATCCATGCGTTTTCTCCAGCAGGAACCATGCAGCTCCAGCTCGTGGAGCCATGCGTTTTCTCCAGCAGGAACCATGCAGCTCCAGCTCGTGGAGCCATGCGTTTTCTCCAGCAGGAACCATGCAACTCCATCTCGTGGAGCCATGCGTTTTCTCCAGCAGGAACCATGCAACTCCATCTCGTGGAGCCATGCGTTTTCTCGTGGAGCCGGCTCCGCGAGAAATAAAATCTTGACTCGCACATAAGCAACATCCGTATGCGCGACTGTGATCTGATATAAATCACAGCAGGCATGTACCTATATACAGTATATAAGGCAAAACATGCAATGTCAGTGTGGCCATAGCACTCGCTAAATATATTCTGAGCGACGCACACATGCAGTACATGGATGGAGGGCGCCCGCGGTGACGTGTTCGCCATCGGGGTCACGGCTGCCCGCCAGACTGAAGCAGCACCTGTAGACGCCGCTCTTATAACAAAGCACACTGCCCGCGGCAGCGTGCCTGCATGCGGGCTCGCAATCAGGAGGGGGACGCGCCGCGCTCGCCGCCGTGGGCGCTGAACTCATTAGGACACCGCCGTATTAACGATCTGCGGCCTAGCTATATCGCGCCAAGGGTGTTAGACACGCGGGTACCTATATGTAGTACGTGGGCATACGCGGCCACACCCTTCGGCGCCGTGACCTGCACTGCCATGCGGGCCGGGGACAACCGTATGTACTTGACTTAGTATTTGACCCAGCCGTCGCGGCAGGCCCCAGTCAGTGCCTGCGGCGTTCTCCGTTCCTGGGGGTACCCGGTTCGGACCCGGCCGCGGCAGTCCCATTTCGACGGAGGTGAAGTGCGTGAAAACTTCGAAGTGCTGTGCGATGCCAGTCCGCGCTCAATAGAGTCACTCGGTACCATCATCATAGCTGTGCTCGACTTTCCCTCAGTAACGCAAGTAGTTGGCGTCAGGTGGTGCGAGTGGTTTGTACAGTATATTCGTGCGCCCGAGAACGAGCAAAGGCGCCGGCATGACCCCGATGATATAGTATAGTATAAAACGTTTATTTAGGAAAATGGCTTCGGGGTTAGGGGCGGAGTTGGTCGGGCCCTCAGTCCGGGACACGAGGATGTAATTATTTCAATCGGTGCCACAGATAATTCCGATGGGCGATGCGTGATCAAAAACACCAACGTATAGCATACCATCATCGCCATGGGAAGTGCAAGACATGCGAGGGTATGAAGGGGCGCCGCCTTTTTGTGAGAGGGTTTTGGCAACAATGGACATGAGCAACGTGTCTGCCAATATCAAAGAACAAATTAAAATTTTCCAGATGGACAGTTGTGGTATTACGGACTTTTAAAAGAGGGTCACTGAACTCCATTTGGGGTTTAACTCTCATCGAGCAGCCCCACTGTCTCGTAAATGCGGTGATCTATTTATTCACAGTCCTCAAAGCTTCTTTAAGCGATAGCCTACAGATTAATGTGTTCCTTCCACTACACCGTGCTTGGAAAGCGGATTGCTCCCCCCCCCCCAACACACACACACACGCACACTTTCTATGCCTGGCCACTAGCCAATCTCAGATTGCGCAACAATTTGTTATATATGCAATATGTGACAATTTCGCTGGCCATATGAGAGCGGCCTCTCTCATCCGTACTGAGGTTCCTCATCTCCTGACTCTTGCATCGACGTCGACCGCCTCTGTTCGAAACCGCTCTCAATCTCTCTTGCGGAGCGGAGCGCTTTACGTAGACCAGACGGGGCGATGCATAAATGTTCGTTTGAGTGAACATTACAACAGCCGGTCCAATGAGACTTCTCCTGCCCGTCATTGCAAGAAAGGTACATGCACTCGTCTTTTCTCTAACACCGCCATCTTCGCCAAACATAAAGATAGGTTAATACAACGTGAAATTATAGAGCCATTTCATATTCACGATAATAGTGGCGGGTGCATTAGCGATCTATTTATCGCTCTCAATGATAAAGAGTTATCTTATTCATCCGGAAAGGACATCTGTCTCTCGCGTATGCGCCATGGCGATATGTGTGTCTTGTCACCATCATGATTGTAGTTTTTGCTACCTTCCTTTGCCTTTGGTGTGTGCCTGGTTAGTAAACATTTAAAGAACGTTTTCTTCGAATAAAAATTCAGTTGCTTTCCTGCGCTGTTTTCACTATGAATCAGTACTAACTCGCCCAAATCGCAGCCTTAGTTAACCTCCTAGCCCGGTCCTTTGGTTGACGACCGTACGCCGTTGTTTTTCCCAAATTCCTTCTGCGAAGGCGCCGAACCCCGCTCGGTTCCCCGAACACAGCGGCTGTTACACAGTCGTCCTCCTCCGCTTCCCTTGCAGACCCGACAAGATTGGATGACAGCCTTTCGGATTTCGTCTTCCAAAGCATACACATCGAAAAAAAAAAAAAAAAAGCACGTGCTCGAAAGGAGAGACAATAGCGACCTTCAAAGCGCGCTCTCTACATTTCTATGTCGTATACTCTGCATGAATGCAGAAGCATTACCACCCGTAATACAGGATTTCGCTGAGGTGGCTATAAAGCCCCTTTCGACTCGAAAAGAAGCTGCGCTTCGCAAGTAGTCATCTCAATCTCCTTAGACAAAGCTAGGCTATGAGGGTCGCCGCAGTAGAGGGGGACTGCGAATTTCTACCACTTGGAGTTCTTCAAAATGCCAATAACAGGAGGAATTTGACCCACTGCACACAAAGCGAGCGGTGACGTCATTCCTTCTTACACACACGTGAAGGCTTGGGATGCCTAGATCTCATTACGGGCTTCTGTACGCATCGCGCAAAGCCAAGCGCGTCCGTACGCTAAACACGTCTAGCCAGCATTATACACAATGATTTCTCCCAAGACCGGAAGTCGGCGTTGTTCGAGGCTTTGTCAGCAGGACCTCGAGTTTACTCAATCTGGCGCTACCTACTGCGCCGCAGGATGCACACACGCCCCCCTGGTGCGACGCTGCGGTCATCGTATATAGGCTGACCGGCCCAATTTCCTTTACGATGGGCGCTTATCGCGGCACTTGACACCCGTGCTGTCGCAGATGGCCCACCGCTCCCCCGCGTTATCTCACGACCTGCTATCGGCGCACACCAACACCGCGGCAACATGCACGCGGCCCTTCGATGACAGACAGCGCAGCGCGGGCGAAGGTAAAGCTGTTCTCGAGCCCTATTTTTGCACTGGGAGCCTTGGACGTGGACAAATTGCCCTCGAAGGCGGCGACGAGGAGCGAAAAGGAGACAGATGCGTCGCGTGTCGGGAGCAGACTCTCATCTCGATTTCCCAGTTTTACCGCTCCCATGCGTTTCCCACAGAACTGTGTATACAAGCGTCAGCGCGACTCAAGCAGCTCCAACAGGGCTCAGTTCCCCTCCAGCGTTAAGATTCAGCGCCAGCGACACGGGCAACTTCTAGAGTAGAAAGGAGGGTAGTTTTAATGCGAAAGCATTGCTTCGCTATGTTCACAGATTTCTGTCCGCGCGGACCGCGTCCGCAGGACGTGTCCGCAAAATAGTGTCTGCAGCAGTTATGAGTAATTGAGAATTGGTAGAGGTTAATGAGTGGTGTCAATCGATAGAGGGTGACGTAACATTGTGTCCGAAAAAATAATTACACCAATAAGGTAATTAGGCAATTAATTAGAGGCAAAAACGTAAAAGTAAAGGCGAAAATGGTCTCATTAGCCAAAGCTTTGATGCCACATTTGAATGTATCAAAGACTAAAATAGTTAATTAAGTCTGTCCATTAGGGTGACGTCAAGGATGTGACGCCACGTAACCGGAAGTAGAGACAAAAAGGGCATAGGAAGGGATTGGCGCGCAATATGAAAGTACCAAAGAAACAATCCGGAGCAAATAGAAGCAACCAGTAGCAAATAGAAGCAAAGAAAAGTAAATAGAAGTAAACAAGCAACCGACAGCAGCATCCGTGCTTTCGCATTACTTCAATGCAGATTCTGCAGTGCTCTTTAATTTTCTATTTTTTTTTTATTTGGGCTCTCAAGTAAGTTCTTCGAGGAGAACATATATGCATCGATGGAGTTACTTCTTTCCATGGATGTACAGCCGACTGCAGTGCGATGCCTATCGACGTGTCTTACTGTATTGAGGAAAAGAGTTCGATTCCGGTCGCGGCGGCCATGTTTCAGTGGAAGCGAAGTGCACGCGGCGCCCGTGAACGCTGTGCGAAGCCACGCATGTCAGATAATTCCCCCTGGTCGAAACTTCCGGTGAGACTGAACGTTAGTTACATCGGATGAGCTGATACACATTAAACAACAAATCAGTCAGTCGTACAATAACATCTTCCGAGAAGAGGTCCCGAGCAGCATCTCGGACGGTCGCCCTTCCGCTTCCACTCAGTGACGCCAGAACCCCTCTGAAATCCGTTTGCCCAGGATTATGGAGACGCTTTTTGTTAAATATCGCAAACCAAATCCAAACTGAGAGCGCGCTGACAACACGCCACACGGATCCATTTCATGAAGATGACCAACCAACAGCAAAGGGGGTTCTCTCGCGATGGCTTTGGCCAGAGGCCAAGGGGTCGCCGCCTGCATCGACCGACCTAGCAAGGTCTACAAGCCCACCAAACGCCGATAACAAAGTTTTGTCAATATAATTTCGCGATGGCAAGAGAGAGAGAGAGAGAGAGAAAGGAGCATCCAAGCCACCGTAATATAAATCCAGTAACTACGAATCGTCCGACGTGAAAAATCGAAAAAAATGCGGGATCTCTGCCTCACAAAACAGGAATGTATACTACACCGTGAAGCCCCAGTTCAGTTCAACTAGTCCCTTCCCTGTTTTCTTTCTTTTTCAGGCAAATAGTTCCGCGTAAGGTCAAGGCCGACAGATGGCACCGCTAAAAACGAATACACTATATTATAAGCACACGATAAAAGGAGCTGCCGCACTCTTCATCGATCGTTCATCATTAGGAAACCGTGTGCGCCGCAAACACATGCCACGTATGCGTAATAGGACCCAGTCGACACCATATAGCGACGACGAACGAAAAACAAATGCGGCAAAGGGCGACTGTACACATTTCCTCTCGCTTATAATTTCTCCGCCTAGACTGGGGAAAACACGCGCGAGCCCATAGGTGGGTCCACATGCTAAGGCGACGATCTAAGTGGTCTGTCACGCCCTAATGGGCCGATTGATCATGACTGAGGGGAACACCCACCACCTACGCTCTCTCTCTGCAGGCGTCCCCACCGCTATCCATCGCCATTAAGAGCTGGCGCCAGAGTCGGCTACGGTGGACAGCCGGCGCGGGCTACATTGGTCAGGATGCCTGTCTCGTATTAGAGCATACCTTGCTCAGGGCAATGCCGGGGAATCCAGGAAGAACACCGATCGCAGATTGATGGTTGTAAACGCAAACATTTTTTTTTTTTCTTTTTTTTTTTGCGTTCGGTGAAGGAGACTTAACACTTTTGACTTCTAATTACCTGCTTCTCGCCTACACTGAGCAACTGCTCGTTTTCTTCGCTCTCTCTCTCTCTCTCTCTTCAATTCAGCTCTATCATTGATAATGTGCCTCTATATTCAGGCCCTCTACAGTGATGACGTTCGCAAACAGATGTTTGCTGTGTTAGAGACCTCCAAATGACGTAGGCGCCGCAACCATCCAGGAGGCAATGGCCGAAAAGAGCAACTGTTAGGCTTCGTCACTGGCTGAGAGGGTCACTGATGCAGTTTCCTTTTAGAGTACGCGACAATGGGCGACCGCAGAACACTGCAACACACGCGGCATGCGAGCCGATAAAGGACAACGACCATCCCGGGCATAACTGCATCGCTCAAGCACCCCGTGACATCAGCCGCCGGGGAATGTATACGACTCCTACGGGGTTGCAAACGACCGCGACGCATGGAGACTACAGCCATTACTTCGCTCATGCGCAGCTGGTCTCAACGCTTCCACTGCAGGAGACAGTGCGGATTAGTGTGTGCGGATAGGCCGTACGACGAGCAGCCCTTTCAAAGTGATACACGTGTGAGCCGATTTCTGCTGTATGTAGATGATCAGAGCGATATCAAGCGCATGACTTCACCGAGGCGAAAGATGGCAGGACCGCGTGCTGCTGAATCATACGCGATAAAAGACTTGTACGCAAATCACGTCGTAACAAATCCACGGCAAATAAGCGTCAGACAGCAACGTCCGCCACAGTCGGAACATCGCCGACAAACAGCTCTGGGCTCAAAACGACGATCAGAGGTCACTAATGACTTGTGCAGTTCAAGAGACAATGGGCGCGGATAATTAGTCACGCAAACAGCTGCCATCCAGAGGCAAGGCGGACAACAGTGAGTTGCCAGTCGTCAAAACACACACATCAGACGGCTTTACACGATCGATGAGTAGGCTCACGGTTGTATAGGTACCTCACAGGATATACGCATGTTACCAACGTACACTGTCGCACTGCATGGCCGTTAACATTACGGCCTTGCAGAGCAGACCAGGTCATTCATTACAGCAAGCGTACTAAAATGGCCACAAAGCCTCAGTTTGTAAGCCGAGTGTATGCCGAGGTTTGAGAGGGTATAGCTGTTTGCTGACAACCTCGACTCGTCCACAGATAAGCACGACAATCTCGGACTGATCAGTGCGGAGAGGCACACGCGCAATGCTCCGTCAGAACACATATACTATATACGTATTACCTTTCTTAACTTCGAGTTCTGTGTCTCTGTGCTCACAAGATTGGCAATCACTCAAAAAGCGGTCGTTGTCAAGAGAAACTATTTTAATCAGACAAATCCCGGGTGCAGACTCATACGAGCATGTCCACGGTTCGAGTCCTATAAAGTCAAGGCATTATCATGGTGCGCCAACTTCGGACGAAAGCGGTTAGTTAAAAAAACTTCTCGACCGTGCCTCTACTACGGCCACCACGCAATCGACCGCTTTTCTTTTTGTGTCTTTGAAGAGAGCAGCCGATTACCCTCGGCCCACCGGCAGAGCCCAGCAGGCCGCGAAGCACTGCGAGCGAAGGAATGCCGAGTGCCAGTCGTGCTCTTCCAAAACCAGACGTCTTCTTGGCTTCACTCGTCGTGCCTCACGCACTCCTGTTTCCGTCCGCCGGGAGATTTCTTTCTCCGCTTAGCCGACAGTGTATGTGACCCCCTTCTTCGCTTTTTCGCTTCTCTGACATCATTTCTCGCTCTTCTCCACTCTACGGGCGCCTCGTTTCTCCTCTCAGGGAGGCCCGTCTTTTGTCGTGATTCGACTGCTCTGCCTCCATTTCACGCCGGCTTATGCTCTCTTCGTTTTTCCATTCCTTTCTTTGTCATTCGTTTTCGTCGGCATGCGCGCTTCTGAAGTGGCCAGTTCCGGCACCCCTAGCTAGGAACGCCAAAAGACGAGGAAAAGGAAACGCGATGCCAACCAGAGAAACGGAATGGGAAGCGGATTCAGTGCTGCAGAGTCTATCACCGATGGCCTCTTCATTCAAACCACATTGCGTTCACGACGCTTACCGTTATCTTCATTCCCGTCCCACCCTCCGCGCAGCCCGGAAATACCCAGAGTAGTTACCAGAGGTTGTGTGCCGGAGAATCGTACGCAATATTCTTTAACACAATAAAAAAGAAAAATTCGAAACAGCCGCTCAGAAAAATGCTGAAAAAAAAAAAAAAGGTCGAACCGACAACAAAGCCGAAGGCATGAAATTCAGATTCACGGCGCCACGAAGGAAGTGTTGCTGCTGCCCACTTTTAGCGAGATGGCGTACGTGTGCGGCCTATTTACCTAGGTTAAATGAAGAAACGGTGGAGATGGGAACTTGAGAGTGTGTTGCAGTTGAAACTCGATTCGAAGACGACGACGTATACTGCTCAACGCGATAGTGTATTGCAGTTTTACACGAGGCGTGATCAGCTGCGACAACAGCATAGTGCTCTCGTGCCAGGGTACGACGATGGAGACGACGATGTTCGCTGCACAGTGCGAGATTTGTATTGAAAAACATGAAGATAAAACCAGGGTGGCTAGAAATTCTAGCCACCCAAATGGAACATGAGGCTTACGAATATACGGCGCCATCTGTGGAACGCATGAGGCACTAGGTCAAGTAATAACGCGACACTCGCAAATAAACGTGGTAGAGCTAACGCTCTAAAAGGTGTAAGTAAATTGTGCTGCATATTTGTGGCGAGAAGACGTCCATGCCCGTCATCTTTGTTCAACGTGCGGCTCCCTAACGGACCCCGCCTGCCTCGAAAACCGACACTGAGGAACAGCAACGATAACATCCCAATAACAACGATAACAACAATTGCCCAGTTACTATAGGAAGCCGCCTTAGCCCGGCCTCCGTCTTCCTATATATGATGAACCGGGCAGCAACTTCGCGTCCACACACCTAACTACCGCTCTCAACAAATTCACCGTTCAACTCAATTGCAACCACATAACAATCGAAGCAGGAGGAGGGAGAGCGTGGCTAGCTTAGCCATTGCGGCGACACTCCCCGCATGCGTCACAGCCACCGAGCACGGGCAAATGGCGCCTATTTTTCGCTTCTCGACCTCCGCCGCCGCATTGGTGAACGTGCGTAATACGTGGCGCGTGCCTGACCCTAATGACACGGGCCAAAAGAGGTCGAGAACGGGACGACGACGAGTGAGCAGCAACAGCAAAATTGACGACACAGTGCGGTATTCGCTGTGCGCCCGGACAGCGCCGTGTGTGGTAGTGAAATGGAGGGGAATAAACGCGCCACGCCTGCTTTTCCCAAAGGGGCTACGGTGAGCACGGCTAACAGAGCGGGCATTGCGCCACGGGCCTGCACTCGGCGGATGCTGGATGAAGTTGGGGAGCCCTGCTACTTGTTGCGATTGCTTCTTACCAAGACTGAACGGCCGAGAAATAGTCGGTACTGGTCGCTACTCTGGATCGTGCGCAGCTGAGTAGAACAACGCGCGTACTT
This sequence comes from Amblyomma maculatum, assembly GCF_055883805.1. Taxonomy (NCBI): domain Eukaryota; kingdom Metazoa; phylum Arthropoda; class Arachnida; order Ixodida; family Ixodidae; genus Amblyomma; species Amblyomma maculatum. Next base: position 80,670,432 of record NC_139345.1, read on the forward strand.
TTAGAAGCGACGAGCATACCGTGCTACAAATTAAGCAGCTGTTCCTAACTATGGGTCATGGTTCTCGGCGTTATTACTCAGCCGAACAGTGCACGAAGTCAGTTTTTGACACCGGGATACACCAAAACAGGCCACAGGCGTCGAAATTCGTGAGATAATTTGGTCCGATGTTCAGCTTTCGCGTTACGCACTCGTAAGCTAACCCACCAAAGAGCAGGTCAGAAAAGAAAAGAAAGAAGCCGTGCACTGTTCATAAACAGAGACTGTGCGCACGTTGCAACGAAAGAAGCGCGGTACCCTGATGACACCTTGGGAGGACTGACTGATAAACATTATCTGAAATATGGGAGTTAGAGGCTAGGAAAGAGTTGGTGAGGGAGCAGTGATCGGCAATCCTTGCTGGAGGAGAACAAGGAGCTTAAAGCGAAACACGGCGAGCTCTCATAATAGCGAAAGCGAGAGAGTTCGGGCAACCAGGCGAGAGAAAAAAAGGGTACAGCAGGAAACAGGAGGTGAGCTGCCCGCCAAAGCGACGTGCTGCGTGAGGAGGAACAGCAGCAAGCAACAGCTGCGGCGCCGCCGAGTTCGATGAGTCACCGCCACTGGCGAGAGGAGGAGGGAGGAAATGGACGAGGAGGGGGCCGGGGCGCGTGCCGCGGCGGCTACGGTGACCTCCGCGGCGGTGGCCGCAGTCGGCCAAGGCGGACAGGGCTGCGGCCCAAGCGCGGTGACGACGCCGCCGAGCTGGCTGCCTTGCCAAGCCCAGGGAAGAAAAGGGCGCATATATAAACGTGTCGCGCCCGCCAGGTGTTTAACGAGCAGCCGACAGACGAGACACCGGCTCCAGAAAAACCCAAGCAGCGTTGGGGATGCTCCAGAGCTGGCTCGCAGCCGACGGAGTTTCGGAGCATGGGGTTGCACGTGATAGCGATTCAACTCCCTTATGGTCGACAAAACTGCGGCTTTCGTGATCGACAAATGCGCTTTGGCCAACCTTTCCATTAAGCACGAAAAGTGCTCACGAATTCCTCTCAATTGACCGACTGCGACTGACGCTGCAAGTTCCGCAGCGCCGCGCCTTTCTTTAGCGAGACGGAAGGTAGTCGAAATGAGACTTCGAGGAAATATACCGCTCTCAAAAGCCTATTAAAATAAAGAAACGCAGGTGACGATTCCTTGGCACCCTTTGATCTCCTTCCGACTGCTCACGTCACAGTAGACACGCCCAGCTGTGTCTACACAGAGAACTACGAGGGTGACAATGTGGAGTGCCGCTAGGTTCCCCAGAAAAGAAATGGATAATTATATACGTAAGGGGAGTGGGAGGGAACATGCTTGAAGAAGCGGACGTATGGGCAGCTCATTGAAGTGACGCCGCCACTACAAGAATCCAAATTCCCACGTTGGCCATACCACTGCGCCGCTTTCGCGATCGTTAGGCGACAGTATTGGTGTCTGGCCACAGTAGCATCGATCGATGACTCGTTCGTTAAGAATCTTCGCTTTTCGGGTTCTCCACGAGCCGGGAACGAGACTCTTGTCCCCAGCAGGTGATGCCAGATGTGCGCTTGGACTGAGCTGGCGGGGAAATGTTTTGTAACGATCAGAAGCAGAGGCATTGTGATGTTGCTCGATGGCACCGCCGTGCGCTTTGGCCAACCATACGGCTAATCCACTGCCCCAAACGATTTGCGGGGCCAACGTGTGCCGTGCACTGCGCCTTCACGTGTCGGCGTACTCACGGTGTTACCGTGTGCCTGCAGCAAACACAACCTGCAAGTACACCACTCCGCTGTCATCCGCGAGTCCCTTCGTCCATACATTCTTCCTCAATAGTGAAAGAACCAACTTTCACAACGCGGGACCAAACAGCACAGACCCCTTCTCCACAACACGGCGAAGCCCCCGGGAACATTAAAAAAAAAAAAAAAAAGCACAACGGGGAAGGTTTCGTTAGATCATATACGGGATGCACCTCTTGAAAGCTCATTTCATAATATCGGGGCCAGTGATGAAGTTCTACACATAAATTATGTCCCTCAGTCCTTCCCCCTAAGGAATCCTCTACAGGGACCACGACTGAGCGCATCGAGTCAGCATCTTCCACGCACAAGGCGACGGGTACGAATTCGACGGGGCCCGTTTTGGAGTCAGGCGGCGGAAATAGCAGCGCGAGGCCGCGCGTGGAACATTCCGTCCGTCGCCGGGACACGGCCCTCACCGCTTCAGACCCCCCCCCCCCCCCCCCCCCCCACCTCTCGAAGAAGAGGGGTCGCGAGGTCGGCGAAGGCTATTTCCAACGCCGCGGGAGACTCGGCACGCTCCACTGCGCACGCGCGCACGGGGACCGCGGCAACGAAGGCTGCGCGACACCTACATCTGCACACATGGCCCGCGCAATGTGTCGCACATGTCGAGGACTCCCGCTATGCGACCCATGTTCACGGAGTGGAAACAGTGTGGCCTCTTTGTGGTCCATGTGCCGCCCTCCCCACAAGTCCCCTATATACCGTTTGTTGGGGAAGTGGCACGATCCCCGCCATACCAGGGGAGGATGTGGAAGGAGCGCCTCCAGAGAGTTGAACCTTTGATGGCGCAATGCAAGCCGCACTGCACCGCCCACACAGGAGACACGACAAGCGATGCAGCCCAGTGCAGAAAAAAAAAGAAAAAAAAAAGCAGGCAACGCCTGTCCCTGAAGGTATACGGTTGCTTCTTTCGCGGACTTCCAGCGCCGCAGTACACCGATAACAAATGGACTTGCAGTAAAATTATGTCTGGCCGCTGACCATGCTTGAAATAAGTAAAAATAAATACATCGCCAGCCAAGGAACGAAGCCGTTTCCAAGCGATGTATATAGCTGTTTGCACCTCTTTCGTGCCTAGTTCAGATGATGAACTGTTACGCGTACTTCGAAAAAAAGAGGTAAAAAAGAAAGCCCTTTCTGCGCAAACTCCATTTCCTTGGAATTCAATTTCACAGTGACCTGGGTGCCACTTGTGTACGCAGCCGGCATACCTCGACGCCCAGCTCCTCTTCTCAAGATGCCGCGACTTCAATGCGTGCATGCACTGTGGCTCCGCGTCGAATTTGTTGCCCAAAATATCCTCCGCAAATAAAGAGGCAAGTGAATAAATAAGAACGCATCTCGGGTTTTCTCAAAGAGCCGTTCCTTCGAACGCGCCTATACAAACAACCAGGGCGTGTGGAAATGGAACGTAGAAAATCACAGTCCTCGAACAACGCACAACCCTATACAGGTCTGGAGAGAATCGCGTTTGCGAGGCGGGGCAAATAAGAAGATGAACCGACGAGTACTTGAGGCGGTCGGGACGCACATCGATATGCAAAGCACCGCGGCAGTGAAGACGAAGAAGAAGAAAATAAGGACCAAGACAGCCTCACGCGTCCTACAGCCGCGGCGATACCGAGAGGAAGCAAGTATATAGGCCGATATCGCGAAAACCAGCGCGCGCCAGGCAGGAGACGACGTACGAAGACAGATTCCCAAGGCCGGCTGACGCTGTGCTATGATATAACACAATATTCCCGGGCCATCTGCGCGGCACGCGCGCGCATGGAGTACACAACCTTTGATTTCCGGTGATGGCGGGGTTCGTGCACGATCGTCCTGCGGAGGGTAGCCGAGAGCGCGACGCCCCGAAAACCAGTTTCGTGAGCCAAGAGGAGGAAATAAAAAATGAGTACCAACGAAGCCTGCGCCGCCCAGATGATATGCACAGCCCGACAGAAGAGTACGCGCGTGCACAGACGAGGGAAAGAGGGGTACCAAAGAGCAACAGCGCTGTGCAGGTGTCGCGCAGAGCTGTTCTGCGAGCACGTACTACGTGCGCGATGCACGCCCGGCGGCGCGCCGCGAGCGCCGGCTTCATCTCGCGCAGATGAAGCCAGTCAGAAAAACAGGAAGGCTGACCGGCGTTGCCGAATATTTTCCCGGACGGCGCGCTCTAATGGAGCGAAATGACTGCACACACAAACCGAACGGAAAGGGTGAGATGCAAAAGGAATAAAGGAAAGAGTTAACTGTTGGATGAGACAAGTACAGGAGAGAGGACGGCCAACGAAATATCTGAGAAGGGGAGTAGAATGACCGATCCCATTGCGTAAGCTTGCTCGCACACTCAAGAAACGACGCCGGACACGATATGACGCTGTATGAAACGGGTCTTGATAGCTTCTTGAGGATAACAGCGCGGAACACAGGACGGGAGCACAAGATTAGAGGACGACACAACGCAGCGCTCGTTGTGTCGTCCTCTAATCTTGTGCTCCCGTCCTGTGTTCCACGCTGTTATCCTCAAGATGCATAACCAACATGCCCAAGATGCTATTCTAACTTGATAGCTTGTTGAGTGCTCTTCGGCCGCCAGGCTTGGCCCTTACGGAATTTAAAAATGGCACCCGTCAATTAAACGGCGCCACGTGACGCCGAAAAAGCGACCTCTCGGCGGTGCAGTCAGTGCATTCAGCTTCATTATTATTTTTTTTTTTCCCTCTGTAACGGAAACTAGTTCTGAAGAAGGGGTAGTACACGAGCTTTCTACAGGTACCCATCGCTGCTGAACAATGGGGGAACACTGGCGGCTCCGGCGATTCTGCGCTTGTAAGCAAGTGGAATAAGAGCAACACAAAAACAATATAAATCGCCACACGAACGAGAGGGAAAAAAAAAAACGAAAAAAAAAAAAAACGACAATCGATTTTTCTCCGCAGGCGCAGGGCGTTACGAGGTACCTAAAGTCGCATTTGTACACGCATTGTGTAGTACAGCAAGTAGCAGCTTGGAGGGATTCTGCGCGTGCGATGTACACACGGCGGCAGCGCCCGGCTCTCCCACGACCATTATACATGGGCATTACGGGAGGGGGTGAGGGCGCTGCGGAGACGAACAAAGAACGCCCTTCCGCCGGAGCACGTCTTCATCGCCATCACCATCATCAGCAGCACCGCGCGTACAGCCGCAACAGGAGCCCACAGGCCTGCATGCGGCACAAGTCGTTGTAGAGGACGGTCGCGAGGGGACGTAATCATCACCCCGCTCGGAAGAGATTCCCGCTACGAGCTGTACACTTTCGCAGGCGAAGGACGTACGCCTGACAGGAGCGGCACAAAAGCAATTTTGCACGCCCCTTCTCTGGCCCCATACGGCAGCGGGTATGAAGGAAAAAAAAAAAAAATATATATATATATATATATATTGTGCCCACCATTAGCAGTGGGCTGCTTCTCTAGCGCATCTAATTCGCGCCGTTATCAGGCGCCTCCCAGGCTTCCCTGCCACGAACAATGACATATTTTGCGCAAAGTGAAATGTGAGCAAGAGCCGTAGTCATTTGTTACGTTAAGCGTGATATGTTTGAGGTATAGGTGTAGTGTACTTATCCGTCAGTCAACCACCCTGTCTCGCCTGAACACGGTCCGTGACAGGCCACCGGGCGTACAGGGTGAAGAACAGGCCACACAACAATTGTCCGACCAGAGGACATAATTCTCGACTCTGCCGAACTGGCGCACTGTCGACTGAGCCGACTGGGAATTAAGCCATCGGCGATTGGGCGTGAAATTAGTGCCAGCACAAAGTAATGCCACGTGCCGAGTGCACGGCGCGTGTCACGGGACGAAGCAAGTGCGCGCGGCTCGGAAACGAGATCGAAGAAAAGGCGCATACAAACCTCTTAGGGAGAAAGAAGTTTTTTGAAGAATGGGGACACCCCATGGTGATCTTCAAAGAAGAAAACGGAAAACTCGAAGTGAGATATTAGAAGACTTGCTCGCGTCAGGCTTCGACCCACCGGGGTGGTGCGGACGTGGTGCATATGCACTGCGACCCCGCCCCGGTGGGAACAGGCCGGATTGCATGAGCCCCTTGGCTGGGAAAAGCCCGCTCCCCGAAACAAAAAAACCCCCAAACCTTATGGTGCGGGAGGCCTTGCCTGGGGTAGCCGTAGGATGATGATGGTCGCAGGTTGAGGTCTGTACCCTCACAGGAGGATCGCACCTAGTGCATCCTTCCTTCCATCTGACAAGGCAAGGCGCATACAAACCTCAGGCTACAACATTTCCCCATTCCTCCCATATAGTCTTTGGTAAAGCCTATATAGTAACTCTAGCCGCGTCTGCAGTTGTGCGCCTCGCTGCGTAATTCAATCGCACTTCGGGGAGTCCGGTAAGTCTTCTTTTTGCCTCTACATTAGACGCGCGCATAATACCACCGACAAGCTATCCCCCAGCTTACTGGAATGGAACCGCGGTCAAAGCAAAATAAGCAAAAATATAAATGAGAACACAAGCGACCAAAGTGATGAGCGCACTACAAATACGGTCAAATTTTCCGCCGGAACCCACCCTCCCTCACACCCTTCCTTCACCCCTTCACGGCCAGCTGAAGGCCTGCGAGGCACGTAGGAGCACTCGCCTGGACAGCGAAGTAAGCGACCGCGCCAGCTCATTATGCACGCGCGTGGCGCCCGATATGTTGCTCGGAAGAAGACGGCGGCCCGCACGCTCTGCAAGCAATTCACCTACGGAGCCGCAATTTCAAGACTACAGCCAGGGAGGCTAAAGCGAGACTACGCGGCACAGTGTAGCACATGCAACGAGTAGGAAAATTGACAGGCGCAACGTTGTGAGATTGAAGAAAAAACAAAACTGCGACGATAAAATACAGCTGAAATTAAGGGACGAGGTGAACTTGTCGGATGATACGAGGTGATCCCTGGGAAATGTTATCCCGGGATGAAAGTTGGGCAAGCTGGTCAAAATTCATCCCGAAAATTAAGTTCTCTTTGTTTTATTGCGAAGAGACCGGTACTCCCTTACAAAGGACGAACGCCGGCATGCGTTGGGCGGCAGAGAATCCTGCAGAATAATGGAAGCTTTCCAGTGGGCATGGCCCCCATGACAGACAAATACTACAAGTAGAGCGTATGTTTTTCGCAGAAGTGTCCTGCCTGCACAGTTTCCTGCACAGGAGTGCAGCCATGCACATAAGGAGCTCTAGAGTGTATAAATACTCGCAAGGTGAGGACACCTCTCCACCTCCACCCACGGGGAGTTTCAGACCTCCAGTGCAGACTTTAGGAAGTGCCGCAAATATTTACAGAACGCAATGCATGTGCCCCTTAATGGAATTGAACCCTTCGGCGAATGGCGTTGACTGGTTCTTACGAAGTCGCGGTTAATCAATTGGCATGAAATTGCACTTGGACAGCGTTACGTTCGCCTGCTAAAATGGGTCATCACGACACTCGCGATCGCTGCCGCTAATCAGCTGGGGGCCTCCTTTATCTGCCACCGCAGTCACGATTCCACGGTGAAAAATGTGCATCCTGACAGTTTTGACAATGAGTCGGTGGTTCGTCAGTTGGTTTAAAGGGTGCGATACCCTAGGTTTAACATCCCTGAGCGATTCAGGTTATAAGAGACGTAGTAGTAATAGGGTGTCCCACCATATAAGACTCTGGAGGAAAAACTGACATCGAACATTACACGGGCGCCATGCTTTTTGCTTCCAGCGAAATATGGCTGCACGTACGGACGGCTCGCGCACGCCTCACCAATGGGCACACACAAAAAAAAAAAAATACAAAGTAGGCAATCGTTGGGAATGGGCGGAGATATCCTTGCTGCAGTATTCTCCACTTTGCTATTCGCTTGATCTCTAATCCCCTCATTTGTGCCTCTATTATCTCGCACACATCCGTTAGCACAGAGTCCTAACCTACCCGGTCATGTGAAAGACCACCTCACATAGATACTTACAAAGCCCCGCTATAACCAATCAAGCGCACATGCATGGCCGAGAAAGTAGCGTATATTGCTCATTACCCAAGTGTTTGGGTGTTTCGATACTCACCTAAAACACCCATCTGAAAATCGAGGCCCGAGCTCCTGCCATGTCACAGACGACGCACAAATCGCCGCGACCGGTCAGTGTCCGTCCATCTCGCCAGCCAGAGCCGCACGTTTTCGCTCACAACGCCGGATTTTCAGCAGAACCGGAGCCTTTAACGTTACCGCGTTAAAGCTGGACTGTTATAGCCCATTTTAGAGCCGCGCAAGAGAGCGTACGTGGCGTTGCATCCCCGCAAAGTACTACGGCTCAATGGCGCGCGTTCAGTCATCATGCATCAGCTCAGCAAAGACAGTAATGCGGCCGCCAACAACATGGCCCCTACTGCAGTTGGCATTTCCACATCACTAGCCACAATGGGTCGACAGACGAGCAGACATAAGTGACTCAATTAGTGACAGACATAAGACAGACGTGAAATCATACTGGCGTTGCTTCAGCACAACGAATTCATTCATTCATTCATCAATATTTACTGGCGAGGATTGCCTGAGGCTTAAGTGGGGAGGTGGGAGGGTTAGCTTGCGCTACGCGGTGACTCAGGATGACGACGAATAGGAGGCATGATGATGCTAAATTACGCGTGCAGAACTGCGTGAGAAAAAGGTTCCAGGCGCGAGGTTTAGGGAATATGGTACGAGCGAGAGAAAGGCACAATCGGCGATGTTGCTTCGCGACGCAGCGAAAAAGCTGCGCGAACTGAGCCCCCCTCCTCCCTTCCCTCTCTCATGCGCGCGCGAGCTCTCAACCAATAGAAAACGAAGATGCCCCAAACAAAATAAAAACGCGAATACCTGGAAGAACACAACGCATGTGAGTGGCAGAAAAAAAGATTAAAAAAAAAAAGGGAGGGAGGGGGGGGGGGGGGGGGCAAACTTGATAAATGCATACGAGTAAACTAGCTACGGAGCCCGGAGATTCAGTCAGCGAAGCGCTGTACCGCGCCCGCATCCAGCGATAAATGCAACACACTGCTCGCGTTACAAAAACCGGGGCGCCCAAGCTTGAAGCGCAGAGCAACGCGGGAGAGAACGCGCATGTACCGCAGAACATGGAATGGCGCTTCTACGCCAAGCCGCTAATCAATCATGCGAGCAGCGCTGCTACACCAAGCGCCACTTTGGCAGCGAAAAAAATATAAAAAAAAAAATGAACAAGGGAAACGCTACGAACTATTATTACAGGCTGCTCGCTATCAGTTTTGCACACTTCCTATATACACCCGACAGTGAAATCTTGCGCGCATATTTCATCCGTTTCGTCATTCGTTTTAGCGATTTTCGTTCGACGTTCGTACCTTCGTAAAGCAACGTAAACGTATACGCCTTCGTCAACTCGGTGCCCACGGAAAGGGAAGCAAGATCAGAACAATGGCGTCACGTAACCATATAAATCGACCTTAGCAACGATCATGCGTGATCGAGGCATGGATGAACGAATACAGACTTTCTTGCAACGTGTTATACGGCTGCGCGTCAACGAATGCACGAGCTCCAATCGATGGTTGATGAGAAGAGTGCAGCGCATGCACCAACGACCTATGTTTACATACTCTGCTGGTCACCAAATGCCCGCACAAGTGCAGCTGCAACAGCTCCCACTTATTCAGTTGTCCCAGACTCGCAGAAAAACCCGCCGCTGATCACCGCGCAAGTAAAATAATAATAATAATAATAATAATAATAATAATAATAATAATAATAATAATAATAATAATAATAATAATAATAATAATAATAATAAAAACATGATCAAATCACCTTTGAACCTGCATATACTAAGGTCACTTGACTCTTGGTACAGCGATCGAGTGCCGCACACCTGGCAATAAGTGCGACTAAGGAAGCTCGAGAGAGAGAGAAAAAAAATACTGCTTTTGATGGAGCATTCAGCGAATAACGATGAAAACGAAAGTACCGATGCTCAGCACAGACCAATGACCGTGAGCGACCCGGGCCCCGAATAGAGACCGACTAATTAATTAACTGTTCCACGAATGTACGCTCGATTCCACTTCCAGCTTTTATTTTTCCTCACTTTCGCTTCTATTCCTGACCTTTCAGTCACGCACTGCGTCGATATACCTACAGAGTTCAGTCGCTAGTGCGGGGCAGATTAGTTCATAGTGTTCTCAAATCTGAAAAATTTTTTTTTCCACTGCAAACCCATATAAAGTGATCACATCATCTGAACAAACCTTCAATTTCTTCCTTATCTGACTATTCAGCTACTAGCAATTTGAATTCTTGCTGGCTCCAACAATGAACACGTTAAAACGGCCGCCCGTCAGAGCGATTCCCATGTGGACGCTGCTACTTTCACCTTCAATCGAAAGGCTGATGATAAAAAGAAAGAAGCAGAAAGAAAAGAAAGGAGCGGGAAACCCAGGCAGGCAGACACGCCACAGAAGAGGGCCGAATTTCAACCGCGCACACGCATGAAATCGCACACGCGGATCATCGCGCGCGTCAGCATGCCCATCGAAATGTGCGCACCGCACGGCCGTCACGTGGGTCGGGTGGAAGCAGGCAGGCGCGAGATTATCGCGCCCACGGGAGGGTCGACGTTGAGGTAGATCGATGATGACGGAACGCCCCGTAGGGCACAGATTCTTCTTCCACGGGCGCGAAACAGAGACGAGCCCATTTGCACAGCGTGCGGCCAGGAATGTCGGCGACATCACAGGCGCCACCCGCGCTCCACTGGTGACCAACGAGCGCGGAGCGGCCACCGGGCGATGAGATTCCGCCGCATCATGCGAGGAGAGGGGGGGGGGGGGGGGTCGAGCTTTTAATTGCTGCAAGAACAAAGCGGCAGATGCCCTTCAAGGAAGGCCCTGCAGCCAATAGTAGCGGCGTTTACATGGACTCGACAAGAACGGGTTGAGTTATCGGGTCGAAAACCGGTTACCGGGCTCATGTAAACCCTGTCGGGTCGAGAAGACGACGAGACGAGTCCAGTCAACTCCAGCGCAAGGGGTGGGTTGACTGGACTCTTGACTGGACTCGACCCCGCTACAGTGCACTAACCTTGCTGCAGGAAGCATGTAAACGCTGTCGGGTTGAGACAACACCCTCTAGTCTACACCCTCTAGTCTAGAGGGTGTTGGTTGAGACTGGGCACAGTGGGAGAGGAGAATAGTAGAGATGCGCCGGGGGAAAGAAACCGGAATCGGGTGCCGTCTGATAGTTCGCCTCGACGTCAGGTACTGCCATAATCGCCGCTCGCACAGAGCCGGTTCTGCGCTCTTCGGGTCGGGTTCATTTGAGATCAGTTCGTTCTGTTGACTCGAGTCCACTCAACTCCCCAACTCGACCCTCCGCTGTCGGGTCCATGTAAACAGGGTTAGCGTGGAGCGTTTTTGGTGACGCCACGGCTAATCCGATCAAGCTGTGGCGAATAATCTTTTACCTGTCATATGCCCTGCCGATGACATACCCTGCATTAAGAGATACGAAACGTACAGCGTGGGTGTCAGAGAATTAACTCGAGTTAATTACATTCTATAGTTGAAATGAAGGACACATGGACACGGGCAGGACATGTAGTGCGAAGAGAGGATAACCAATGGTCGCTAAGGGTAACAAATTGGATTCCAAATGAAGGAAAATGTAGCAGGGGGCGACAGAAAGTTCGGTAGACGGATGAGGTTGAGAAGTTTGCAGGGGCCAAATGGATGCAGCTAGCTATAGGACAGGGTTAATTGCAGGAATATGGGAGAGGCCTTCGTCCTACAGTGGGTATAGTAATGCTGATGATGGTGATTATGACGATGGCAATGCGATGTAATCCCAGAGGATTCAAGGGAATCATCCGGGATTATACACCTCATAAGAATCGGTCGACGCCACTGGCGCAACACATTTCGAGCAGGTATGGGGTGCTAGCTTTGAGGAAAATGATCTGAAGCGAAGGATTACCAGTAGCTTCCTGTAGGGACACAGCCATATCATGCATATACAGGGGGCTGGCATTTCATCAGGCAAGGGCTGCCTTTTCGTCGCCTCATCGGCAGCCAAGCTTCTTTGAAAAGATAAACTCTTTTAAACTCTACCCGATAGCCCCCGCATATGTGCGCAAATGTGCACTGGGAGCTTTGCACCCGGAAAAGAGAGGCAGTGGTTATTGAATGAAAGCAAGCTCGCAACTCAATGTGGTTAGTGAAAGGCCAGCCTGCTGTTATAAGGAACCGAGAAAAAAGGAAGGTGTACAGAAGGAGCCGATGGCACTGTGTGCCCACTGCCCACATTACGCCTGCTTAACGTATACTTAGGCCTCGCCAAATGAGATGCTTTGGAAATGTGGCGGAACCTCCCTTAGCACAAAACCAGAACACACAATCATCGTAAATGCACAAGAAATGCTCTTCTCTTTACAACTCCTAAGCCTGTACTTCCCTGCCAGACCGTCTTCAATGGGACCGCATTACAACGTGCACTGCTTGGATATCGCCTATGACCAGTACATCTTTGGCAAAGCGGGCGCAGAGCAGCAGCAAACAGGTCACTTCGCTACCAGACGCAACAGCTGTAACGAGAGCAAAATGGCAAAAAAGTAAAATAAAAAGAGAGGAACCGAGGTGGAAGCCGATAAGAGCGGGACGGGCGTTCTGCTTGGCTGTGAAATTCTTTCGATGCCGCTACAGAGCTTTGCCCTTTGTGCGGGCGAAACAGGCCAGAAAATTCCCGTCGTTCTATAGCCCGCAGTGGGATCGTTCAGTCGCATACAGACAGTCTCTTGCGTTATTATTTTTTTTTTCTTCTCTCCATAGTTTAATTTGTATTTTTAGTTTCCGCTGCAGCTGCGAGCCGTTTCGCTTTCGCTCGGCTCGTTTCCAGCACGATCCGCGACCGTTTTCGCAGCGTCGCCCAGAAAATTGTGCCGGTTATAAACTAATGGAGCAAAGAGCATTGGCACGTGGTGAAGTCTGAGCGAAAGAAGATACGGAATCGAGTGAAAAAGGTTTCTCGCATGACTTAAGAATCTCAAGAAAGGATAGTTTGGTTTGTGTAGAATTTAATGTCCCAAAGCGATTCAGGCCACGGTGACTCAGGCTATGAGAGACGCCGTAGTGGAAGGCTCCGGATATTTAGACCATTATTTACGCGCATCGACATCGCACAGCACATGGACGCCACTCCGTTTCGCCTCCATCGAATGGCAAGAAAGGAAGGCTCAAAGTGCGAAGGAACCAGAGCTGCAGTTGAGGAGATGCGTACCTCTCTGTCTCTCTCTGTGCTACCTCTCTGTCTCTCTGTCTCTCTCTGTGCGTGCGTGTGCGAGAGAGAGAGAGAAGTCGCATCTGAAAGTTGCATCACTGCTATTAAAAAGTGACAATCAATAGATAGAGGCCAGCCTCGGCTTCTTCCAACTGTCCATCTAAAGGCTGAATCAATTCTGTACTCGTCAGCTCTCACAAGCTCCCCCTGTCACGGCAATGGAACTACGATCGGTCTCCCGCGATCCGGGGACGAGTTCAGATACATATCGCGCCAGGCGCAATCTGCCCTTTTTATGACGAAGCGAGAGCCCACTCGGAACCCTCCACAAAACCGGAGCCAATTTCGCCAACTCCAATCGGCGGCGGCCTTCCGCGGACAGGACGTGGCGGCGACCTTGCGGCGGCGAATAAAAAGAAATAAGAAAAAAATACGGAGCAATAAAAAACAAAAATCGTGTCGAAACGCAAAGCGAGCGCCATCCACACGCCTCCCTCGGAACGGTCAAAGCCACTCTCAAGGGCGCCTGTTTGCCCACAGCGACAGATATCGGCGGACAGAACGGAGCGAAAGTTGGACGAAGAAAAAGAGGAAATCAGAAAGCGCACGAGAACAGCGGGAGCAGGCTTGCAAAAGACGGACCAAAAAGAAGAAACGCGACCGGTTCGAAGACGACGTAAATAAAAGCGGGGCGACTCGAAGGCCGCGAGAGAGAAAATCGGCTCGCGCGCTCCAACACGAGACGACGACGCCGGATAAAAGCCCTCACAGCGACCGCGACGGAGGCGACACGCTACGTTACACAAATGGGACCACGTCGTGGCCGGATCAACTTTCGCTCGCGCCCCTGCCAGACGTGGCGAGAGGGCCTCGCTTCCAGGGAAGGACGCCGCCGATTTGGCGGGCACTCAAAAGAGAACAGTCAGGACGCGAGGAAAGAAGAGAGGAACGCGCTCAAAAGGATCACTGACTGATCCTGCAACTCCGTCCAGTCTCCATAGGAAGCAAGATGTTGACCGGTCTGGAGATTGCGATAACGAGAACGCGGTGAGACGACGACACGTGATTACACCAGTAAAAACACCGACAGTCAACATTACCAATATATATATAACTTGTCTTCTCCCGTAAGCTGTGGACCCCCCCACCTCAACCCTACATTCCTCGAGGGAAAGTTCTGATGGCGAAGTCAATAGGTATCCTATCAGTGCAGCATTCAAATTCTGTCTTTACAATGGCGGATCCACGCTGCGCTTCGCCGACGTCTTCCCCCCCCCCACTCTGGCCCATTACCCTTGCGGAGCGGTTCCGAGTTGAATAACAAACAGGTGTTGGATTAATGCAAGGCGACTGTGAGCTACGTGATGGTGCACGCTAAAGAATCCCACCCGGACGAAAATCATCTGGAGCCCTCCACTACACCGCTACCCTATCGACATTTATATGGACCCGACAGGGGCGTGCTGAGTTGAGTTATCAGGGTCGCAAATCAGTTTCTGAGTTCATGTAAACGCTGCCGGGTCGGCTCGACCCCGCTGCAGGAAGCATGCAAACGCGGTCGAGTTGAGTCGAGGAATAGTAAGAGAGAACGGTAGAAAAAAAAAAGAAAAAAAAAAAACGGAATTGGGTGCTTTCTGCTAGTCCATCTTGTCGCGAGGACGGTTCATGTAATCCCGGTATGGTCGAGTCAAGTCAACCCATCAACTTGACCCCCACAGTGGGGCTCAGTAAACAGGGCTAAACAGCGCTTCTATCTCCTCTTTTCTCTCACACCTCACAAAGCGGTTCGGACGCCCAGACAGTTACTGTGCCTTTCTATTCATCAAAATCACGTTTATTATATTTAATTTGCATTAAATTTGCATTAGCTCGAAACCCACTGGCAAAAATGGGTACAACCGTCCCCCGGCTTGGCGCTCGGCTTTTCTAGGGGCGTGCGCTTGGGAGAAGCTCCGTAAACCCCGCTGCGCCCCCTCCCCTGTGGGCCCAAGCCCAGTTTCGAACCTCGCAGCCTGCAAAGGTGGTTCATATTTGTCTTCCAAAGGTACTTCCTTTGAGCCTCACCTGCAGTGCTCCCTTTGAGCTTCAGCTGCAGCAGATTTGCATTATTTTGCCTTGCCTATACTCCCAGCACCCTCTTCCAACTTACATTGGGCAGCAAACAAGCGTGTCACGAGGACCAACATGCTTGCGCTCCGCCCACAGTGCCACGACAGCTTTAGCGAAACGATCCCGTTAAAAAAGAAAGAGCACTACACTGCGATGATATCATCCTCTCTCAACACCTGCTCGCTCTTCTCAATCTCCTTCCTAATCTCTTTTCAAGCTCGTCTTTTCTTTTTTTTTTTTTCACGCCGTTCATTTCTCCTAATCTCTTTCCACGCTGGTTTTTCTTTTTTTTTTTTTCTTTCTTTTCACGCCGTTCATTTCGGTTTCACGGTCGTTTCACGCAGGGGCGCAAGCCACAGCTGCGAACTGGCGGCCGACGACGATCGTTCGGCGGCCCCACACAGTCAGGGCGATTATCTCGCCGACAGGAAGCTCGACCGACTGAGAGACGCGCGCTATCTCCCCACACCCTTGCAGAACGAGTGATGTCACCCCGCTGTGGTGGGGCACATGGACCCACCGAAAATGCGAGCACAGTAACGCGCCAAACAGCACAAAAGGAAGCGGCAGCGCGGTTCCCTTAGAACTTCCAGCACACTGATTATTCCTTGAAACTAGGAAAAGAGAAGATCAGCAGTTATTAAATGTTCCGAATGCGGACCCCTTTTGCGTTTGACGGGGCCGGCACCGCATTGTATGTGAACTCGGGATCCCAGCCATTCCGGGGAAGTAGACATACAGATGTATTCTCAGTAAGCCATTAGGTAAGACGGAGCTTCGCTAGTGCATTTTGTTCATCGTGAGTCGTGACCCCTTCTGGCAGTTACCATGTCATTAATTAAAAGAGTCTGTTCACGTTTTTCGAACGCCTAGATTGCATTGTCGGATCCCTGAAGCTGTCAGAGCAGGATTGAAAATCTAGTGCCATTGTCGTCACCTTGTACCAGCTGCGCTGCAGAGACGCCAGACAGAGAGACAGAGAGAGAGAGAGGCCTTTTAACTTTCTGTGTCAGCTTTATTTCGCTCGGGGATGCGAAGGGCTCATCGCCCCGCGCCAGCTGGGCGTACCACGAAATGTTTTCGTACTGCCATACACCGCAGACTAAAACAACCATCAGAACCGGAAATCAATCTGTACTTTGTCTCCAAGTATGTCTTTTTCACACTCAAAACGAGATTTCGGCGGGAATAAAACAAGCGAAATTTGCGTTTAGTTTTCTTCAATCGTTCATCGGGCCATACAAATGAGACAAGCCATACCAGACAAGCTGAAATAGCACGCATAGATGGAATGCGTGGACAAATAAAACCTAGGAGGGAGCATGACGCCACATGCGCAGCCTCCGCAGGCCAAACTCGATCTTCTGACGCCGCGCTGTCTTCTCCCTCCCAGGTATCTTGTTCGCATTGAATCTCGGTGTTTTTAGCCGCGATGTACGCTCAGGTGAAAAATCTGTCGAAGCGATCTGCTGAGAGTCCTCGTCTGTTCGTAACACTTCAGTTTGTTAGAGTGCAGATGCTGCATTATAATCGAAGTTATAAGCCCACTCAAGACATTGCAGGCCAACGTTAATAGAACTCTATTAGCGTTGATTGCAGGCAACCATTTCATCGGTGGGTCCGTCAGGAAGGCTACGTATTCGAACTAATGTTAATTGTATGGCTGTAAAACTGGCTATAATGAATTTTCAGTTCTGCATTTGCTAAAATAAACAAATGATTTTCGTCTGAAACAATACATGCACAGGATACTCGATGGAACGAAAGCCCCGGACGGTACTCTAGCTCCGTGCAATCATTGTACCCCAGCATGCAGAATTTATGGCGCAGTTGAGAGGTGACAGGTTGGTGATAGGCATCTTGTTACGGAAGAGGTTGAGCAGCAACGCCAGCCCCCTTCGAAAAAAAATTTTAGGCTACGCCACTGCCCCGCGCAATACCTTCGATTCCTAAAATGAAGACTGTTTCCGGATTTATGCGCTTTAATTCTCGCAAGTGAGGTAGCAGCCAACTTTCGTTAACCGGCACCGTAAACAACTAACCAAGCGACATAGCGTGCCAAATAAACAGGCAGCGGTCAAAGAAGTGTGTTGGAAAAGCCATACATGCAGCTTTATCATGCACTATTTGGGATGAAGCTAACATATTCGATGCCGAAAAGAATACCGCAGGTACCAAAGCGAATGGTTCGCTGCGGTAAATTAATACGCATAGATGAAGGTTATGCGAAAGGAGAAGGCGCAAACTATGCCACCAAATCAGGAAGGGTAGAAATGGGTGAAAGAGTGAAGTGAAAGTATGTAGATACGCGTACCGCGATACATTAAAGTGGAGGGGGAAGTAATTTCTCGTAGGTGGGGCGAAATGTAAATTATGGTATCCGATGCACTATTTCATCGCAATCGATGGCGCGTGATCATATCAAATTCATTTTTTTTTCCATGCTATGAGAAACGCGAAAGAAATTAGCGATTTCCTAAAATCCCCCCCCCCCTCCCCATTTTGTTTTCTTTCTTTTTTCCCCTCTTTTTTTTACACAGACGACTACGTAGAATTACACTGACTGTATCGCACTATACCGCTCCTCCGCTACCCGTAACACCAACGGCCTGTAAAAATTCGTACCCCACCCCCCTCCCATTCACATTTAAATCTAAACGAAGAAAATTTCGGCAAGGCCCATACGAAGACCGACTGGACAATTAGCGCCTAGCCATAAATATGTGAAACAATTTTCGCGCAGTGCAAAATCCACTTTCGCGTCATCCAGATTTGGGCGGACATTCACGGGCATACACACTTTTTGCACTTAGTAAACAGTGTACACAGCTATTGTTTTTCTTTGCTATCGCTGTCCCGTATACTTCCCCTCGTTACCCCTTCCCTGTACCTCTTATTTCCGTCGCCCGCACCCCGGGTATTATTTGTATTACATTGACAGCGATTACCGTGGCTAGCAAACATCTTTTCCTCGCATTTTTCATTGTTTTTAAATATTTTAAATCATCTCTGTTGGGAAGACAGCAATAGTAGTGCACGTGAAGCCACTGTCGAAGGCGGAGAGAACATAAACGCATTATAATGTGCCTCAAAACCTTGACCACGAAGCCGAGTCAGAGACGACGCTCCTCAAAACACTCGCTATCCATTCATTCAGCCGTACGACGAAAAGCAGGTTTCATCAGACGCGGGTCGCGCGACGGGGCAGAGCGCGTGTCCTTGAAGCGCCCAGAGTTTTTTCCACTTGCGAAATTCGCACACACGCTGATGACGAAGCTGGCCGCAGAGGGAAATGGGCGCGGCGTCCGATTTCCAGCTCCTCGCCGCCGCCGACGAGATATCCTGAGCTTCAAGCCCACTGGAGCCCAGCGCTTCTTGTGAAGCTAGGTCTTGTAATGGTGGTGTTTTCGTTACGTCCGAGACGCAGATAACCACTGGTTTCGCCGCTGAGATGGCGACGCGAGTAAGACTAGCCGACAGCGCAAGCCGCCGCAGACGGTGAACGAAAAGACCGAGGCAGCTGAGATAAATGGCCCTCTTTCGCAAAGTCTGCTAACATGTCTGCCTGCTTGCAGAAAGGGAGACTACGACGAGCAGCCAAACGTTTGAAAGATCCAGGCAGCCCAGAGCAGGGGTACTGGGACGAGCGCCACACATAACGGAAATATGGAGAAGGGGGTTGTTGAATGGTCTTGCCTAGGAAAACTACTTTGGACTCAGTTTCAAATTCCAGCACGAACAACTTGGGACAGCATGCTGATAGACCTCGCAGCCTTTACACTATACTGGTTCGCTTGTCATCTTCAGCGATGTTAAAGCAAGGAACGAAATTATTCAGGCTTTTTACAGTTTGTTTAGCAACAACACATTCCTGACATAACTAACGGTGAGGCGCAGTCATCTTTATTAGAATGAGTACTTTTTGCACGCTCGGCATATTAATTAAGCAAGGAGATAGGAGAAAGCACACGGCGGGAAGCGAAGCACCTAACACAGGATCGCACGTTGTTTGCAAACCGAATTTGCAAGTGGGTACGAGGGCTGACAGCTGCCATTTCTCACAAACAATAGCTGCTACGGGCGATGCGGCCTAAGCAGCAACAAGTTGCGCGGGGCAACGATCCGTCTGCTACTCTTTCCCACTGCTGCTCTTCTCCACATAAAGGCCACATTCCGCACGGTATGTGCTCAAACAGCTGCGCGCTAAGGTGTACGAATCACACGAGTTTCGACGCCTGCTTTCGTTTCGAAGAATGGAGTACAAAAATACACGTAAATGAAAACGTATACGAGCCCAATAAATTCAAACGCGCGAGCGTCTTTTCGCGTGCTTGCCGCCCCCGCGCTTGACAACACTACCGCGCCAATAAAGTATACAAGCAGCGGCACGCTGAACAGTGGAGCGAACAAGCAATTCTGGCATGCTCTCGGTCTCCGTCGGTGCGTGATCGAAACAGCTGTTGGCTAAATGGTGCAGGAAACTCCTAGAAAGAAGACAAGAACAACAAAAAGGTTACTAGAGAAGACGTTAGCCGAGTCATCCAATTTATGGCGCCGAGCATGCTTCATGTTTTCACGCCTCTGCGACTGTCGACGGTTTGGCAGCGCTTGACGAGTCGTGACAGCGCAATGTCCCATCGTGCCCATCCCAGCGGCATCCGCATACGGGCCGTCCGGCACAGAGAGCGGGCCTCGCTGCAGCAAACAATAGAGCGGCGGTGGCGGCGCACGCCGTCTTGGGACGACAGGCGGATCGGCGCGGCCTGACAAGCGCGTCGAGATGGGGGAACGGCCCTCACTGCTTACCAGTACTTTGGTGAAGCGTCGCTCCAGCTCCGGCTGCTCGGGCATCGGAAGTTTGGCATTATCCACAGTGTGAAGCCGAACCATGTTCGACCTGGGCGGATCCTTGCGAGGGGTGCTCGCGCCGATGCCCATGTTGTCGCCGCGACTGCTTCGTCCACTCCCTCTCTCCCTCCAAATCCACTCAGAAAGGTCGGGGGCAAGTGGCACGCACAGGAAAAAAAGTTCACAGCCGGTTAGGCACACCCACGGCACATTCACTGGCAACACTCAACGCTTTCCGACACCGCACTGAGCGAAAACAAGGCATCCGTTCGGTTCCGCCGGATTCGCATGATCCGCCGCGAGCGACAACGTGCGCGATGCTCGGAGCGCCGACGGCGACGAGTAGACGACGGCGGCGGCAGCGTTCCACACAGCGCGCACTCACTCGCAGTTCTCCGAAACGGGAATAAAAATGCGCATGCGCGCGAGAGCGGGCAGACTGGCAAAGTTTGGATACTTTTAGCCAATCAGGTTGCGAGTACAAATCAAAGTTTTTTATTAAAATTTAGGTTGCGCACTACTATTATATTAATACTTTACAAGCAAAGATACGTATTCAAAATTGACATAGCTGTTTATATTTGCACTATTCACTAAAGCATTTCAAAGATTGTCATATTTAATAACAGAGGGCAGCACCAAGCAGAGCGCTGCGCTGTTAGCACCGTTTCTGCCATGCATGTTGTGCGGAGAAGGGATTTGGGCATTTGGTAATTTAACTTGCTAAGCGATGCTGCACGTGTTATGAGCTGGAAGCATGGCAGCAGCTGCGCTGATGAGATCGTTCGCCTGTTCGGCGCTGCGAATGACCGCAAGACCCGATAAAATTCCGGCAGATCGTCTTCGCCTACCAGTGTGTTTTCGTGCCTGCAGCCACGTGAGCCTTCAGGAAAACGAGCCCGCATCGCGAGTGCCTTCGATAAAGGCGAACATCTTCGAAGCGTTGAAAGGCTATCCGGTGAGCTCGGATCACCTCTACGAGAGTGTCGTACAAACGCTTTTAAGCCACGGATTCGACGACAAGCAAGTCGTCCAAGTGATCGCCAAGGCGCCGCGAATCGTCGAGTTGCACAGTTCCCTGGGCAATATTCTCACCTTCTGGAGAAGTCTGTATAGAAGCGAGCCTGCATTCTTGAAAACTATGTCCGAGTACCCAGAACTGCTCTATCTGAGGCCTGAAGCGGTCGAAGAAAGGAAAAGGGAACTCTTCACCGTTTTTCCGAACAAAGACATCGTCAGATTGGCGGAAACCTGCCCGCAGGTGTTTATTGACGACTGGGACATGGTAATGGAGAAAGTGTACTACATTACACACGCGATGGTGATCAGTCCGGGTCACATAATTAGTAGCGGCGCCTTGAGCTATAGTTTGTTGCATATCAGGACTAGGCATCAGTTCATGCTTTGTTGCGGCAAGTATCGCACGCCCAAGCCCAAGGAAGTGACGACCACTAACCCGCCTTTAGAGAAGATAGTGGGGCTGCCGCTCCGTCTCTACCTCAACATTTGTGGTGTCACGGCTGAGGAGTATGACGTGTTTGAGAAACTCATGGCAAAGGAGAAAGAACGGGAGGATGCTGAGGACAGTGACGATGATCTTGATTAGCAACCTGCCAATTGTTTCATGGTTGAGGAATGATGTGTTCTGTATGTAAAGGAGCAACTTTGATTTCTTCTATATTCTAAACCGTTAGACCGGTTTTGTGTGAAAGCAAGTACTGTTGCTACTATAGTAAAAATGAAGTAATAAGCGAAGATAATGTGTGTTTAAAACCTATAGTTTTTCTCTGGCTCATCACTTACATGACTGGCTTTGTGCAACTGCGGCATCATTTGCTGCCTCACAGGAAAGGGTGAATGATTACATCTGCTGCAGTCACTAGGTGCACAGAAAAAAAAAAAAAAAAATTCGCATAACATAACAGAGTAATCGTCAGTGAAAGCAAAGGCGACATACTTGATCGGGTTGTTCGAAAATAGCTGATGCATGTGTGAGGTCAAATTAAATAATATTGCTGATCCTTTCTCCCTCAACAAATTCAATAACATTTTGTGGCAGAAATATGCTTTCTAATGAACATACATAATATCTTGCCTCTGTGCATCATATTTGCTTAAGTTGCAACAAGAGTGACCTGAAAGCTTATGCTCAATTCCGCTATACTAGCATTACAGTTAGTACTCCACTATGTGACCCCTTGACCACATGCATAGCTGCTGGTTTGTGCTACTGATGAGAAGGGTAGTATATGTACAGAGCCGATCAAACTTGCGTGGTATACCGCTGAGCATATTAAGCCAAATCTTGGCAGAGTTGGTTTCTTAGGGGCAATGTGTCTGCGCAGTTTGCGCGATTTTGTGGCTACACTACAGCTCAGTGAGCATTATCAGTGAAAGTTGGTCACCTTACTTCCTCTGCATAGTACCACTTGATCACTGCAGACAAGTGAGGTTGACTCTGAACTACGAAACTCGTTATGTGGCTTGTACTGGCCGACTGCTTTCACTACATGCAATTTGCTGGCATGTGCAGTCCGTGTCACTCTTGTGTAGAGTGCTCGAGCAGCGTGCACCACATACTGAAAACTGAAATTGGAAAGCAGCTCATGGTTTCCAGGAAAAGTGCTAGGTGTCAACCTTGTTGGCCACTGGCCTGCTTGGCTCTAATTCGGCACAAGTGTCGTCTCTAAAAGCTAAAAACTGTGATGAGGTGTTCTGCTGTACACAAGTGAAACTGTGTTTTATGCAGAAATGATGGGCTGTATTCACATTTTTGTGCAACTTTATGTTCACGGTTCAATCAGTTCGGGAGCCTGCTTTTTATTTAACACTGAATGTCTTCTATTGCGTTCTCCTATGTGCCGACCCTGCCCCTGTATTGTCTTGATGTGCTCATACATCCTCAGCAAAACCAAATGGCATGGTATACCTTGAAATTCATCTTCGTTTGTATTGGTGGCTGCTGTAATCTAGCAAGTGTCAAGCAATGAAATTCCACTTACGCAAGAGCATACATGTCTAGTATTGGCATCCTTCTTGTGAACCATACTTACATATGCGAGGTTTACTGTCCCAACACTGCATATAGGCACCACGAGAGACTCTGTAGAGGAAGACCCTGGACTAAATTTAGACCGACTGGGGATTCTTGACTAGGCACTGATATCACATGCACACGAGCACCTTTTGTATTTTGCCTTGATTAAAATGCAGCACTGTGTCACTAAGCCACCACAGTGAGCAAGCCATGTTTATGATTGCAACAGATTGTCTGATACTCTAATGTTGTTAGCTAGCATGTTCGAAAGTTAGGTGTGAGACATTTTTATTGTGCAAGAGAACACCTGAACCACTTCAGATGAGGCCAGCACTAGACACTATGACGTTTGGTTGAATGAACTGGGTATACAGTTGTCTAGAGCGCTCGAGCAGTGCTGTGCGGATGAAGCACAATGAATTTCTAAGTACTTATATTTACTGATAATACTTGCGCCACTCTAGTGCAACAGCAAAGTTGTTCAAATCGTACACACAAATGCATTGCCCTTAACAAAACAGCTGCATTAAAATTTTCTTTAATCTGCTCTGCAACACAGTATTTGAGCGCATTAGACTAGTGTGGTTGGCTCATTAGAGGGAGAACTTATCGCTACATTTGTGCACTAATGTTGGTAGCAAAAATGGAGATTTGCAAATACCAGTTAATACTTTGATGGCCCAGGCGACCAAACTGCCAAGAGTGTAATGTTGCATTCAACAAGGCCATTCATTTATTTTGAAATAATATTTTGAACCTATAGTGCTGCAATATGTGCCATGCACTCGCAAACCTAAGCTGCATATAGTAACCATGTGCTATTAATGTATATTTACAATTACAAACGTGTTCAGCTAGCTCTTGTTGCTCAAAGTGTGCCGAGACCAAAGCAACCAACACCAAATGCCGGAACCTTATAGAACACACGGATTCTGCAGGGGAACAAATCTTCCACCATTTGGTAGCAATAGTCATATCAGGACTAACCATGTCACGATAGGTATTTGCAGAAGGCAAAAAATTTATGACGAAAGTGCGGTGAAGAAGTGTGTACTAAACCAGAACAAATAAAAACACAAGATACAATAAAATATTGAAATGTTATGTTATATATGTTATATGTGTACATTTGATCTGCAAGGAGCTTTATATTGCACATATCTATATCTTTGGTCAAGTACTCCTGTTCAAATAGAAAACTAACGCACTGCAACTGACATGAACTTGACCATATCAGTGACAATTATCAGTGGCCACTGGGCCGGAGGAATGTAAAAATGGGTGCAGTGCTAAATTGCAAACGTGCACATAATTAGTCGTTTATAATTTGTAGAGTGGGCAGTCCACGCCTTCGCCCATTTCCACGTAGACCGTCTTTTCCTGGGAGTAGGCCTGCAGCGCTGCCAGGCCATTCTCTCGTCCGTATCCCGACATCTTGAATCCACCAAAGGGCACCTCGGGTGGAAAGATGTTGTAGTTGTTGATCCACACAATACCAGCCTGCAGCTTATTTGCTACCCGATGAGCCCTTCTTATGTCCCTGGGAGAGAAATGAGAACAGTCCCGACAGATTACTGAAAAAGAACACTCCTGTCCGTGCAAGACAAAGTTGCGTACAACTGGAGTCAACTGTGGTCTGCTACTATTAGTATCATTTAATTGCACAAAAAGGGCAATGCTTGGAAAAAGAAAAATTATTTTGGAGATGCTGCCTGTAAATAATCATAACTTTTTACCTGTTCAAAGTTTGGAGGAATACTGCTAAAGATAAAATGCAATTGAAGAAACTAAATTCACACACTGTTATATCGGCGCAACGCTTATCAAGCTTGCTGCTGTCTTGCTACTGTGTGCCGCTTGGTTACTGTGTGCCGCTATCTGATGTACGCAGTCATGGTTCGCGTGTGCGACCGTAGCGCTAGCCAATAGCATGCCTCGGTTGCACCCAGGCTTCCTGTATAAACCGAAGCCACTGAATCGTTGTTGCTTGTATGTTCGTGTTGCTGTCCGAATAAAGTCTTGCCTTCTCGGCGTCTCGGAATAACATGGCGACGAGGATGGGATCGTTCAGGAAGCGGCAGTGACCAAGCCTCCTGAAGAAACGACGACGACGCCACGGCAAGCGGGAACATCAGTGATGAACACCACTCTGGGATCGTTGGGTGAGTTTTGCCCGGACTCTGGCAATTTCGACATCTACGTGGAAAGGTTTGACCTGTACGCAACAGCCAACGGAATAGACACAAGTAAGAAGCTGCAAGTCTTCTTAACTCTCCTTGGTGAAAAAGCTTATGTGACTCTGCGTAGCCTTCTGCTGCCGAAGAAGCCCACGGAAGTCAAGTACGAAGAAGCTACAGATGTTCTCCGACAGCACTATGCACCAAAGCGGTCAGTGGTTACCGAACGGTATCACTTCTACCAGCGAAAGCAAGAGTCGCACGAAAGCCTGGCACAGTTCATTGTCGAGCTGAAGAGACTGGCTGCCACGTGCTCGTTTGGAAGTTTTTTGGAAGAAGCGCTCCGGGATCGACTGATTTCTGGAATGCGAGCGGATTCTATCCGATGCCGTCTTCTTGCCCTGTCTGATGATGAAGTCATCTGGGAGCGAGTTTGCAAAATTGCTACCGCCTTGGAGACTGCTCAGAAAGACACCAGAGAAATGCTACCCGAGGGGTCAACCACCAGTCCGGCGGACATCTGCTGGCATCGGGATTCCACCCCGCAAGGCCAGCGACACGCGACAAAGGAGGAGGCTCCTAGCAACGAGCAGCGTGCCCCGCAAAACGGCCCAAGGAAGCAACGTGGGAAAGACACTGTTCGCGTCTGTCATAGATGCGGCGGACTGCATACGCCTGTGAGTTGTCCTTTCCTCAAAAGTATGTGTTTCAAATGCTCGAAGCCGGGTCATGTTGCAAAAATGTGCAAAACAAAGGTGGTGCACAAAGTTGAGGAGCCCTTGGCGGAAACTGACTTGCTTACAGTGTGTACGACGAACAAAGTTCACGGCTCACCGCCTATTGTGCTTAAAGTAAACGTAAATGGCAAGAAGATACCGATGGAATTAGACACGGGAGCCGCTGTGACAATAATGTCTGAAAGAGACTTTGATGAAAATTTTCCAAACTGTCCATGTTCGAAAGACGACATACGTCTAGGCGTGTATAACGGTACTTCACTCAAAGTGAAAGGCGTAGCAAACGTCAAGGTGTCTTATCAGAACCGAAGCTACGATCTGCCTCTGATAATAGCAAAGCAAGAAAATGGAGCTCGCATGCCGACGCTTTTAGGTCGCGATTGGATAACGGCACTAAAAGTTGACTTGCACAATGCTGTGCAGCAGTTGCAACGTGACGTTGATAACGTGCAGGATGGCAGGCAGATGGTAGCAGCGGAAGCCGAGAACAAGTTAAAACGGCTGTACAGTGATGTGTTTGAGCCAGGTTATGGTTCTATTCAGGGATTCACTGGTAGCATCAAAATGAAAAACGATGCGCAGCCAGTTTTTTGTAAGGCGAGACCAGTACCATATGCATTGCGCGAACAGGTGGAGAATGAATTGCTTGAACTTGAGAAGGCTGGTGTGGTGTACAGAGTGAGGCACAGTGCGTGGGCTACACCGCTAGTGATTGTCCCAAAGAAAGCAGAAAAGCAGATTAGGATATGTGGAGATTACAGAGTGACTGTAAATCGGGGTATTGAACTCGACCACTATCCACTGCCTCTGCCAGAGGACATATTCGCGTCATTGGTTGGAGGGACCGTGTTCACTTTACTGGATTTGTCTAAGGCTTACCTGCAGCTTGAGCTGGATGAGCAGGCGCAAGAATTGCTGACGGTGAATACGCACATGGGACTGTTCAGGTTCCGGCGACTGCCATACGGAGTGGCAAGCGCCCCTGCAATGTTTCAGGCCGTGATGGACCAGGTGTTACGAAACATACCTGGAACTGCCTGTTACCTAGACGATGTGTTAATAGCAGGTAAAGACCTGGCGGAGTGCTATCACCGTTCCGAGCAAGTGCTACAAACGCTCAGTAAACACGGCATCCGGGTAAACCCAAGGAAATGCAAATTTTTCCAAGAAAATGTTTGTTACCTGGGACATGAGCTAGACAAGCATGGCGTACACCCAACACCAGAAAAAGTAAAGGCGATTCGAGAAGCACCTCAACCAACTAACGTGACTCAACTAAAGGCATTTTTGGGTCTAGTAAACTACTACGCCAAATTTTTGCCTGACCTAGCAAACCTGCTAGAACCTCTTCATCAACTGTTGCGCAAAGGCAGCACATGGAAGTGGTCGAGCCAGTGTGACGCATGTTTCAGACGGTGAAGACATGGTTTTGGAACTGTATGATGTAAAGAAAGAAATACAGCTGACATGTGACGCTTCTGCTTACGGCTTAGGCGCGGTGCTGTCGCACGTGATTGAGGGCGTAGAGCGACCGATTGCGTTCGCATCTCGATCAATGACTCCTGCCGAGCGTAATTACGCGCAGGTGGAAAAAGAAGCTCTTGCTGTTGTTTTTGCAGTAAAGAAATTTCATAAATATCTGTATGGGCGTAAGTTCAACGTGATCACCGATCACCAGTCGCTCACCGCTATTTTTGAGGCAAAGCACCACCCAAATGCAGTCGCTGCAGCTCGCGTGCATCGCTGGGGAATTTTCCTTGCAAACTACAACTTTCGCATTTTGCACAGAGCAGGAACAAAGATAGCCAATGCAGATGGCTTATCACGCCTTCCACTGCCTGAAGCCGGTGACGAGGCAGAAGAAATATTTTATTTTTCGCCCGTTAGTAAACTCCCCTTAACTGCGAAAGATATCGAGCGGGAAACTGTGAAAGATCCAGTTCTTAGTACTGTTCGTGAAATGGTATGGCACGGATGGCCGCGTGCTGTGGACACACTTTATCAGCCTTTCTTCGTTAGGCGGTTTGAGCTTTCAGTCGATTGCGGCTGTTTGGTGTGGAACAACAGAGTCGTTGTACCACAGTCGCTTCAAAGTGAAGTTATGTGCTTGTTACATGAACAACACATCGGTATCACAAAGATGAAAGCACTTGCGAGGTCAATGGTTTGGTGGCCACAGATAGACAACTGCCTCGAACGAGCAGTGAAGCAGTGTGAAATTTGTCAAAGCACCAAATCCGTGGGGCCACCAGCGCCGCTTTCATCTTGGAAGTGGTGCACAAGCAGTTGGGAGAGGGTACATCTAGACTTTGCTGAAAAGGAAAAAAAGATGTTTCTTCTAGCTGTAGATTCCTATTCCAAATGGTTGGAAATAAAAATCATGACGTCAACGACGGCGCAAAGCACGATCGAAACGGTGCGCTCGTTGTTCGCAAGTCATGGCCTGCCGATAGAGGTAGTCACAGATAACGGGCCGCAGTTTCGTGCAAAAGAATTCGAGGAGTTTCTTTTGACAAACGGGGTCAAGCACACGCTTACTCCGCCATATCATCCTCAGTCGAACGGCTCGGCAGAACGTGCTGTCCAAACAGTAAAACAGTCGCTGTTGAAGCAATTGCTGGAAGACCAGAAGAACAAAAGTTCCAGATCACTGCAGCACAGGATAGATAACTTTCTGTTCGCTTACAGAACAACGCCGCACACATTCACCGGCCAATCGCCAGATGAACTGTTCTTGAGGAGGAAGTTGCGCACAAGGTTATCTTTGTTGAAACCGAATCTGCAAGATGCAATAAATGCCAGATCTGAGAGGAATGTTCGCAGTGCAAACAAGCGAAGGAGTTCACCTCGATCATTTGTTGTTGGTGATAGTGTGTTTGTGCGTTCAGTGCGTGGGGAACAGGTGAAGTGGCGTCCAGGCAGGGTCGTGGATGTGAAATCGGCAATGACATACCTTGTGGTTGTAGACGGACAGACGCGATTTGTGCATGCTGATCATTTGCGACGTTCTTTTGTGAAGCCAGCTGTTGTGAACGAAAGTGATACAGATTTGCCCCTTGCAAGTGACTTGCTCGAAAGTGAGCGGTCTCCTACAGCTGCCTCGAGCCAGCCAGTGTTGGATCAGAGTGATTGTGTTCCACTCGCAAGTCACGCCCAAAGTGCCTCAACGTCGGAACAAACTGATGCTGGGTTACGTGTGCTACCAAGGCGCAGCGCTCGTGACAAGCGGAAGCCGGATCGTCTGACGTATGATAGATTCTGATTTTGATGGAGGGGAAGTGTTATATCGGCGCAACGCTTATCAAGCTTGCTGCTGTCTTGCTACTGTGTGCCGCTTGGTTACTGTGTGCCGCTATCTGATGTACGCAGTCATGGTTCGCGTGTGCGACCGTAGCGCTAGCCAATAGCATGCCTCGGTTGCACCCAGGCTTCCTGTATAAACCGAAGCCACTGAATCGTTGTTGCTTGTATGTTCGTGTTGCTGTCCGAATAAAGTCTTGCCTTCTCGGCGTCTCGGAATAACACACACAGAAATTTGAATTTAAGTGTTTACCATTACAAGGCATTTATGCGAATTGATATGACCTACACGGAAACAAATTCCAAATCCAAGCATGTACTAACCATGCTTTTCGTAAGCGACAACGTTTTGTTAGGAACACACCCATAGGTATCAGCGACGACATACTGACAAGTTCATGTCCTATTTTGCTCCGACATGTTATGGCAAATGCAACACTGTTGGAGTGTCGTTCATTCGTGCGAGTGGTTGCGTCTTTAATAAAAAGTTAAAATCAATGTTTTCAGTGCTGAGGTATCGACACTTTAGACACTCGACGCTTTAGACACTTTGGTTCCACAAAACTAATCACCCACGATAATGAACAGCAAAGAAAAATATTTAGAAAATTAAAAATGCGATGAGTAAGATTTGCTTTGTGCACAGCGGTGGCCAGTGAAGTTCAAATCAGACATAGTAATATTGGGAGCTACAAGCCTACTAACCCAGTAACCATTAGGCCTGAAATAGAAACTTGATGGCATCTCATTAATAAATTACTTCTATTACAACTGCTATGGTAAGGTGCATTGACTGGGCAACTTCACACTGTAGTCACCACTCAACCATTCGCATTTTTAACTGCATTCTTTTCGTGTCCTGCACCCAAAGTGAAGACTGAAATATATCTGGCTGGGACAATAGGGATTTTGTTCTAATCGTCCATATTAACGTGGCAAAAATAGATGGGCCCCAATGAGCTCTATGCCTTCTCTCCTTGTCTACTGTCCTGACAATGAGTTTCCATAATAAAGAGGCATAAATACATTGAAAAAAGTTTGGTCTTCACAAAAACTCTCAATAGTTTCAGTCCATATTGACAGGGATTGTATGAGTTTGGCAATTCTGTACTTCTGCTAACCTAAGTGGTTCAGAAAAGTTAATCTCACCACGTCTAAGAAGAAGAATCAAATTAATAAAGCCTGCATTTCCAGGCATTTTCATCAAGCTCTAGAGAGACGATATTCGGACTTGAAGAAAGGGGCCGAAAGGAAAAGAAAAAGAGCGCAATGACTCTGTGCTCACCGAGTCATGACTCCAGCAGCCAGTCCAAAGGGGCTGTCATTGGCACGACGCAGGGCCTCTTCCTCAGTGTCAAACGCAGAGACGCTCACCACTGCACCGAACACTTCCTCCCGCACGACCCGCATGCTGTCAGTGCAGTCAGCCAGCACACAGGGGCTCAGGTAGAAACCTCCTGATAGGTTAGGGTCAGGAGGGATGACTCGCTCCCCACCGCACAACACACGGGCCCCCTTTGTGTACGCAGGAACAACAAAGGGAAGAAAAGGAAGATAATATTAAAACTAGTAAACAAACCCAAGCTTTATAGCCTGCAACAGCATTAAGAATTGGAT
Source organism: Amblyomma maculatum (assembly GCF_055883805.1). Lineage (NCBI taxonomy): Eukaryota > Metazoa > Arthropoda > Arachnida > Ixodida > Ixodidae > Amblyomma > Amblyomma maculatum. The sequence goes on from NC_139345.1 coordinate 80,701,350, forward strand.
TCCACAAGAGTGTGTGCATGCTCTTAAGGACCGTCAAACATTAAGGGCCCGCTCACCATAATGGGCCCATTCCATTCTTTTGCTGGATGGCAAAGCATGACTGAGTGACACGTGTTTAAAGGGTAACTCCAGAGATGTTTCGACGTTCGAATATTCTGGTAAAGAATTTATTGTAGGTTTTCCTCTCCACCCTAATGCATTCTGCCAAATTTGGCCGCCGTGCGACAATTCATTCATGCGCAACACGATTTGAAACTGTACAGTTTTCCTGACTTCCATTGAGACGATTTCTGCAGGCAGCACTGTGTTTGTGACATCACAAACATTATACCCACGTTACTATACACTCCCTATACGATCATTAGATTTTGAGGCGTGTATTAGGCTACCTCGGACATTTTATGTAGTTCGTCATAATTTTCATACTTTATTTCCACCATACAATGCACGTGCGGGTGTTTTTCCAATACTGTATCTGACGGCACCGTTTCGTCAACTGGAACATCGTTTCTGGTCATGAAAGCAGTTTCGGTTTTGATATCACTGAGGAACGTAATGCAATCAAAAACTCAAAATGAAAAACCACCGGAGTTGCCCTTTAAGCGGGGATGCGGGGCTAAAGGGTCACATTTTGAACTGTTGCACCAACTTCGATATCATTTTCAGGAATGGCGTATGTCCTCTTATTAGAATATATTCTATATCCTAAGTTTCATCACCTTATCATGAATAGAAAAAGAGTTGTAGCTGTCATAATGGAGTAAGTGAGTGTGTCAGCTTAGGAAAACTTCCATTTCAAAAATGATGAGGATGTACTAACTGTTAGTGCTTTGATAATTTCTAGGTAGCTCACTGTGCAGGATAAGACCAATTGCGGGTTTTTTATGACATATTAGTAAAGACCTGACCATTTTTAAAACAAACTACATTTTTTTTTTTTTAAATCAATATTTATTGCCTCAGGGCATCAGTAGGGTATGGGATGAAGAATGAATAAATGATTAAATGAATGGAAAAAGGTTGACTGATTTTATGAAGTCCAGAAGTGAGCAATGATGAGGTCCCTGCGTCCAAGTGACATATGAAGCAGGATTGGTTGCTGAAAGGCCTGCTATGCTTAGGTGCCAGATTCGGGTTGGTTTGAGTGCTGGGCAGTCCCACAGCAAGTGGTGGATGTCGGCCTCAATATCTTCGTTTTTACAGATCGGGCACCCTGGGCGGGGATATAAGTGCTGGAAGTATGACCACGTCCTAGTGACAGCTGGTGTAAGGGCAACACCGACCTGGATCCTCCTATGCGCAACCACCTCTGCACGGATGAGACCGCGGGGAAGGGATATCGCACACGGAGGGATAAGTGCACGTGTGCGGCGCCGGAGGTGATCCTTTCTTGACAAAAGGAGGGTAGCGTCATCCACTTTGAGGAGCCGTGGGATTGATGCGTCTTGGTTCACGAGGCGGGTTGCTAAGTCAGCTTGACTTTGGGAAGGCAGCAGATCCCGTGGGACCCACTCAATGCGTATTGACTGTGGGATGCGCGCTGCAAGCTGGTGGATGTCTTGGCAAATTTTAGGGCAGCGGCTGACACGTCAGAGCAGACGTACTGCTTGAAGTGCGTCAGTGCGGATGACAACGTGGGCTGTAGGGAGCATGGTTATGGAAGCCACGGAGCAGAGTGCCTCCTGAACTGCCATGAGCTCAGCGCAGAAAGATGTAAGTGGTTCCGAAAGCTGAAACGTAGTGGTCTGATTCAGGCTAGGTCTCCGTGGACAGTAGATTGCCGTTTTGGCTTCACAGCCTTGCAGGCTTCCATCCACGTACACTACTATAGAATCTTGAGGCAGGTGAGTATCTTGCTCTTCAAATTTCTGGCGAAGCAACGATGCCGAGTTGCAGACGTTGGTCTGCGGATATCAGTTGGCTTGTTGTTTCCTAACTGTACAAATTTCCAGGGAGGGAGAACTGGCGCAGGTGGCTCAAGAATAATGTGTGACGTTGCATACGCCCTTAGTGCTTGCGTGGAATGTGACAAAGTGACGAACTATATTTCTTCTGTTGTCATTATATGTCACATATGTAATAGTACCGTTATCTTTTCTTATATAAAATAACTAGGAACAAAAAAAATACCTTATCTAGTTCCTAACAAAATTTTAGTTCAGAAACCACCTTGAAAGCAGCCTTTGACAAAAGAGGTGGGAAATGGTACTTAACTGTCATGCTTTTGCAAAAAGTGCAAACTGAGAAAATGAGTCCAAAGGCTTCACATGTGATTCAAACTTAGGGCCTAAATTATGAAATCAAAGTGGCTTGGTGTATACGTTCAGCCGTCCTTTTCAACATGACAATGCTCTAGTAATTGCTCCAAGTAGCTTTTTTTTTTTTCACCTTGACAGTTATACAGCACCCTTGTCTGTGCTCATGAAATGCTTTCTGTGGTTGCTCGCTGGGCGTGCCTCTTCGTCTGGGCTCCATACTATCTCCCCAGCTTGTCGAGCACTTTGGTTAGCCAGGCTCCCAGTGGTGAAAAAATAGTGTTCGAAGGTTACGTGCTGTGATTTAATCAATGCATGCTTTCGCTTTGACCAGCCAGTCCGCTATTGCCATGGTCCAAAATTTGCCTTCTCTTTCTGTTTCTCTTTTTAGTTGTCTACTGTACTTTCGATAGCAGGTCCTTTTTTGGCTGGAGAGCGCGAAAAAAAAGCAATCGAATTTGGGAATTCACACCGCTCTCAGTTTCTTGCCCGCCCTGAGTCTGCTTCTTGCATTCAGCGTTCATAGGCGCTTTCGATGGTGAGTGCACCCCACCTTGCAAAACAAACTAATCAAAATTTTTTTTACTGCGCAGATGACAACCAAACTACGTGGGAAGTTTCTTTAATATGTGCACAATCCAAAACAACAAAAATTTAAAAACCTGCTTTTTTTTGTGCGAAAATTGTGATTTTAGCCCCACATCCCCTCTTAATCCACTCCATCAAATGACATCAGTCATGCAAGGAACATGAAGGTACATCCATTACATGAACAACCTAGTCAAATGAATACAACTGTGCATCAATAAGAATTCCAGGTTAGTTTCCTCTGTGTTAGCTTCTGTCAGCAGTATGTAACAATCAGCAGGGTAACCTATCCTTTGCTGTTATATCGCTTCTATCCTGACTCCCTTGGATGCACAATAATTGCCACAAGTGCTTGACGTTTAAAGGAGACCATAATTTACTGCATATAGTTGGGTGTTGCTACACGTGGCAAGAAATGTGGCCCTCAAAAAAAAAAGTAAAGAAAGAAAGAAAAGTGGAGAGTCACACAGTCACAATTCAATACACCTGAACTGAAAACATAGCTAAGAAATTCCCATGTCTGCACTGTAGAAAGGTTGTACAATATGTTTTGCCTCCTGGGCAGCAATTGCCTTTATTAAATGATGGAATTACTAAAATATGTTACACTGAAATGATTATTTGAAATGCATTTTCTGCCAGGAGCACTTAACTCATGAATGTAGCTGCCGTCAGCAGCGATTTACATCTGTCACAGATACATTAATTTGTGCACCTTGTCATAGAAAAGTTGGGGTGGCCATTAACAGAAATGGTGCATAGTATTAATGATCAATTTCGAATACATGGAGCATAATGTTCCTTCGACTTGTTGAACAGCTACAAGTATGGCCGCGCAAAGTACAGAATTTATTTTACACTGAATCAAGCTTTACAGCTGGTCTCTATTTTCTATGTCAGTTTCAGTTCATAACGAAAGTTACAGCCCAGCTGTCAAAACTTATAGAACACTTCTTGAGCAGCAATAAATAATAATGATAGGTTACCTGCCAAAACAGCTGCAAAACTCTACTACGAGAATAGGAAACAGTATCTCTCAAGTAAATAGTACCCCTATTTGATGAAACAAGGTGTAAGAATCTTTATGGAATGAATACTTATTCTTTACAGCCTACAACTTTGTGAACAGAGACATACTGCAACACCATGTAACAACTGAGCTGCCTAACTACCTAGGAAATCGATATTAAGCACTGCACAGCACCTACAACTATAGGCAATTTTTTTTTTGTTCTGGCGCATTGAAAATGAATGTTTCATTGAACCTACAACTACTGGACGACCAGTACAGTCTGCTATGAAGGTCAGATGCCAGAACGTTGATGGCAGACCTCATACATGTATGTCTTGCTGCATACATACACTGTGTGCAACCAGACAACAGCTTGAAATGCTCTGCATTTAGCGTATGAGCGGAATTAAACTAATCAGTTGTATTAAAGAATATACTCATGCCATGCTCAAACGTATACGTGTAAAATCAAAACAAAAGAACTATAATCTTCACTTTGGAGGCTCACTTCATGCATGACTTAAAATTTATATCTTTTACACCGCACTCTGTGGCAGAGATGTACCTCTTTCTTGGCATCTTCAATGTAAGACAGGACGTGTGCTGCATGTTCAGGGCTGATAGTGGCACCCACTGTCGTTTCAGGGTCAGAGGGGTCGCCGATTTTGAGCTTCTGCGTGGCTTTTACTAGATGGTCCAGGAACCCATCTACCAATGGTCTCTCGACATAGACACGGGTGCAGTTGCTGCAAACCTGCAGCAGAGTGCGGAGGAGAAGCACAGAGATACTCAGAGGCACATGGGAGGCAGCTGCGCTGTATAACCACTCAGCTGAGGATTTGCTAGGCAGGTTTGTCGTGCATTAGCTCTGACCATAAAGTTCACTTATTTGGAAAGCTGCATATTCAAACAACAGTTGATATTCAGTACACAGGCTGCACTGGCCTTGCCCTGTGGTCACTATATTTAAAACCTTCGCATAATTCATGCCTCCAAAGTTTTAGTGACTGAAAAGACTGCAGCAGAATATGGCTTTTACGCAGTGCTGAATTATTTCTCATTGAAATGGTAACTGTTTGCACAGTTATTTAGTACACTTTGCATGTCAGAGATGTCTTCTCAAATGCCTTGAAAAGTACTTAACAAAAGCAGTTTAGGAAAAATCTTCCCAGGCCACGAGGCTGCCACTACTCCCATAAAGGTTATTTCATTAGCATAAAGTTTGCGGTTTCGGTCGTTTATCAGAATCAGAAGTTTTTAAAGACGCAAGTACTCTGATATCTGCCCTAACCGTCAACTACATGTGTGTGCTGTGTACTTTTGGCACAGCACTATGAACAAGTTAATAACCTGATGAAAGCTTTCGGCCTTTGTTCAGCATTTCATGCAATATAATAGTATCCTTGATCATTAGCAGCCACTGTTCATGTATTCAGGGCACTCACCTCTCCCTGAGTGAGGAAATTTCCCAACAGCGTTGCTTTGACGGCATCGACGGGTGATGCATCAGCAAAGACGATGAGGGGCGACTTGCCCCCGAGCTCGAGGGTGCAGCGCTTCACAGAGTCAGCGCAGCTACGCATGATCGCTTGTCCCGTGGCCACGCTACCCGTGAAGCTCACCTTGGCCACGTCGGGGTGCTGGCACAGCAGCTCACCAGTCTTGCCATTCCCCTGTCCAATAACAAACCGGTATGTGAAGCTTGATCAACACACACAAAGATCCCAACCCATGGCCCGTGGACATGTGTACGAATAGCACCTCCACGAAAAACGAGCCAACGTAGAGACAAGCACAGCCCAGTTAAAGAAAAAGGCCATCTGAAACTAGTCAAAACACTTAGGACTACAGCAATGAAATCGTGAATGGAGTACTTTTAACACCTTTTGTCGCAAAATAATTATGATATGCGGCAGCAATAACAGGTTTTGTAGCAATCCAGCTTTTTTTAGCACAAAAACCTGCATTTGCTATTGAGCCCTTACATCATATAAAAAATAGTTGCACCAAAATTTTGGCTCCTGGAGCTCACAGGTTGATATGTTCACTACTATCGCAGCAAAAAGACACTCAAGACTTCTTACATGTGGGAATGCGAGAGCATTGCTTTTTGCGCGGCCGAGTTTCTTTCCTTGATGATTTTTTTCTGCGAGATGGTTTGTGTGCGCAATTTTGCTGCGCACGAATACCAGAAAATGTTAGGAACTTCAAGCTGCACAGTGATGAGAGGAGACAAACTTTTGTTGCGTCCTCATTGCATTGACAGCGACAGTCTCGCCGTGGCCTTTTATCCATGCAGCACACTTGGCCTTGAAGCAGCATCATGACGACTCTCCTCAGACTCGGGGGGATTCATCAGATGACGTCACTAAGTGCCCGTCTCTTTTCCTCCTTACCTGGCGGCTTCCCTCACAATTTGGAGTCAAAGTGGGATTTCCCGCGTGCGCGCATGCGCCTCACACTGGGATCGTGTGACAACAGCCACCATCGAAATTCGCATAATGAGGCTTGTAATGTTTTTGTGCTAAAAAAATTAATCGTCTTGAACCAATATAAACTCATTATAGTGCTCTTTTTTTTAAAATTATCTCCTAATAATGACGCACAGTGGCGGTGTATCCCCTCCTCATAGACACTGATGCTATAGGCACCTGTATTGTGACCCTCTCCAATAAACACCTTGCATGTGTAACCGCTGCCTCACCACATGTGCGATCAACACAATGTCGTAATGCCACAAAGTGCTGCTAATGCCAATGCAGCTTTATTGGCAAAATGCATCCCACTTAGCATTTGTGTGCTGCTTTTGTTGCACATAGATATGTGATAGGCTCATAAATGTTACACTTAAACGATGACCAGTGCAGCAATCATGGCAGTAACATTTTGTTCTCAGTGCATCTACAGCACCTACAGCTTTGGCACTTAGTTAAAAGTTCGTATGAATATTTTCATAGTGCTAACTGTTCGCAATAGTGGTGGCCATATGCAAAGGCATTTAAAGCATGCTTTCACATGAACACCGGATGCTGTTTTTTTAAAAACGTTCAGAAAACTTTTAAAATGATGTTTCACACGATTATACATGGCTTAAATTTTACTGCTGCTCCAGTTCCACAACGCGATGAAGAGTGACACACAACTGAACGCAGGAAAACTAAACTATACCGTGAGCTGCACCCGCACTGGCTGACTCAAAAGGCTTTTGTTTTCATATTGTACCTTGTACTTTCTCTTACCACATATGACCAAAAAAGACCACTGTCAAGAATGAAAATCATGCAGTATGAATGTGGGAAGTGTAGATACACTGCCGTAGTGTATATGAATTCTTCAGCTCTGATCACCCTGCTATCGCCTTTTTCGCAAGATCCACACATTGTTCAGATTGAAAATGACAGTAGCAAAGATGCCTGCTTACATTCTTAATCAGTGCATTCATAAACAAATGTCAGCTGCCTTCTGGCATGATGCAATAACATGGTTGTTCCCTTTTTCAGTCCTTGAGCATGGCCGCGGCGGCTCTTCATGACAGGTAACGAATTCTGTTCATTCGAGCGTTACCGCTACCTCATGTGTGCTTCTTCTGTGTGCCAGTGATCAACTGTAAGAGGAAAGTGCTGGCTGTTTTTTGTGACAGGCTTAAGATCGTGCATATCAGACTAATGAGCATTGTTTAGAAATGCCACAAATTCATACCGCGGGTTTAGAAGAGCTCAAAAATGTGTGATTTTCAGATATTCATTTGACGCTTCAAATGAAAATCGCGTGGTATGACCTAAATTCAACAGAAGATTCTGCTCTTAAGCTATATTAAAAATTACAAATATTAACATATAGTACTCTTATTTTATCAGTTGTGTATTTTCAGTTACACTGTCGTGGACAGACTACGTAGCCAAAAGGTGAAAGCTCTATCTCTAGCTTCCATTTTCATTTTTGCAAATGCTTATCCCTGAGTGAACCCTTGGTGTGGACGCAGTGCAAAAGTGGGCAAAAGCTCTATTTTGTAGCAGCACGTGGCATAGTTTTCCATTTGGCGCAGTTTGGCACAACATGCGCAGCAGTTCGACCACTGTGACTAGATCCCAGCTGGTTTCAAGTGTGTTTGGGCTAGTTGCAAATAGTCTCTTTCAACTGGGATGTATGAGTGGACGTGTGCATTATAACCTGGAAATCTCGTCTAACTCACTGTTGTATGCCATCATTTGCTGTTCCCTTCACTCGCTACCTCCTTTCATCTTCCCTCGTTCTCCAGAATGAAGTAGCAGGTCACTTTTCCTCTAGCCGACATCTTCACCCTAGCAAGTGCTAAGTCCAGAGAACAGGGCTCTGCAGACTGTTTCATAAGGCCATTACTTTGACAACACTTTTGCATTCATGTGATGAAATTGATGAAATATCCTACAAGGTTATTAATTTCAAAAATGACAATTTGCGCATCTCCACAACAGCTGCTGCACATTTCAATAAACTGAACTTAGTAGAACATTAAATGTACCCACTGCGCCTGCAATCAATTTAAATTAAGACAATAAAGTGCTTCTATGGGAACCACATGTGTTTCTCAGACAACAAATATATTGTCATCAACAAGCTGACAAAGAGGCATAGCCCTCCGGTTTTACGAGTATTTGACTGTTTCCAAATATACCTGCAGAAGCCTGTTCAAAAATTTTGTGTCAGCACATGTGACGATTCTGCAACATGACAAAATTTGTTTGCCTGCCATTCTACATTTAGTCATGTGATCAGAACAAAAGTGACACACTGAATTGATCCCTTAAACACGAAGCACCATGTCAGCACCAAAGAATGTGTGCTTGAAAAAGTGAGAACTTTTTAAACCACTGACGCTGCTACTAGAGGCGGCTGCTCCCCCATAATATTGTTAGAATCTTGCTGGGTAATACAGAGCAGCATGCGTTGTACATGAAACAAATGACAGAGTAGTAAGTTCACTGATCAGCTGATCTTTAAATAAAAGCAAGTCAAAATCGAAGCTTTCAAAATTTCTTATTCAGAGTCTAAAGGAACAGAAAAAGGGCAGAGTGGCTCAGGGAATGAATACAACTTAACGGTATCCTAAGTGAAAAATAAATGGGTGTGGGCAGAAAATGTAATGAGGAGATAACTGCAGTTTTGAAAATGATTGAAATGCATAGGGGACTGGAGTGCTGAACAAGTTAAATAGGAAAGTTTGCAGGGATAATGTGGCCATAGCTGATGCTGGACAGTATTAAAGCTTAATAGACGAAGCTTCTGGCCAGCATTGGATGTTGCTAGGTTGATAATAACAGACCATTTAAGAGCCAGTATTACTCTAAAGACAGAAGTAATTACAACAACTTAAGCTACGGACAAAATAGTATTCGTCTCCTTAGGACTACTTGCGCCCCTTGAAGATTACTGCATCGATAGCATACACCAAGTTTCCAGGAGAGACCCTCTTGGGATCTAGATGTCTATATTTGGGTAAAATCTTCACCTTCAAATTATGCAGTGAGATCCAGTGACTGTACTGTTTAGCATCTCTGTAACTACATTCATAGCAAATTCATGCAAACACACTTGGCTCCTGTGTCCACTCTTGTTGACCTGCTTACCTGGACAAGGTTCACTACACCATCAGGAAGGCCAACATCACGGCATATCTCTGAGAGCAGGATGGCCGACAGCGGTGTTAGAGGCGATGGCTTGAAGACAAAAGTGTTTCCACAGATGAGTGCGGGCGCCATCTTCCATGACATCACTTGGAATGGATAGTTCCACGCACCAATGGCTGCCACAACACCGAGCGGCTCCCTTCGTACCATGGCAAAGCTTCCTCCTGGCAGATCAAACTGCTGGCCTGGGCAAAGGAGAGGCCAACTCATGAACCCGATACCATTCAGAAAGGAGTGCTACTATAAAACACATCAAGCACTTACTATAAAGGGGGCGAAACAGACATAACTTTATTAAACTAAAGACAAAAAGGAAGAGATAATAGCCGTAGTAAATAAGGCCAGTAGAAGCTCTCTGTCTCTCCAGTGGTAGATGAAGCTGAAATAAAAACTTCCTGCATGCAGATAACCATGTCTGAGTATTACTCGCCAGAGACGTCATGAAGTCAAGCATTTATTAAGACAGCAACACGAACATAACAAACAGCAACAGTTCAGTCTCATAAAGGGAACCTGGGTCAACCGAAGCATGCCACTGGTCAGCGATACAACAGCACGCACAAACAGTGACTACGCACATCAGATATGTGATGCACAATAATGAAGTGACAATATGCTTGAGAAAAGTTTCCCCAGTACAACAAGTATGCTAGAAAAAAAGTTAATTAAATTACAGATTGAAATATAATGGAAATAATTTTTAGTCCCCTGGCCATTAAAAGGGGAGCAATTGGTTCAAGTTAATTCCTATAATGAGAATGGACCGATACAAAAGAGAGATGCTAAAGGCAACAAGAAGTTGCACTACAATGAACTAGAATAAGGCGTAGTGCCCCTGTGGAGTGAAGCCAGGAATGCCGACTACCGATAGGGGCACTGGAGCACGGTTAATGATGCTGGTGTGCTATTCATGATATCTAATGCTTGAATTACGACATAGGCTCCTTTCCAAGGAAGTCCACTGAAGGCAACAGTGCCCTCATAAGAGAACAAACACCTTCATGCATTAAGAAATCAATGTCCCAAAGCGTGACTTACCATGCCATTTCTAAGTGTAAACAAGCAGACGACATTATAGATTCGTGACCGCCAAAGCAAACGTAGCAGTGGTCTGGTGTCGTGTGCTCAGGTATAACCCACCTGCCCTAGCCAGTGCCGATGCCGGGAGTCCACACTTCCAGCTTCAAGCTGCCTATGCACTGCAGTTTTCACTTTTTTTTTTTACTACCGCAACTTCTAGCTTATTGCAGCTATTACGCTAATGGCGGAATGCCACTGCTAGTGTGAAGACTATTGTGATGTTGATTTTGAGAAAGTTATCAATGAAGTCTCTTATGTTCTCTGGCTTTAAAGCCCCCGCATAAGAAGGTAGTGTTGCTTGAAATCGGAATAGATTGATGAAAGGAAGGAACATGCTGTGGCATTTCTTTCATATAAACCTAACTGATTGCTCCTAAACCTTTTAATGTTCAGAAGCCATTTTTGCATCAAGATTAAGAACTCTGCTGTTTAGAAATAAAGCAAAAAAGCCTGTGCACAGCTTTTGGTTCAGAAGTTGCACGCAACAGCTTCGCGCAAGATAACTGGGTGGCACGTGGAGCAAGTTATGCTTTCCATTCGTGTACCCCAGCAACACTTGTGACGCTGCTTTCATCTTACTGAGCTATTGTTGCACGTAGAAGAGACAAGTGAACAGTGGCCACATAGAAAATTCAAATGATGGGGCACAGCTATGAAAGTTTGCAAAGATCGTTGCTGGATGTTCCTTTATCTGAAATTTTCTGGCATACTAAGCACTGTCATATCTGTCAAAATGGCATATCTGGCGTATATTAGCACTGTTCTCAATACAACTGACATAACTGTCATTTCATGATTATAATCTCCTTGTCTAGCTACAGTTAGCTTTCCCCTTCTGTATCCTTTTTAAGAAACCAAAAACAGCATCAAGTAGTTTTTCACACCAAAAAGGCTACAAGGTTAGATTAAGAACCTTTGCAAACAAGTTTGTGGTAGCTAGTAAATATTAATGCTCATATAATGACATCAGCTGGTCAGGGTTGTAAGGATATGGCTTACCAAATGGCACTGTAACAAGGAGAATGGTTCCGATAAACAAGATACAACCTCATCGTGCTAATATAAAGGATCTTTTTTGTGGCAAGTTTTCTATGTTGTCTACAAAATTGTAATTTCCAAAATTGCCTTTGCTGGCTGAACTAGCATTCGCGCGTAGGTGAAAAAAAAGGGTTTCACGAGGTGACAGATATAACTGGAGAAATGTGAAACAGAAAAGGTAGCAATAAATGTGGCCATAAGATTAGTTGAAATCGAGCCAAGACTGTTAGGAGAAGAATTATGAGTCCATCTAAACCTAGCGTCACTCGTTACTGCTGAACACATTAAACAGGAGTGATGGCATCTTGTATGCTGTTAAAGCCAAATATCTCTAACCATACCACTAATTGCTATAAAAAAATTGCTGTGGTTTAACCCTACTAAACTCAGACGAAATGAAAGCTTTGTTGGCTTGGTTATTTATGTTGCCTGTTACTCATCATCATCACTAATTATACTATCATCATTATCAACTAAATGCACTAGCATTGTCATCACTACTACCATCATACCTAACTGCAGTTCAGCACCATTATCATCGCATTATGATTATAATTATCCCTAATTGCACCGTAATTGTCCTCGCTACTAGCATCCTCACGCTAGACAAGAAGTATAATTTTTTTCTCGCGAGTCCAGAGTGCAGTAGTGGTTTGTGTGCTAGGCTGGGATTCAGAGAAATAGTGGTTCGATTCCTGGTGGAGACATTTTTTTCTTTAAGTGTCAGTATGGCCTTTGCTTATAGTCCCACTTTATCCTATGGCTCTTTGAAGACCAACTGCTAGCCCACGCTGACCTTGGCCTGAGGTGTCGTAGTGAAGCTTTCACTTCAAAATGGATTCATCTAGCTGGTTGCTTTAGTACGAAGAAAGGAGCTGTACAGTTAACGAAATGTCAAATTTCTTTTTTGACCATGGTCAGCGACATCTTAAACTTCATCTGCCATGTTTCCTGAGAAAGTGGTGAAATCATAATCTAAATTCTTTCACTTTGTTCCACACTGCTAGAAGCCGAGGCAGTCTACAACACATACCTTTTATAGATGCAGCAATTCCACCGTAGTACTCGAGCACATCCGCGCAACCAGCAATGTCAACCACGGCCTCCCATATAGGCTTCCCTGTGTCTATCATTTCAATTTCCGCAATCTCCTTTTGCCTTTCCTATTGAAAAAAATGTCCGTAAGTGATGGGAAGCGCTGCAGTCTCCTTGGTGGCACTGATGATGGTTGTTATCCACCATCTGACAGGGCCAACTCTTGTTCTCGGTGTCACCCTAATGTGGTCTCACGTTTGCACGTCCACTGACCATTTTTTCACAATGTTTGTGCGACCACTACAGCTCTCCCAATTGTGCTAGAAAACATAGTTTTAGCTCAAAAAAGGTAAATGCGTTTACGTCTCAATGGTATGTGGTGTTAACAGCAATAATGATCGGTACCGGTGGAGTGAGGAAAAAAAACAATGCATAAAATAATACCTTTCTTCAACATGCCTGCCTGCACAACGTGTTCAGGAAAGGTTTAGTTTGGTTTGTGGGGTTTAACGTCCCAAAGCGACTCGGGCTATGAGAGGCGTCGTAGTGGAGGGCTCCGAAATTTCAACCATCTGGGATTCTTTAACGTGCACTGACATTGCACAGCACACGGGCGCCTTGCTTTTCGCTTCCAATGAAAAGTGGCTGCTGAAGCCGAGATTTGATCCCTCATCCTTGGGCACAGTAGTCGAGCAGCATAAACACTGCACCACACTGGCGGCGTTGTTCGGGAAAGATGACAGCACCAGAAAGAGGGCTGCTCTGCAGCATTTAAAAGAAGTGTTAATCTCAGTGCGTAAATAGTGATTTTTCCCTCCAGTGAATAATTATATACACCTGGCGCTCCAAAAAAGACTAAAAATAATGAAAATGAGGTATATTATAGGCTAAATAGCTTCCTGTCTAATATATAAAAAAACAACAAAACATGCATATTCGGCAAATTTGTGGCAAACACATATTTCCTTGAGTCTGAAAAAACAAAACAAAAAAAATTAAATATTTTTAGTTTTCATTGTTCAAAGTTAACCACCACTGTGAAAATGTGACCTATGGAGACATGGTGGAGACATGGTACAGAATGACCATGTCTCCAGGGTTGTGTCTTTGTGATCACAGTAAATTCTTTGTGAACATTAAACATCTACTAAATGAAGCTGCAAAAATTTTTGCACACTTAAAGATATATGCAAATGCCACAAATGTGCTAAATATGCACATATGTTTTTCAAGTAGACGGGAAACTTTTCAAGGGACGGGAACACCTCATTTTTGTCGTTTTTCCCTTTATTACCTTAAAGACCCCATGGTGGGGGTATTACATAAGGAGGTATTACATAAGGTTGAATGTGTATTTCTATTTTGTCAGGGGCACAGTGTGCCAACTTGTGGTATGGTCACCTAACTGAAAGAAAGTTTTTCAAAGGATATTTTCGCTCCAAAGCACCTCAGGAGGCAACCTAAAGGGTAACGCACACTCCTAAAGGAAATAATAAATCATTTGTGTTCATTTCCATTCCGTCAAGGGCGCAATTAGCATCCATTTACAGCATGATCTCCGGACTGATATGAAAGGTTTCTAGAAGGACATTTTCAATAAGGGAGTAATTACTTGTTGACATCCACCCAAGTGCAGCCATACGCTATATTTCCCAGAAACTTAGAAAAATTCGACCTTTCTGGGGCAGTCGCCCTACCAACTGAGTTAACCAGGACGATTTAGCTCAGTCGGTAGAATGACTGCCCCAGAAAGGCAGTAATCCCGGCTTGATCCCCGGACCAGGACGAATTTTTTTGAACTACCAAGTTTCTGAGAAACTCTCCATTGTAGCCATATGGCAGCACTTGGGTGGATGTCAATCAGTTCTTACTCTTTTATTACAAATCTACTTCATATTGGGGGATTCCTCTAAATATGTGTTCAAGGACATTGTTACGTGGTGGCATGACAAGCGATGGAACACGGCGACACAACAGAAACAGAACGATGTGATGACATGACGATGAAATGTGCTTTAATGGCCAACGGGCCTGGCGCGAGCACTCCACCCCGCGCCACTGCCCGCTTCGTCATCTTCATAGAACTACCCGGGGCCACCGAGCGATTGCCCCGATCGATTGCTAGAAATCCATTGCATGAAGGGACGATGAACACAGACACAGGATTAGGACAGGAAACGCTGGACACCACACTGAATACGAAGATGGGATGAATGCTTGCCCCAGAGCATCAGGTCCAATCTTCACCTTTTGCCGAAGGCCAAGGCTCACGGACACGCCGCACGGCTTGGGCAGGGGTGCTGTCTTCGCTCGAGTGGTCGTGAGGTCGCTTCGTCATGGGGTCGGTCGGGTCGGCTTTGGGCTCTTCCTGGTCGTCGTGTGCTGTGGTCAGGGCTGGGGACGGGGCTGGGGAGAGCGGCTGGTCGGGTCTGAGCACAAAGGGCTGGGGCAAAGCTGGGCGGCGATCTCCACGGGCTCTCGGCCGATGGACCCGGCGTACGGTTGGCTTCGACAATGCAAGGCGAAGATTGGGATGGACCGCACCTCCAACCAAATGTTATGTGGTGGCATGACAAGCGATGGAAACGGCAACACAACAGAAACAGAACGACATGACGATGAAATGTGGCCAGCGGGACTGGCGTGAGCGCTCCGCCCCGCGCCACTGCCCGCTTCGTCATCTTCGTAGCAATATTTTCACTCCAAAGCACCTCATGAAGTAACCTGAAGAGTAACTCACACTGCTTAGGGAAATAATGAACCACTTGCATTCTGTAAATAAATTTTGGAATAAGCCCCACTGTGGTGGTGCAGTGGTAAGATGCCCGACTACTTTGCAGGAGTATCCGGATTCGATCACAACCGCCGCCGGCTGCGTTTGTGAAACAAAATGGCGTCCGTGTGCTTTGCAATGTCAGTGCACGTTAAAGATCCCCAGGTGGTTGAAATTACTCTGGAGGCCTCCACTACGGCACCCCCTTCTCTCTTTTTACTTTGATTCCCACCTTCCACCCTTCTCTTACGCAGAGTTCAGGTGTCCATAGAACAAGTGTGATAGATACTGTGCCTTTCCTTTCCTGTGAACCAATTATTATTTATAAATTTTTGAATAAAGAAAAGGAAAAAATTGGATTTCGATATTTCTATGGACGGTCTAAAGAGTGAACTTTGGTAACAAGCACCTCAGACTGCAACCTAGAAGGCAACATATCCTCACGGGGGAAATTAAAAAGGCCATTTTGGTGTAAATTCTTATAAAAAAGATATAAACATGTTGAAGCGCTTTAAAAGTAAGGGCCGAAGTGCAGTCCTCTGCATTCAGAAGCAGAGTACTGATTGCCACAGAAGCAACAGAGCTGCTCACTGGTAACTGTGGTCCTTAACATTTTTAGAAATATTGGCACGGGGAATATTTAATTTTCCATTAGGCAGCATTGTTTATCTCTTGCCCCACACCCTTGACACTTAAAAATATGTTTCTAAATAACTATCTCTGTGCCTAAAAACCACAAAGTATGTACTCAGGTTAACATTTCAAACAAATTTGCAGAAGCAGTCCTCTTTTTGGTGCAGTAGTTTCTCCCAAACACATCATACAAGCTAGCATGCCTTATAAGAGTATTGTTTTGTGCACTGGTCTTTGCTCACTCTACTTGCACCAGCAACTACATGGCTAAAATGTAAATACATTTATGTTTCTAATGTGCCAAAACATGTTTTTCTGTAATAAGTGAGAGGGTAATAGTGACTGTATAAACATTGTGAAAAATTACTAGTGACAGTGCGAGCGAGGGACCCCCCCGATAAAGCGACACCGAAGGCAATTTGGATTTAAAGATCTTCTCGCCAGTTGAATAATGACACATGAAATATTTGCTGAAAAGGATGTGTTTTGACTGTTTTGAAATGAATTGCTGTGTACTGTACTCTCTCGTGTCTGAGGGCAAAAAATCGGTGTTGACGCAAGCATTTTACTTGCGACACAGGCTGGTTATGCTGATACTTTTCTCGATTATGAAGGCTCCATTACCAGTGAAAGTGGTTGACTTCTGATTAAAACACGTCACTCTGTCAGAATAGACCAACTTGCCACCCATGTCCCTTTAATGCTCGTAAGCATTCATTACACTGATGGATGATTTAAAAAAGAAAAGAAAGAACAGGTATGTTAAATAGTCTTCTGATGTGCTACGTACCCTGACTTTCTGTGCAATGGCTGAGAGAAACCTCCCACGCTCTCCATGAGAAAGTGCCGACCATTGTTCGAAAGCCTTTTTAGCGGCAGACACTGCGTTGTCCACATCTTTTGGTCCAGAAGCAGGTATGTGGCACAGTACTCTGCCTATCATGTGACACATTGTTGAAGCAAACAGAAACAGGCCGACTTTGTAAGGTCATGTACTTCCCAAATAAGTTTTTCACACACAGTTTAAATGCAAAAAATATTTGGACCTAATTTGAGTTTCAGTAATTATTATATAGCAAGTGTACTCGGAAGCATAATTCGAAGAATTGCCTCTTCAATAATGCTAAAAAAATAAAAATAATTGAATGGGCACATTCATTGCAACTTGTTCACCATTCAGGAAACAGCAATGTGTGTCAGTCAAGGTGACTAGCTTAATGTATTCATTAGAGCCTATTCACCCTTCAGAATTTAGCAATGGCAGTTTAATAACAGCCACATTCAAGACTGCCGTTTTACCCTTCCTCAGAAAGGAGACTCCTCCCCATACCTCCTGTGATACTGCATATGCCTGTCTGTGATAGCAGGTGCAAATATCAGTTTAAATAAAATGGCAAACTTCAGTTGCAAAAGCCACATGAAACTTTTTTCGTTTAATTTCAGTTGTTTTTACGCTATGCAAAATGAGAGACGACCGACAACGTACAGACTGTTGTGTGAGACCATTTAAATAAAAAATTTTACTTTTAATACAAGAGTTCCTCGTACTTTTTACAAACGCATCGCCGCTAGGCACAATGTTTAACTTTTGTCTTAGTACTCGCAGTACTCTTTACGAAGTTAAGAAAGCAAAAAAGATTAAAGGGCTATGTCCATACATAGCTGCAGCACAGACATTTCGAAACGGGCGCAGTGCGAAAAACTGCCCAATGTTACAGAGCCTTCCATTATGAATTCCCTCACGGTTAAGGTGTTGAATTAGGACATTAAATCCCATTATAGAAGTTTAAGAAACACTCTTTTTTACACATTAAAATGGAGCAAGAGGGGGAACAGTTGCAAAAAACGGAATGTTTCTCTGACCTGTTGCCGGCTGCAGCACTTTGATCTCCCCTACGGGATCTGTCGCAGCAGCC
This sequence comes from Amblyomma maculatum, assembly GCF_055883805.1. NCBI lineage: Eukaryota > Metazoa > Arthropoda > Arachnida > Ixodida > Ixodidae > Amblyomma > Amblyomma maculatum. The sequence continues at coordinate 80,719,346 of NC_139345.1, forward strand.
TTTTTGCCGGCAATGAAATTATGCGGTTCAACATAGAGAGAACGCTTGCCACAACGCATGGTTGTCGAGAACATATTACTCGTGTCGCGAATGCCGTAGTAGGATGTAGCAGCAGGTCACGGCATAAGATAAACCTGACCCCATCCCGACTATCAGAGAACCAGCTCAAGAGGCGCAGCTCGCACAAGCGGTACTCTGTGTCAGTGAAGAGATAGTATCTTCTGCAAATCAATCGCCACGTCGACGCTTAGAACGGCGCGAACCACCACCTGCGTTAAGGTGTTGCGCAAACTAAACTGTGCGGGCCGAGAACCCGAGAGATTCTAGAAACACTTGCAGAAAAAAAAGAATAATAATAATCGACACCACACAAAATTAACAGCCAAGCTGGCCACCATAGCCAAGCTAAGCCAAACCAAGTCGTTGATCAAACTTACAGTAAATAATGTTGCAGAAAAAGTTGTTAAAACCAATTATTTAAAACGGCAAAATTTTTGTCTCATTTTGCATAACATTTTGATGGTATAACAAGGCTCTCAAGTGGAGCCTTCGGCATTGCCTTCGGTCAACATAAATAGCCAATGGGTCCGAGACTAGACCATAGATATCCGGGCAGTCGATAAAAAAAAAGAATCCGTGTTTTCGCGTTCACTTCGCGTGCAGTTTTAAGTTTTAATTCAAAGCGCATTGAACCAGCTGGCTCTGAATTATTTGCGTGTGTGCCAAGTCTACGAGAGAGGTGTTATGAACGCATCGGTAAGGGCCGCGGTTTCGACAGAGCCCCGTTCTCTTGTCGAGCTGAGATGCGGGCCGTCGGCATTGGAACCAGATACATTATTGTTCATTCTTGCAGGCCTACAGGGGTCCTTTTAAACGACTCATTGTTTAGCTTAGTAGTGAATTTTTGGTGTTAAATGCTGCGGTTTGTGAAGGTTTCGTGATTTGCTCGACGTTGTTGAATCTTGCAGTGTGCTTATTGCACTCATGTTACTGGTGGCATGCAGGCCCTGATGAACGTATCGCAGCACCCTACCATGCAGACTGTAGACAAGGAGAAGATATTCCAGTGGATTATCGAGCTCTCCAACCCTGAGACGCGCGAAAATGCTCTTTTGGAACTCAGGTTTGTGTGGCGCCCCTGCAAATTGAGCTGGTATGTGTGAGCAAGACGTATGAGTCGTTACCTGACACGGCTTCCATGTCAGGAGCTTGCTCGAACTGCTTAGTTAACGGTTAAACAAACAGATAATTACATTCTCTATCTGGTTGCCTCGTTGCGTTTGCAGAGTACTTCGTGCACTTGGCGCCGGATGTAGTGTTGCGGTCGCTCTTGCAGTTTGCGTATGGTTTGCGCTTCTTGTTTACTTCGTGATGATGGTATAAGTGAAGCGTTTCGTCACTGCTTTTGGAGCCAACCTACCGTGCCCGATTCCATACGTGTGAAATCTCGCTGTGCGACAAATTTGGGACAGCGAATGACAACGGAAATGAACTAGTTTACATTGCAAATGCTGTCGTAGAAAGACTGTTACCAAATTGAGGTGGTTGGCTTACAGTGCCTCAGCTTGTCAGTGTTGAATGAAGTTTTGTTGCATTTACATGAAATAACTGATTTAGTCGCGCCATTTATCTGGCCTTTAGTGCAGCATAGTGTGAAAATTACGATGCAGCTTGCTTTGACAGTATTTTGAGCTTTCACTGATGCAGGTGTGGGTCACGATTATAAACAACCATGTAACAGCATTAACACAGTCTCTGTAGGCTATGGGGAAAAGGAAGTAAAAGCGCTTGTGCTGTTCATGCCTGTCACTTTGTCATAATGTTTTTCTCATGAACCAACAAGCCATTCTTCTGATCATTCTGCTCGGTTCATTTTATATGCTCGTGACATATTCATGTTTGAGATGCTATGCGTGCATTGGCCAATGGTTACTCATCCATGGTATCTGAATGTGTATAATATGCATGGCCACCCTGAAACACATATCAAATATGTTAGCCGGAGGAATTTTATTCAGCGAGAATGGAACATTTGAAATCTTAAAATTTTGTATGCTATTTATGAATAAATGCACTTTGTGATGTCAGTGCATAGCTAAGAACTCAGGTGGTCGAAATTCGCAGAGACCTCCACTATGGCATCCCTTATAGTCGATGTTGCTGAACAGGTCTGAGCAGGCAGCTGTGCGTCCTATAAGACAGAGTGACGTGGAACATGTTTGAGAACAAGTATGAGATTAATTTTGGGCATTTTTTCATCTCATCCAATGAAGCTTGTATTGCATGATTGTATTTTTTTATATACATACGTTGCATAGGTTGCTGTAGCATTATGTGGGGCCTCTTCCTCTCATCTGTGTGACAATTATCAGCAATAGAGGCATGTCTGCCTCTTTACTCATTGGTGCAATGGAAAGCTTGCCGTTCGAAGGCTGAACTACATGGCAGCATTTCTTAGATGCCGCGTCAGCGTCTCTGCTACCGGCAAGGTGCCTGCGGCAATGCCAGATCTCGGCGCCGACGCCATTTTCCAGTTTAAACAGCACTGCTGTACCCACTGCAACAGGCGCAACTCGTTTCCGCGAAGGCAAGCATCCCTCTTCTGTCCCCGCGCCTTTGTTCCCCTGGCTTCCCATCCCCAGAATGTTCACATCGCCACTGAATGGGATGACTTTAGCTGCAGATTTTTAGGAACCCTCCACTGCTTGTCTTAGATGCCAGTTCATATGCCTTCATGTGTTTGGTCACCCTCTCCTGCATGTGCCGAGCTGCGACGGCCGTAGACGCGACGCTGAAGTAACGCTGCTATGTGGTCAGGCCTTAAAGGGCCACTGTCCAGGGAAGGACCTTTTAGGCGAAGAGCCCAGTGTTTCGATCAGGTACCGGAGATAGTCTGTGCAAAATGCTACAGTGACACGCGCGCCGCAAAGCAACGAAAATACAAATCAAAGCTCTCTCACGCTCTCCTTCGGGAAGCCAGCTTCCCCGTTTCCTGCGCTGGCCCATCGAGCCACAGTAATGACCTACCTCCCGCGAACGACGTCCATTGGTCCGTCTCGCTGTCTGAGGGTGAAGGATGGGTGTCTACCGCTCCCTGCGCGCTTTTCCCTCGCCACGGCCCGACTGAATCCAGAGGCGCGCGCTCCCTCGCCCGTTTTCCTTTTTTTTTTTTTTCGCGCAGGCGGAGTGCCACGCCCCACCTCCCGCCAAACGCGGAGGAGGAATGGGAATTTGCCTTTCGGAGGCTAGACGACCGGGCAGGAGAGTGAAAAACCTTTGCGAGGGAACGGAAGGAGAGAAACACGACAGAATCTGGTGATTGGGGTGGCTGTAACTGTGTTATTAGCTGGGTATGAAATGGCTAGAAAGGTCACTGATAAGTTTTGAATATGTAGAATGAATGCTTCCGAGCGTTCCCCCAAAGAACTAGCAACAATGGAAGCGATTTATTATTACAGAAAAAAAAAAAAAAAGCTGCGTTTTTTGAGATTTGTGGGCTGCTCGGTTCTCGCGTGGCGGTGAGATTTGGAACTATTCTGCCGTGAGTACCTACGTCACAAGTACAGGTAACGACAGGCTGCCATTGGCTGCAGCCGCGACGACCGCTACGTCACGGACACACTTCCGGTAACTGCAAAAGTCGTTTGCTCGAGTGCTGCATGCGTGCGTGAACCCTTGAGCTTGACGCTTCGGTTCACGATGTTAGCCTATAAGGTGGTGACGTCTGACTGAAAGTACACGTCGGCGCAGGAGTGCGAAAAGAGCATAAACTGGTCCGATTCAACACCGTACCGATTGTACACTTCTGCTTCAGGCCATATTTCAGGAGCAGCACATAAAATAGGCAGCATCAACCTTCGTGTACCGACCGACTGCGCAGCAGCGTACTGTAGTCCCGTCTCGTCTTTGCAGTGTGCAACGTGTTGATAATTAAGTGAAATGTGCGTCAGAAAAAGGTCCGCCCACAGCTTCATCGCGAAAGCACACAAATTCGTACCGCTTAAGTGCGGCACCGGATGCCGCCAGGTTACCGCAGAGATGCCGTCCGCGAGCGCTGCGGCCGACGGCATTACGGTTGTGCGCTGGTCCCTTGTCGTCGCATAGGTCTTGTTTCTTTTGCATCGAAGCCACGGCGGACGGCATTTTGGAGTCGCCCGCTTCGCTGAGTCTCTAGCGTAGCTGCACGCATGCTCTTATGCGCGATTCTTGCGTGTAGCTGCGGAAATGCATGTGCCGAGCTGCTTTGCTGATGTTTTGCGCCGTCGACTCTGGCTCGGATGATGCGTACACATGAGATAAAACACGCGTGAACGTTACGCATTGGCACTTCCTAAATGACGTGCGAAAGGACTTAGAAAAAAAAAAAAAAAGCACCACACTATACTTTTTGTTAATCGCAATTCTTAAATTTTCGGACGAATACTTCGTGCTCACCTGTAATCCGATATCCAAACTTTGAAGCGATCACCAGTCCGTGCTCTCCCGTGATGATACGTGTATACATTCCATTCGTTATGAACTACAAGAGGCCTCTCGCCGGCCATCATGAAAGTGCTCCTGGCTAAAAACGACATGTTTGCACGCGTGCAACTCGCACGGTCTGCCAGCATTTATGCAGAGCCGATGTTATCGCGTCACCTCCGCGAGGAGACCGGTCGCGGTTGGTAAACCACAGAAGACGTACCAAAGCTACTGACACCGGATACTGACCCCGGCAGTGCGAGGGAAGAAAGGGGTCTTGTAGAAAGCCATACTCGGCAGGAGGGCACACTAATTTGCCCTGAATGGGACATGAATATGAAGGAAAGTACTCCTCCGCAGCGGCCGCCTGTGTATGGACAGCAGCCTGCCCACCTGCAGACATGCGCTCGGGAACGACCCGAGTCGTTCGGGCTGCTGTCGCACACAATTCCGAGAGGTCAAGAAACTGAAGAAACCGGCGGCCGAGGAAGACACAAGACAAGGTTGAAAGCTATGCAAACGCAGACGTCCTGTCTGCGGGAGAGGCAGAGACCGATGAATGCGTGGGCGACGCACGGGAAAACAGGCGCGACAACCGGAAGTCTGAGAACCCAGCGTCACCCGATGACGCTTCGTGGGCGGGGCGGAGTTGCCGAGCTGTTTTCTTCGTTTTTTCTGGTGTCTCCTTGGGTGTCTCCAAGTGCTGAGTTGAGGGGGGAGAAGAGAAGCGCCATTTTTATTCTCCGATATCTCCGGTGTTAATTTGGTTTGGTAAAACTTTATTTCCCACAGTAGGGGTCCTGGAGGACACTCGGCTAGGCGCCAGGTGTAGAGGGCAGCTCCCACGTCGGCACAGAGAGCCCGAAGCTCTCCGCCGCCGCGCGGGCCTCCTGGACAGCCCGAAGCTGATCATGTAGGGAAGCACTTTTTAAAACTTTGCCCCAACGTTCCTTGTTCTTGGCGTAGGCGTCGCTCGATGCACAACCACACAGCATATGGTTTAAGTCTACACGATCACTGCACCGTTCACACACATGTTGTCCGTCGTAGTCTGGGTCGATGTGCTTCATGCGCCAGGGGTTGGGGTATGATTTCGTTTGGAGCAAGCGCAACGTGACTGATTGGCTGCGGGTTAATTTCTTATCCGGGAGGGAAAATGCTCGTCTGCCTAGATAAGTGCTTAGTGAGCTCGTTGTACGTGAATAATTGATCTCTGTACTCGATATGTGGAGTAGCAGGGGAAACCGGAGGGACGCGGTCGATGAGTCCTCGCGCCGCCTCGTGTGCGATCTCATTGAGATTCCGCAGGCCGCCCCCTAAGTTGCCCATGTGTGCCGGAAACCATACGATGGAGAGGCTTTGAGAATGGCTTGATGTTGGATTTTGTCAAAAGCTTGCTCTACGTCGAGTCCCAGTAGCGCCTTGGTGTCTCGTGTGGGGCGATCCAACAGACTTTTCTTGGTGCGCAGCATAGCGTCTTGCGTTGAGAGACCTGGCCTGAAGCCAATCATATTGTAAGGGAAGTACTCTTTTTCTTCTACGTATTCCGATAGTCTATTCAGGTGTTAATGAAGCTAGCTGAAAAATTCTTGCGATGAATTGACTTGTGAAGGAGTACTTATCCCTCGACCGATTTGCTTTACCACATTTTAGGCATTTCTTAACCCCTTTAAGGTGCTCAATCTGGCAGCGGGTTTAAAATACTATGAACAGTTTCCAGAATTTTTCAGTCAGTTTGTGCAACTCTTTGTATGTATCCCTGTGCTGGGAATTGTGATCAGAGAGTACAAATGTAATTGCCTGGCAAAAGTGATGTGCCGAAAACTAACGTGCCGCACCCACCAGACAGTAATTGCAGAGTAGTGTCCATTTCAGTTACACCCAAAGCTGTAAAAGCACAGTGGCACTGAAATAAAAAAAAAAAAAAACTGCCAGCACTTGAGTGCTATTTAGTGAGAAAAGCTAAAGGCATCATTGTTAATTGAAAAGGTTAAGGGAGCATTTCTGTTCATTGGAGGATGCATAAGAGATTATAAACTGTAATACTAAAACATTACAAACCCTTCCTAGGAAAAATTTCTGTGCACTTAAATCTGTGTTATCGTACTGAGGTGTGGTCATGTGTTGGAATACACCAATAATAGCAGGGTTTCAGTGCACTATGGCATTTCATTTCATGGCGTGCTAATTTCAGTGGCAAATTAAAATTGTAAATCCCATTTTCATGGATATTGGAGATCTCTATCCTTGCCCAATGAGGCAAGATATTTCCATTTCCTCCATAATATTATTACTCACTATGGATGGTCATTAGTCTCTAATGGCCCACAGAGGATTTGTATTTACTAGTGGGGTTAAATCGTGTCTACTTACCACATGCAGGAAGTATCGCCATGTGAAGGAACTTTATGGTTGTAGTCATTTTTATCTTCTTTTCCTGAACAAACTTGTATTGGTGACATGTGGCTGCATTCGTAGTGCGGCTCTTAGTGAGCACTAAGTCGTTTTAGTGCAAGAGCGCATTCCTTGGCTTCCGCATGACCCTTTTAGTGTCCTTTGGCAATGATCTGTTTTAGCTTCAGCCTCTCCTTGACAGTTTCCTCGGCATTAAAAATTTGGTCCAGTACTGCAACAGCAAAAACCTTTCAGTGGCACAATTTTTACCTTGTCACGCCATAGTCGGCCTTGCTCTGGCAAGATTCGAAATGCACAGTTCTTTGTGTTACGAGGTAGCTGTGGTAGGTGTAATGCCCTGGTGATGCTGTATGTGGAACTGCTCGGTGATTGAGATGCGCGATTGATACGCAGCAAGAAGCGGGAGGTTGTCCCCGACTTGGCACCTATGCTGTGGAACTCGTTTGGCACCATTGCGGCACTTCTGCAAGAGATAATCAACATCTACCCTGCTATCAACCCTCCAACACTCACCGTAAGCTTCCTTTTCTCAACCGTCTCTTCTAAATAAGCAAAGGCATGGTGAAATACAGTGTGACCTGCCACTTTTACGTTTTGTTTTTGTTGAAAGGCTTCTGGAAGTTTTCAGTCAAGTCTCAAATAGATAGTTATGGGCTCTTTTAGTGCGTAGTACTACTAGCCGCAATCACGGATTTCGCCGATGTCTGTCCGAAGCCGCGGGTCCACTGTCGCGGGGGAGATTCCGAAGGGGCGGCCAAGGTGAAGAGGCAGCTTGAGAGTTTATTTATGACGGTCGTGCAGGCGGCCGCACTTCGGAAGTGATATAGGAACGCATGGAAACGGGCTGACGTCGTCGGTTCGGTCCGTTCCGATTCTCGGAAAAGTCGCGCTTCGGCCGTGCCGCGAAGGAGGCAAACTAGAGCAGTTAAAAAGCACAGCGTAAGCGCAGTGGTTGTGGGTTCGGCGCTAACTGCTCTGTCTCTCGGTTTGAGGGAAAAGGGCGCGGAAGCCATAAATCGCGGCGAAACACGGGCTGAGGAGAATGCGCGACAGAGGGAGCTGCTGTCAGTGTCTTCTGGGGAAGACGCCTGGACATACGTCCCTTTGAAACCGCCGCCCGCGCACAACCGACCAAGGGCAGCAATCTGAATGTTTGGGCCTAGGTTTGTGTGTTGTTTGTTTTGGAAGCGCAACCGTCGGCGCTGTTTGTCTTTGTGACTACAGGCCATCTCTTGCGTGAGTTAAGGGAAGATATTGGAGAGAGTGAAAATCGCAGATGTGTGTGGTAATGCATGAAAGGTATAACGGTGATAAGCGGTGCTACGCACCTACTTCGTATTTGATTAACTATTCAAATCGGGCATATTTTTTTTAAGCTTGCTTCTCTTTATATTACCCTATGTAGGCCATTTGTGGCAGCCTGGAAAAAAATTGGGCAGTGTTCTCGAAAGCCAGAACAAATTTTCTATGTTCTTGTGGCAGAGCATTATGAGAAGTTCTGTGCAGGTGGCTAATGATGTGAGCCCTTGGCTTTTCAGTGCTGATCTTGTGGGTGCCTTTGTTCCTTCTCCTCTCTTTGAGGTGTGAGAGTGGTCGCTTGTGTTGGGACTGCTTTGACCTTTCCTCACTTCTCCTGCTTTGTCTCTCTTGTGCAGGCTCACCAGTCTAACAGGGTGTGCAATGCCCTGGCTCTGTTGCAGTGTGTGGCTTCGCACCCAGACACCCGCACCTATTTCCTTGCAGGTAAGGCATACTCTGCATATAGTGTACCGTTCACGTGTGTATCACCCAATTGCAGTAGCTGCAGTGTTCTGTTCTTGATGCGCTCCCTGTAGGAAGCCTTCGAGCGCTGAAATTATGGGTATAAGTGATCTTAAAGGTGTACTAAACAGAATCATGAACTGTTCTTTTTACGCTGGGAACTCTATCAACACTTTCGTTCTTGTTAACTTCAGATTATTGCCCTGTGTGGTCAACTTTCCAGTCGAAATTAAAGCAGGAGGAGTTGGCCAGCACTCGGGAGTGCCTTTCTGGTAATCGCGTGGCGGCTTGATGCTCTGCTGTTGGAGCAATACATGGAGTGATCTTGTGAATATAGGCTGCTTGCATTGGACTTGTTGTTCCAGTTATATATCTCTTCTTCTCTGAAACCCAAAACAAAATCAAAGCGAAAGCAAAATTTTCCAGAATGTTTTTGAGTACACCTTTAATACTAATGCTATATTATTCATTATTATGAATTTATCCTATATAATACTGAACAACTCTGTTCAGCTGGGCACTTTGGAACTGTGCCGTTGAGGACAGAATCATGCTGTATAGACCGGTACTATCCCCCATGTGGGATGCATGTTAACAGAATCTGCCTTGGAATGAGCAACTCTCATTTAAAAATAAGGCACAGAACTTTGAAACATGAAACGCTAATTGGTGCAATGAGGAGTGGTGTTAACCAGGCCACTGCTCCAGAAAGGCAGCTTGCATTGACATTTGGGAGGCTGCGTATGGAACATGTTCTTTCTGTTCTCAGTTGTTTTCAATCTGCAGAATTTAGTTCTCCATCACAAAAATTTGTGGGCCTACTGATGCTGTAGTTTTCACAATTTTCGTAAATGAAATTTGTATATATTTTTTTTTCCCTCTTGCAGCCAACATCCCTCTATTTCTGTACCCTTTTCTCCACACTGTAAGCAAGACAAGGCCCTTTGAGTATTTACGACTGACCAGCCTAGGTGTGATTGGAGCGCTAGTCAAGGTGAGTACTAACTAGTACAAGCGGGAAGGGGCAGCTCTCCCTGTTGCTGTTTGCATTTAGAAGCACACTTTAATGGCATTGACAAAACCTAGTACACTTAGCACCTTATTTTGGTGTTGGCTTAGCTAATTGTATGTAGGATTCAGAATCACTTGTGTGCAGCATGCTGTGATTAACCATTGCATTGTCTGTGTGCAGTGCTGCTGTAATAGTGGTCAGTGCATTACTTTCAATATAGTGGCTTGTGAATACTTTTAAGTTTAATTTTTTTTGTGCCGGCGCTTGTGCTGCCTGCAAGGCTGGACAACCTGCAGTGAACAAGTATGCAAGCTTCAGGCAATTTGTTTACAAGCAAATGCACCAGTTCTGGCTTTCGTGCTGGTTTGGTGTCAATTGCTGTTGAGTGCTAGCTTTGGAGGCAATATTCTTTCTCCTTGCACGGCTGAGCAAACTGTTTGCCTCTAACTTGATCTTTATGTGCACGAATGAGTGTGAGAAATGTGCTCAAGGTTTCCCCATTGCACAAGAGAGGTGGCAGAGCTGACACACCACACATCTTATGGGGAAATGGCAGTGTGAAACCACATTTGCACCCGGAAATGCCGCCCTTACTGCAAAGCTGCAGTACACCGGCATCTTGCGAGAGCGGAGTGGACAAGCAGCATATTGATCTCCTTGGGAAAGGAGAATGGTGTTGCATTTTAATGTCATTTGGAGCTCTTAAGTGGTAAAATGTGTTTCAAGCACAGCTTGCTCATGTGGAGTGGGAGCAAAAGTCAGTGAAACCATGATCAGCTTACACGGAATGGAGGAGCTTGCACTCCTGTGTTTGAATCGTACGGCTGCGCTTCCTTCACTCTCAATGCCCCCTCGAAAGATTCACAACCTTCACTTATGAGGTTATTATATTGCGCTGTTAGTAAGGCAAATTACGCAGCCTCTGTTCTAGCAAATAGTTGTTGTAATCAGTTGTCTAGTCTGCTGTCGTTTGCAATAAAAGCTTCAGGTGTGCAGGTTTGTCGTGCTGCTTCGAGTTGATTTGCACAAATGACATTAAATTTTGCTTCTTTATTATTTAAAATGCCTACTGCATGAACCCGGTGGTTACCTTGCTTGTGGATATTGTTTCAAGCAGGGCAGCCTTGGTTGTGTTTAAGTGATTGAAATGCAACACGTAACTCCTGGGCAGGAAAATTTGCCTTCGATAAATTAGCTTGCTGGGTGCAAAGATACTGGACCCAATAGGCATCATTCTATATGCAGCACCGCACCCTCGAAATTCCACTTAACAAGACTTTGCAGCAGGGCTTAGAATGCTCTGTGGGCCTGCTTAGTTGCTTTTTTTTTTTATTATTGCACCATTCTTTGTTCGCTTTATAAGCCCTAGAATAACCGAAGTTCAATAACGGCTGTGTTAGTTACAGCGGGAACTTGTGTTGACTGGCTTGCTGTACATGCCGTGCAAAGTGCAAGTTTGTACTAGCAGAGGAGATGTGATACGGTAAACCAGTGTATTGCATGTGCTTTGTGAAAACATGAAAATGGATGTACAGGTCGTGGCTTGGTGTCGAATTCGCCAGTGCCGCGCTGCATGTCGGGGTGTACAATACAGGTGGAGCACGCAATCTCCTGGCAAGTGGATGACTGAAACGGCAGATGCTTTGCAGTTGTTTGGCTATGACTTGGTGACTGAAGACGAAGACGGCTTCCTGCAGACAAGGCTGTGGCTTAATGGAAAAGAGCTGCCCAACCCTCTCGCAGTGCTGCACAGATTGATACCGGCGCTTATTGACAGTGCTGCCGAACGCCTGCGTGCCGCTCGTTCCGAACACCCCATATTTGGAATGCAGCCTCCAAATCCTTGCCGCTCTTGAGACTCTCTCTACTATTAAGTTATTGCTTGTTGTTTGCTGCTGCGGTTGTATTACCATTGTGTTAAGTCTTCCCACTGCTTGAAGGAATAAAAGTGGTCAGCGTTGTGTGCATGTCTCTAAAACACAAAGTATTTCACGTGGTGATCATAGATGGGCAGTGAATACAAACTGAAGCAAAAGTAGCTGCACCATCTGCACCTGCATGTTTGCTGAAACTTGTGTAAAAACTGGTGCATAAACCCAGAAAAGTGGTCTAGTATATTTCAGTGGTCGTATTAGTTGCTTGATTACTATGAACTGCTTGTTCTGCATTTGAAAGTATTTGATTAAAGAAACGAGGAATTAATCTTTTCCATTGAGCAGAACTTTTTTAGAGCTTCATGTTTGCTGTCAGTATGTTGACATTCAGAGTACATGCACACTAGCCTGCAAATACATATGTGGCATACTCTCTTCGTTGCAGCAGTGAGTAATGTGCTGCTCGTGTTTGAGGATTATACTGCCTTGAGGATATTCCCCCCCCCCCCCCCCCCCCCTTCATTTTCCCACTTTGCTGGGTTGGCCATGTCCTTGGAGCAGAGTGCTGTCTGATTGCTTATATCAGATAGTCAATACCATGCTTGCTGCACATTCTTATTCACTGGGCTGAAGTGCTTCTGTGGTGGTAAAATGCGAGCGACTGTGTGCTGTGCAATATTAACACTTGTCATCAGTTGGTGTAAATTAATCCAGAATTCTCCGATGTGGCATCCCCTTATAGCTCATGTATCGCTACGGGATGCTTTCTCTAAGTGCAAAAGATTTCTTATCCCATGAGTGGAGTCATTAGAGTTTATAGACAAGGGGTGTCCGCACAAACTCCGTTATAAGAAAATTGGTTTTAGTGAGAGGGAAAGAACGTAGGTTAGAGTATGGTCGAGGGTTTGAATTCCAGAAAAGGTCATGGGCTAGAGTTCCAAAAAATTTTAAGGATGATTACAATGCTCCCTATGTGACATTTGAGCACATCTGTTTAAGCATTTTGAAATATATCGAGACAAAGATTTTGGGAGGTGTATGTGCAATTACAAAGCGCTCTGCTTTTCGCTGAAGAGAAAAAGCCACGAACAAGTGGTGCAGAGCTCGTGGCTTTTTTTTTTCTGAAAATTATGTTCTGCTCGTTCTCTCTTGCTTCGTTGCACTGGCAACAATGGTGACACGGCTCAACCGCCGAACAGGCGCGTAAGAGCAGCGCTGTAAGAAGATAGTTCTTCAAGTATGGTAAAGGGTTTCAGCTCCAATAAAGGTCATGGGTTCGTACTCCAAAAAATGTCATGGGTTCGAGTCCCTTACCTGGCAGCATTAAGAGATTCTTTTGCATTACTGTACTTGCACAGGCTTAAGTGCACATCTAGAATTTTCAATGAAAGTTCAATGAAAGTTCAATGCAAGACTTGGCAAGAGGTAATTTTGTCATTGTGAACCATTTAGAGCTTCTTCAGTGGACACTGATGGCAACTCCTATTTGTTATTCTTGATTAAAATTGGTTGATTGGGTATTTCTGGCTATGTGGAAGTTTGTTTAATAGAAAAAAAAATGTGTTTGTTGCTGATAAAATTTGGATTTAAGAACTGCAGTTCTTTTTCCTGCCATTCAATCCAACTTTGACAAAAAAGACTGACCTTGCTTTGGGCATATTTCAGTGTCATAATGTACCAGTGAAAACTGTCTCTGGTGGCAGTACCTTTTAACACAGTAGCATTAAAGGTCCGTTCCCCAGAAAATTAAGCGTTGGAGGCGTTGAGTGAAAAATCATGGGCATGGCTTTGCCATACGGTAATTGGTGGCTGGCATGACCAAGTACTGATTGGACGTAGGGTTGCCTGACGTTACACGAACATGACTTGGCTGATAGGGCAGGAGCTGCAAACTCTGGGCTCTCCTTTCAGATGGGAGGATGAGATAAAATCAGCTTTCCATGACCCTTGCATTATGGTCAGGTATGCGATCCCTCGGTTCTTCAGGCATGTTCCTATAACTTGGTTCGGTGGTGCCTATGTTGGGTGGTTTTCCACATGTGATGGCATGAAGGAGAGTTTGTGCGAGATATTAGATGAAGAAGTTGGATTTGCTAAAGGCTGATTAACACAAGGAACCGTCCGTCCTCGGGCCACGTTTTAGGTGTTCACATGTTCCTCCTATATGAGGCACGCTGTCAACCCGTGGACCAGTTAAGCGAAAAATGTCAAATGCTTTTTCTCCAGTGGGGTTTAGCGGAAGGCCGAGCAGCTATGCGTGCTGGATGTGGCAACCAACCTCACTGTCCTCAGTGTTTCAGCTGGCAGAAAATTTAATCCCTCACTGCAGGCACTCGGCTTGCGATTTGCACAGTTATGGGACAATAGGAGGACAATCCTTTGCACTCAAGAAACCCAGGTGGTCAAAATTACCGGAGTCCTCCACTACGGTGTCTCTCATAGCCCGAGTTGCTTTGGGACATTAAACCCCACAAACCAAACCAAACCATCATGCCTGGTTCGTTGATTGTTCAGGACAGGGGCGTGGAAGGGTTAATGGGGGAATTTGGACATGACTGAGTCCGTAGACCTTAGGTGCAAGTGGACAAAAGCTCTCCTCCTCTCCTGCTTCCCGACGTTGCTATTTGCTTTAAAGTGACCTAGCAACTTGAGTTTGTCCAGTGCATTGTCTCCTTTTTTTTTTGGTCTGCTGAGTCCACTTGATGGCATCGGACCCCAGGCCAGTTTGCAATGACCTTTGAACACATGGTGCGCACCCTGCAGACTGACAGTCCCTTGTGTGAATCAGCCTTAATCGAACGAGTAGCAGAGTCCATGTACGCCAACAAGTCTCCACAAGGAGACTTGGCAAATTGGAGCCATTACTGCTATTGCATTACACGCTTGAAGGTGGAGCTTAAGTGCCCCTTCAATTTTTTTTGTCATTTTTCAACCTGCTCTATCATAAGAAATCTCCTTGTTTTGTTTTAATTAAGTTTATTTTGATCAGAGTCCACTGCATTCTCAGTAAAGGTTAACTTCAATTCTTCCATCAGTGTCCTGTTAATGTGTGGTTTGTTTTACACATCGCTACTGTGGCTGTCCCTGACAGCGTGCGTTAACGGCCGCGGGAAACTAACATCAATCAACATAGTGTTGACGCCGCTAGCTTGGATGCTGTGGCCTTTGGCATTTTTGAGTGGGGAACTGTGTGTGAAAGCTTGCTTTGTCTTAACATGTCGGCATTTTCTCACAGATACGCTCCTCTCTTTTTCTCCTTTAACTTTTTTTGCAGACGGATGAGCAAGAAGTGATCAACTTTCTCCTCTCTACAGAGATTATTCCACTCTGCCTGCGAATCATGGAATCGGGCAGTGAGCTTTCCAAAACAGTAAGGCTGCCTTGCATTTCTGCCGTCACATGCTCTAATTAAAACATTTGGGATTAAGAGTACTTTCACCTTTTGATGTTTTTGGCGGAGTAGTAGGGCCTTAAAAGAAGCCTTTGAGCTAAAAGGCAAAACTAACTTCAGAAGTATATTGCGCAGGTGAAATGGGTTTTGAGCTTCTTTGAAACTTCTTGGAATGCTCTGTTTGGTGAGGCTACGTTGGAATGAATGTTTTAGCTGCATTGTAAGCTGTTAACTAAATTCAAATTGTTGCGTACATCATGGGGTGAAGACAACTTCGGTTCTGGAACTTTCATGAAGAAACAATCGTCAGAATTGTAGAATTGAAGTGGCAATTTGTATACTTATGTAAAGCGCAACAGAGACTCCACAATCAGGCAAGAGAGACAGGACAATTGTGGTGTCTCTGTTGTGCTTTACATAAGTTTACGAGCATGAACCAACAGTATTGCCAGCTGAAGCATTTCATATGGCATGCGTCTTCACATTTTTGTTGAAGCATAACCAAAACTAAGATCGAAGCTAGCATTTGACCTTGCAGCGGCAGAGGCGTCATTTGGAAAAGCTGCTGATGCCAGCGGCTTCTCATGTGAAGTGAATGCAAATGTGTTCACTTGTTGCAATGATTCAGGGGCTTGCTCGTTGTTGTGCAAATAATGTATCGAATTCTTAGAATCATTCGTCTCGCGTCGGCGGTAATGCAGAAGCGTTTATAAGATGCCAGTGCGAGTAAATATGCATCAACAATCTACGCTGCCGAGGCTGGTTGCGGGGTTTTGTCCCCCATTGCTGCTGCCGAAGTATGCCCCTTGGAGGTCGGCCTAAATGTGTTGCCAATTTATCGAGTGGCCAGTCTTTAGATACGTGAAAAACAACAAAGCAGTGAGCTTTCACATTTTTCTGCCCCATTTCATCTAATTCGCAGGTTGGTTTTATCTATACGTGTTATATATTTTTAAGGTTGAACTATGGAAAGTTGGCCATAGATGCCGCCCTGCTAAGTTTTTGGGAGTGAGCTTTATTAAAATTGTAACTTCCTTTCTCTTTTTGTGCTGCATTTCAGGTGGCTACTTTCATCCTGCAGAAGATTCTGGTCGATGAAACTGGCTTATCATATATTTGCCAGACATATGAGCGCTTCTCCCATGTGGCCATGATCCTGGTAAGGCGTAGCTTTATGACCCTTGCAATGTGTGGCCATTAGGGCTGTTTTAGAATGCAGGTCCCAAACTTTGGGGATGTCAGAATCCACACATACAAAAATTAAGGTGCACCTTATGTTTAAGGTTAATGTTATTAGGGGAGCCTATTTTTTCTTAATTGACTCGCGCCTTTTTTCTCCTTGCTTTGTTTAGGATAGCAAGGGCCACTCACTCCAACAGTGATTCGACTTTGCCGCCACACTGTGCCTCATGTTTAGGGCAAAAGAAAGGTGCGCATAGCTTTGGCAGAGACTGCAGAGGCCTGCACCATGAAAGTTTAGTATGATTTGGTTGTCATGGAGACAAGGCATTGGGAAGCTTGATTGGTTCAAACAGGCTTACAATTTTGGCATGAAATAAGGTAGTCACAGCATTTATTTAACTTTCTTTTTTTTGGTCATGTGGACTTGCACAAAACAAAAAAGTAAATATATTTGCAATAGTTATTATTATGACTTTTGGTCAAATTTTTTTCTCTTTTTATATGCACAGCATTTTTCTTCTTGGCCTTAGTGGTGCTGCAGTCAGCGAGTACAAGCTTGGCACCGCTGCATAAAGGAAACCCCTATTATTGTAAACGTCGCCAGCATGTTTAACTGCATTGTTGGGACCCGCTATTTTTGATGGCTATCGAGCATTGTGCGCCTTTCGGTTGTTTGCACATTTAGTTTTGGGGTTGCATAAAGGGACAAGTATGGATGTTTTGCCCACTTATTTAAAGCTGAAAGTTCCAACTGCTAATCCTACGATGTGGTGGTGAGCACCATCTAACACACAGGCGGAGAGTGGCAGGTTGTCTTCCCGGGAACAAAGTAACAGCATGTGCTGACACAAATACCGTCTATTGCTGCTGGAATAATAACACTGGCTAGGAACAAAATATGCCAAGGAATGCCTCCCAACTCACCAGCACGTCTCGGAGGGAGTGAATGCACATGCTACGGCAGGAGAGACTCTTGGGAGTTGGATGAGATGAACTCTACGAGGCTTTTTTCTGCAGGCGGAGAGTGCAGCCTCGCTGAAACATCCTAGTGCAAGGACTTTCCAAAGCTTTAGATAAACGTTTCCTCAGTGCCCACCCCGTCATGCCTTCCTGTGTGCCGCCGTAGCCTCAGTTGCTTTGGGAAGTTAAACCCGCATAAACCAAAGACATGCCTTCTGTGGCACTAGTGCTGCTGTGGTGCCAGCGTCCTCCCCTGGTAGTTCTTTCTGACCATAAGGGTCTCCTCCCCCTAGTTAGTTTCTTGTCTGGGCAGCTGGTCAGTCTTTGCATTCAGACAGGCTGTCTAGCAACTGAGAATTGCTCGGGAAATTTCATGGCATGAAAAATCGGGGAAGTGTCAGGAAAACTACCAAAAATTTCACCAAGTCAAGGAAATGGCACGATGTATTCTGCAGTGCATTTTCATTTTAAGCTGGTGCACAGTGAGTATGTTATTCATGCAGATTTATGTGTGTGTGTGCATGCGGAGCCGATATATTACTTTGATGCCAGCGCATGGTGGCGTAGCGGTAGAACATCCGCCTCGCATGCAAGAGGACCGGGGTTGAAATCCTGGTGCCGCACAGTTCTCCACCGGATTTAAAAAAAAAATGAAAAATCCACGTGTCGATGGAATTGCATAAACAGGTTGGTGCCGATGAACACCTCCGGCAACGCACTCCCTCACTAGAACAGGAGATGGCCACCCTGGTGCAGTAATTGGCCGCAACCTCCTATGATAAGCTCCATAAAACCCCGGCCTCAGTCACCAGCGGCTGCGGAACAACTGACCACGGCGGTGGTCAGACCTGTGACGCAACAGGGGGTGCTAAGAACACCTGGCTCCGCTGGACAGGCCGCCATTGGAAACTGACCCTGGCAATGTTTAACGCTAGAACCCTAGCTAGTGAAGCTAGTTTAGCAGTGCTGTTAGAGGAACTAGAGGGTATGAAATGGGATATCATAGGGCTTAGTGAGGTTAGGAGGCCGAATGAGGCATATACTGTACTGAAGGATGAGCATGTCCTGTATTATCGAGGTTTACCAGAGAGGCGACAACTAGGAGTAGGTTTCCTTGTCAGTAAGTATATAGCAGGCAATATAGATGAATTCTATAGTATTAATGAGAGGGTGGCAGGCATCATTATTAGGCTTAATAAGCGATATAAACTGAAGGTTGTACAGGCCTATGCACCTACATGTAGTTATGATGACCAGTTGAAAGCTTCTACGAAGATGTAGAATCAGCAATGCGAAAAGTGAAAACGCAGTACACTGTGCTAATGGGCGACTTCAATGCCAGGTAGGAAAAAAGCAGGCAGGAGACCAGGCAGTAGGTGACGATGGCATTGGTTGTAGGAATAGCAGGGGGGAGTTACTAGTTGAGTTTGCAGAGCGCAATAACTTAAGAATCATGAATACCTTCTTCAGCAAACGGAAGAACCGAAAATGGACATGGAAGAGTCCTAACGGGGAGACTAAAAATGAAATTGACTTCATAATGTGTTCAACCCCCGCCATTATGCAAGATGTAGAGGTAATCGGGAAAGTGCGATGCAGTGACCACAGGATGGTGAGGTCCCGAAGTAGCCTAAATCTGAAGAAGGAACGCAACAAATTAGTAAGAAAGAAACCCATCAACGAATTAGCTGTTAGGGGGAGGGCAGAAGAGTTCAGGATCTCGCTACAGAATAGATATTCAGCTCTAAACGAGGATGGCGACATTACCCTAGGAGCAATGAACAATAATTTCAGAGATATCATTACTGAATGTGCGGTAGAAGTAGGCGGTAGGATAGCTAGAGAGGATACCGGTAAGCTGTCTAAGGAGACGAAAGACTTGATTAAGAAATGCCAGAGTATGAAAGCTTCCAATCCTACAGACCAGATTGAATTGGCCAAGATATCAAAGCTAATCAATAAGCGCAAGGTGGCCGATATAAGGAAGTATAACATGGACAAAATTGAGCATGCTGTAAAGAACGGGGGAAGCCTTAAAGCAGTAAAGAAGAAATTGGGCATAGGCAAAAACCAGCTGTATTCGATAAGGGACAAGGAGGGCAACGTCATCATGAATATGGACAAGATAGTCAAATTAGCCGAGGAGTTCTATACAGATCTCTACAGTAGCCAAAGTAGTCAGGACCGTAAGGAGATTGGCGGTAGGGAAAAACAGTCGGACGTTCCACCAGTTACGAAGGACGAGGTCAAGAAAGCATTAGAAACTATGAAAAGGGGGAAATCAGCTGGAGAGGATCAGATAACTACAGATTTGCTGAAGGACGGGGGGGGATATCGTGTTAGAAAAGCTGGCTACCCTGTATACGCAGTGCCTGGTGTCATCGACGGTACCGGAACCATGGAAGAATGCAAATATCCTCATTCATAAAAAAGGGGACTTTAGGACCTTAAAAATTATAGACCAATCAGCTTACTGTCTGTTACGTATAAGATATTTACTAAGGTAATCTCTAATAGAATCAGGACAACCTTAGACTGCAGTCAAGCAAAGGATCAAGCAGGTTTTCAGAAATGGTCCTGTACTATCGATCATATCCATACCATCAATCAGGTGATAGAAAAATGCTCGGAATATAACCAGCCCTTATACATAGCATTCATTGATTACGAAAAAGCATTTGACTCAGTTGAAACCTCGGCGGTGATGCAGGCATTGCGAAATCAGGGGGTAGACGAGCCGTACGTGAAAGTGCTGGAAGGTATATATAGTGGCTGCACAGCAACCATAGTTCTGCATAAAGAAAGTAACAAAATTCCCATAAAGAAAGGTGTTAGGCAAGGAGACACAATCTCCCCAGTACAATTCACAGCTTGCTTAGAGGAAGTATTCAGAGACTTGGAATGGGAGCAGTTAGGGATAAGGGTAGATGGAGAACACCTCAGTAATCTGCGATTTGCTGATGACATTGCCTTGCTAAGCAACTCGGGGGATGAACTGCAAATAATGATTGGTGACCTAGACAGGAAAAGTAGAAAGGTAGGCTTGAAAATCAATATGCAGAAGACTAAGATAATGTTCAACAGCCTCGGAAAGGAACAGCAGTTTACATTAGGTAGCAAAGTACTGGAAGTAGTAGGCAAATATGGCTACTTAGGACAGGTAGTAACCGCAGATCCGGACCATGAAAAGGAAATAACAAGAAGGGAAATAACAAGAAGAATAAGATTGGAATGGAGCGCATTTGGCAAGCACTCACAGATTATGACTAGCAGCTTACCGGTATCGCTAAAGAGGAAAGTATATAACAGTTGCATCTTACCTGTACTCACCTATGGGGCTGAAACGTGGAGGCTAACCAAGAGAGATCTACTTAAGTTGAGGACAACCCAGAGGGCTATTGAACGAAAAATGGTAGGGGTAACATTGAGATAGGAAGCGTGCAGAGTGGGTCAGAGAAATAACTCAGGTTACCGACATTCTAGTGGAAATTAAGAAGAAGAAATGGGCATGGGCAGGACATGTAGTGCGAAGAGAGGATAACGGATGGTCGCTTAGGGTAACAAACTGGATTCCAAGGGAAGGAAAGTGTAGCAGGGGGCGGCAGAAAGTTAGGTGGGCGGATGAGGTTAAGAAGTTTGCAGGGGTCAAGTGGATGCAGCTAGCACAGAACCGGGCTAAGTGGAGAAATATGGGAGAGGTCTTCGCCCTGCAGTGGGTATAGTCAGGCTGATGATGATGATGATGCATGGCTGAGCTGCCACAATAGAAGAATCAATATGCATGTGAGTTGGGTACTTAAAATATGCGGAAGCGCTCCGTGAGAGTAGTACGCGACAAAAAGCAGGAATAATTGCTCTGGCAGCGGCCAGCCCGAAAGCAATCGGCGAGCTGAGCTACAGCTGAGGTCCGTTGTGACACTCCAGTGGTTGACCGCTCACATCTTCGCGATCTCACCACAGGTTCCGTGCTTCATGAGTGCAATAAAATTTCTTGACACTTTCACGTCCACAGTCACAAGATCAGTCCTGGCATCGCATTCCGCGCTAACGCCGAGGTGCAACTCGCGTTAGGTCGCGGACTTTCTTGATAGAACGGGCTCTGCCGTAGAGTAATATGCGGCGGCGGCGTCAGCTCGAAGTGT
This sequence comes from Amblyomma maculatum, assembly GCF_055883805.1. Classification (NCBI taxonomy): domain Eukaryota; kingdom Metazoa; phylum Arthropoda; class Arachnida; order Ixodida; family Ixodidae; genus Amblyomma; species Amblyomma maculatum. Next base: position 80,740,544 of record NC_139345.1, read on the forward strand.
GCAGTGATCCGAAATGCAATTTGCGTTGTAATTTTTATCCGCGGTGTCGTCATCGGGCAGTGTGGTTGATGTTCCCTGCACATTTAACAAGTCTGGCACTGGCAGTAACTTAGGTCCGGTACGCTTGTGACCGGCGTCTTCTGGTTTTTGTTCCACGCCCTTTTCTTACGGCTTCCAAAGGCTCATTGCGTGCACAGTTACAATCTACTGTTCTCCGGGATTTTGATTGCAAGGAAAAACTGCACAAAGCGGTGTATCGAGAAACACGAGCTTTAATGGAGACGCGCATGAAGCAGCGCAGCGGTGCCCATGGCGGCGAACGCAAAATAGCAAGAAATAAAAAACGACGCGCCGATCACGCCAGCCAATGGGAGACGCGGAAAGGCGCGCTTGAGAGCTAATCAGAGACCATAAACGACTTTCGGAAAACAGGCGCGCGCATCCAGTCCACTTGAGCGAAGCATTCTTGAGGTAGTGCAGATTGCGCACAAAGAAGACCGCTTTAAACCAAGCCCAAGATGGCGGCGATCGGCCGGTTGCTACCAAGGAGGTTATAACGCCCGTGGTGCGTGCGGGAATTTCAAACAAAATTCCTCTTTTCAGGTGGAATTTCGTGGCTGCTGTGACGTTTTGAAAGCTGATTTTATTGCATTTCCTGACCGTTAATAATTTGAGTGCAGGTGCTCAAAAGGATAAACGTTCCGAAAATGAGTTTGTCTCAAAGTCGAGTTTTGGACATTTCCGACTGTTCTAAGACTCGCGTGTCCTCTTAATTAACTCTACGGCTTTTATCTTTAAGAATTTTCACTACTGCAAGTCTTCAACTAATTTTATTTTCCAGCTTATTACGCATTAGCAATCTGAAAGTTTGCAACTTAGACGCAGTTTCCTTTATTTGCCGGGGGCACACGGCTGGTCTCGAGGGAGAGCGAGATCGGCCGTGACCTAGACTGCCTCGCATCGAGGCACCGTATATAGTACATCGGAATTTTGACCAATCAAAAACGCCATTTTTTGATACATTGGGCCTATAGGAAATTTCGCAACTGGTAGTATCAAAGAGCTCTGCTGAGGCTGGCATGCATCAGAGCGCTTTTAATTTTCTGTAAACTTGCGACGTTTTATTTACCCACCATGGACACTAATAACATCCTTTCACTATTGTAAACTGCAGGATATGATTATTAAATAGCTTTTTGTTGAGAATTATTCGTCTATGCTCATTATCATCAACAGCTACATTTTTAGCCTCTTCACTCGTCAGGGAATTTGACCTGAAATAATCAGGGAAAACTTGGAAAAGTCAGGGATTTTGAAAATAGTGTTTGCTAGACATCCTGTCAGGAGACAGAGGGGGGCTGTCACAGAATGTCATTACTGTGACATTTTTTGCAGGGAAAGATGGTTCTCTCACTGGCCAAGGAGCAGACTGCACGGTTGCTGAAGCATGTGGTCAGGTGCTACCTTAGGCTGTCGGACAATCCAAGGTCAGTAGCACATTCTAGTATGGCTTCTTTACTGCTCTTTTGCGATTCTGCATAGTTCATATTAAAAAGATAGCCCTATCATTTTTAACTTTCGCAAAGTGTATATATGGTGCTATGGTGTTTGGCTGCTGAGCATGAACTGTGGACTCCATCTAGGCTGTAATGGCTGCCAACATGGAAAAGTGCCTCTGCACTTGAATGACCAAAGTCTTGAAAGAATATTCCATTGGACCACTTAGAGATTAACAAGAAGACTCCTATAATATATATGCTATGCAGCTGGGGCCTCTTTGCTGGCGCAAGTAGTCAGTTTGTGATCTATGCCTCTAACCCTCCAGCCACCAGCGACAAGTTGCACTCTTCCGGCCTGATGTCGTACTGCTTGCATTACAGAGCTCAGCCACTATGGTCTGTAGTTGTTTTGGTTATGTGGGGACTGTAGTTGTTCATGCAAAAAAAAAAAAAAAAAAAAAAAAAGACTGGCAACAGCCGTTCCATAATGGCGTCCCGCTTGAAGAATGCCGGTGGTGGCGATGCCCCGAAAAGAGCTGCTTTTTGGAGCAGTTCTGACTGCAGTGTTACTGATGATCTAGAATTCGTTTCCATGACTCTGGCTTTGTTTGTGACATGCAGACATCTAGTGAACTACCTGTGCTCAAATGGACCGGGCAATCGGGCCACAATGGGCATCCATAGCCGTGCTAGGCTTTCGAGTGGAATGGGGGGAGAGGTGGAGTTCAGAGGTTAATGTGTGGGAGGATCAGGGGAATTCCCCATGTGCAGTGATAAAAGGGTCGAGATGTGCGCCGCATGACCGGCGATTTGCGGGGAAGCATGCTGCATAAAAGGTGAGCCTAAGCACAACATTGGGAGCAGTGTTGTTAAGTCTCTTCGATATTTTTGTGAGGTTGCTGCCTACTTTCTGCTGGTCAGTCAATAATGTTGGGCTATTGCTAATGGACATGTGGGATGGCCTCTATCTTCTCTGGGTTGCGATGCTCTTCCATTGGTGTCCGGATGATAAGTCCTTGGACTGTTGCATAAATGGCACTCGAGCCCAGGGAGAGAGAAGAGCCTGGATGTCCGAACGAGGCTGGTTTTCAGGACGTGACAGGTGCAGTGTAGGATGCTGTAACAGGTCAGATACATGCCCATGCATAGTTGCAACAGGCAGTTTGTGATTCAGTGATGGTAATCATTCAATGATCTGAGTGCCTTTTTCATGGTAGACCCTTACACCTGTGGACCACTGCTACCATTCCTACCAGGCGCTGTAGGGTGCGTTGTGGTGTCCGTGTGGAGGGTTTCTTCATTTTTCACCATAGATACTCTAGAAATTATATTTATTTTGTGCTTGCCTGCCACCTTCCCTCTTGGAACTTGGGATGCATGTTTCTCAGCATTGGGGCGACAGGGATATTGAGAATATTGAGTTCTGGGGCAATGTCTTTAGAATCTCAGAATCAGGGGCTCGGAGGTCGGTTTACCTGAGTTGCTGTAGTACTTGTCTGCCTCTGGGAAACATTTGGGTCTCTCTAGCTGGTTGAGTTTATAGCATCATTAAGCTGGTCTGCTGTATCGTGGATGCCTAGCTGCAGCAGCCTTGTCTGCTGGTTGTGGAGTAAGTATGCCAGTGGCTGTTTTCACAGTTACTCAGCTGTGTAGCTCACAGCTTCTGCGTTTCTCGGTTTGTTCCGATTCCATTTTAGTTCGCCAGTGCTACGGTGGGCAGTTTAGAGGAAATCTATTTTCTTAACATCATGGCTGCACTTGGCTATTCTTTCTGTATGAATATTCTATTCTCTACTGTTTAAGAGGTGTAGAGGTATGTGCAGCTCCCACATTTGCCTGCACATATAGTCCGAGTAACCAGAGCTTGTTAACCTAGTTAGCGGATTATTTCTTGATACTGTTGACTCTTATGCCTAATGTGGGGTCAGTCTGCCTTCAGCATGTTTTCATGATAAGCAGTTCAGGCTTTTTTATACCACATGTCAGGCCTCCAGCTTGGGCATACTTATGCGTAATGTCTGTCGCCCTCTTTAGTGTGTCTTCGATCTCCACATTCAAGCTATTTGTGGCCCACTTAGCGATATCATCTGCTTGGATCGAGTGCGTGTTGTATCAGGAGTGTCCGCCAGGCACAGAAGATGATGCATCGTAATGTTCAATAGTGGTGGATACAACGAGAGCCAACTCTTGTGGTGTTTCCTCCTCTGTGAGAGGCTGTGTTTCGGTAATAAATCAAAAATGTGCAGTGGGTTGTTGTGGCGACAGCGGATGAATTGGCATTGAAAAGTTGCTTGGGAAACCCAAAGCATATATCCGGATCAGGGGCCTTTGGATGCAGCAGAGAGTCAGCAGGCACGCCTGATTGGAAGGCAATGGAGCTGGAGGTTTAGAACTCCGAACCGAAAAATTACAGTATTGAAATAACCAAATTATTGTGAGAGTTAGCCACTTGTCTCTTAAAGTATGCATAGATTAATCTGGCTGCTCTTCTTACCAGGGTTAACAGTTCTGAACTGCTGAAAGGCCAGAGATAAAATGCAGGTATATTGGCTGTGGAGAGGGGAATAAGGACTCAAGGAAGGAACTTTTGTAGATGTAAAAAAAAAAAAAAAATTGTTGGTGGCATTTAGATCTTTGTTATGTGTGGTAAGGCAAAAGTCTCTCTTGCGAATGTTTGCACTTATTTCCAGGTTTTGAGCTCGTTTCCTTCTTTTTTCTTTTTCCTGTTTTGATAGCCTTCTTTTTTTCTCTTTTTAACTGTTTTTACTGTTTCTTTCTCTTGTGTTACTTTTTTCTTCTTTTACTCTTGACTGTTTTCGGTGTAACACAGTGAGCGGCGAGGCCGTTTTGCACAATTTCTATGTCTATGGCTGTTTTGACGTCTGCACACTATATCGACATCCTTGGCTATTTTGACGTCGAATTGACATTTTTTTGCTCTAATTAGCTAATTACTCCACGTGAATGACATTTTTTACCGTCTACTTCATACAACTGTTCATTTACTCTTCAATCCATTTCTTGACAAGGACGGTGTGACATCCTCCCTGGATGCACAATATTAAATCTCGTCCACGACAGCCGTTTTTCGATGGAGGTGAAAAGGTGGTGAAAATGAAGGTGAAAATGGAGGTGAAATGGAGGTGAAAAGTTGTCCCCGTCTTTTTTGCGCTATGTCTTCAAGAAACTGCTACCAACTAGCCCAAATCAAACATCTGTTGTGAAAAGCAAGGCATCCGTGTGCTGTGTGATGTCAGTGCACGTTAAAGAACCCCAGGTGGTCGAAATTTCTGGAGCCCTCCGTGACGGCATTTCTCATGGCCCGAATTGGTTTGGGATGTTAAACCCCACAAACCAAACCAAACTATGTCCTGCCTACATTTTAAAGGCTTTCACCTTAAAAAGCATTCGGCAGCTAACACTAGTGGAAATGGCGCCTGGTATTTTCTTTCTCATTTTTCGTGATGCTTTCAGGGCCCGCGAAGCTCTCCGCCAGTGCCTGCCCGACCAGCTGAAGGACAACACATTTGCAAGCTGCCTGCAGGACGACAAGTCCACCTCGCACTGGCTCTCCCAGCTGCTGAAGAACCTCGAGGCGGCCCCCGTCACAGACCCACGGCTCACCTACCAGGGGAGCCTTCCCCCCCAGTAGCTGCGCATGGACCAAGGTGGCGGCAGGGCGAGTCCCCACGGAGCAGCGGAAGTGTCGGGTGGGATCGAAAAGTGGCCGTGATATTGTTCGTTCACCTGTCAGCTGTTTGGGTCACCAGGGGAGATGCCAGATTAGTGCTCCGAAACCTGAAGGCACTGATGGCAAGTTGGACTGTCAATTTAAAATTGTGTGGATCCACGAGATGAAATTGTGAAGACAACAGTAATGTTCGCCCTCCCTCCCATCCTGAATTGTGTTTTGGGGTGCTTGTCGTTTTGTGGGCTCTACTGGCTTGCCGTCGTTCGGTTGTCCTCACATCTGCGCCTGCTTAAAAGTGGCTTTCTGGGCCTTCAGTTCGCAATGACGTAGCAAGCTGTTAGTGCTCTCTTTGTTGTGGTTTGCTTTTGGGCAAATGCTGACTACTAGTCTGTCTTTATTCAGATTAGTATTTCTACAGCAAGCTAGTCTGCCACTGCGGTGAGGGTCTGTCTTCAAGGCATGCTCTATCAGGACTCAGACTCAAAGGCAGTGTACTTATACATTGTCTGTTAGTGTCTGCTCATAGTGGCACTTAAAATTTTTTTTTTTCTAGCCTCAAAGGTTCTTTAACGTTTTATTCTTTGAGTAAGCTGTGTGCACTCAGTGGGTGCACTTCATTTTATTGGCGTGTAGAGAGGAAAAAAAAAAATTCTTTTTTTAAGCGCGAGTGTTTACTATGTGGCGGCCTACCAATGGTCTTGATGCATGCTTTGTCTCGTTGCCTTCCATGATGACCTTTCCTGGGCTACTCGACTCCTGTGTAAAAATTAAAGTCCACTGCACCGCCTTCCTCATGTTCTCTCCAGTAATAAAAACAGGCGAACCCCTTTCATCATTTGCAGGCATATGCTGCTGTGCATGTTAGAGCTTAAATGGACTATGAGGCTGATGAAATTCTACTTTCCTCCTCCTTGTACATCACTGTCAAAGAATATTTCTTGGATACTTTACTCAAGATATTGAGGAGGGGGCCTCTACAACGTGTTTTGAGAAATGCAAGGCAAGAAGTGTAATTATGTATTGTTGTTGACTCTGGCTTTCCGTGGTTGATTTCTTCATTGTACAGCCGGTATAGTTCGGGTGCACATTGCCCACTGATCCTATTGTTATCCTGACTTTCACCGTGGTAGTGGCTGTGTTGGGGGAAAATTTACCTTAGGACCATGTAAGTATCTGTGCCATGTGTGTCGTTAAACACACAACTCTCCGATTCACGGTACCTTTTCAATGAATTATACTGCTCCCTTATGTCCTATCCAGTGTATTACACCAACAAAACTAATGAGAAGTTATTTACGAGGTGGTTGTGAACAAAGTTTTGTATATTATAATGACACCACGTATGTATGGTTATAAGGAGATGCAGTGAAAATTAATTGGAAGGTTCAGTGTCAGTATCATTCTTCCATTGATCTTTTACTACTGACCGTGAGCCCGCTGCAATGCAACACCAATCGTGAGCGTGTGTGCCAACAGGTATCTTGCAGGAAGTCCCCAGATAGCAAGAATGTGCACACTGGGGAGACTTGTTTTCAAAGAGCGGTATGCTTGTTTATTGCTTCCAAGGCATTAACTTGGCTGCAGATGCTTTCTTCCGAGGGCAATATACTTTCAGGATAGTGCATTCTGTGATTTTTTATTTTATCTTCTATGCTGCTGCGACAAGAAAAAAAGGCTGAGAATTGTGACTTCATGCTGTGTACTGTTACTTCTATGTGCAGACATTGCCATGTCCCGAGCTGGCTGTCTCAGACCCACTGTGTTATTGTTCTTGTAAAAATGCCTTTTCAGCCTCTGCTGATATTTTTTTTTTTTGTATATGTTTTGTTTGGAACTGAGGCAAGCCTTATGCTGCATATGTGTTAAGCCTTATGCTGTGTTTGTTTTCCCTGTTTTACACTGTTTACAGCAATCGATGATGAATGGTTAATGAAACCAATCTTTAGCCATATACAAGTGAACTTTGCTGGCGATGAATGGACTAGATGCATTGATGCAGTCTGTGTGTGCTATGCGGTGATCGAAAATTGGGGCTAGTTCATATCGGTGTGCTTCATTATATAGGTACACAAGCAACCTGCATTAATGAGAGACAAAGCCAGAGCTTTGTTAGCTTGCACGCTGTCCTTCTCAGGCTTCTATTCAAGTGCGGGCTTTGGAAGCAACTTGTATATGTATACATACACCATTTAGCCAAAGGGATACCGTTTGTGCTCAGACTTACAAAGTTTTTTATTGCAGAGCTTAGGCACAGCAGCCTTTGTAAGATCTGTATAGCATGACGAGTTGATCTGTGTGCGCTTATGCATGGAGCGACGACTCCCGTGCTAGCTTGAATTATGTTTATGTAGATTCAGGCGGAATTAACCAGTGTATAGCATTTCTCTACAAGTTATTATTTTCATGTGTGTTCATTGTGCGTGATGACATGGCACTTGTTGCGTGAGATTTTGGTGCACTGTTACCAAAGAGGCTTTCGCCACTGCCGTCGAGATGCCATATGAATTGTGAAGACAAGCGTAATTTTGTGCCACAAAGTGATTTGATAATTGTGGTGTCCCAGGCTAGACGCGATAATACCAACATCTTAAGCGACTGCAATGACGGCTATTAGTCACAGCTAGGGAGCTTTCTTTCCCAAAATGCTCAGCTTAGAACCACCCCGCATATTAGTAGCACACTTAGTTTTCATTGAGAATCTCAAAGAAAAAAGAAAATTTTTGTTTTTATTTGTGCTTGCAAGCTAAGCTGAACGACATCCTTGGAACTTGCGATATTAGATGGAATTTTTTTATTTCATTTCCTGTTGAAACCTCATAGTGGCCTCTGCAGGGATACAGTGCCGATAGTTCACTGTGCCGATCTCTTAGCCTTGCATAATTTGCTGGAACACTGCATGCTATTTGTTTCGACTTTTTGTTTAGGGGCTGTACTTAATTGCTATTGTTTTGTCACAGTGACAAGAAAGGAACTGCTTGTGCAAGTAAGATTCATTAACTTTTGCGGGAGGTGGCACGTTTGGTAATAAGAAGGTCCCAGATTTGCTTCTAGTTCGGGGTGTACATAAGCGCACAAACGCAGTGTAGATATGTGTTACTCGGTTGTGTTTGTCCAGTCTCTCGATAAAGCTTACCGATGATGAACTTGACTTGCATCTTCAGACTACTACTTTTTTTCAACTAAGCAAGGATGGTGGCATAATGCATTTATTGCTTAGGTTTCTTTTTTTATCTACATGATGTCTTCAAGTGTCTGTTGTGAAATTATGCCGTCTCTCAAGGGGTTAATTGAATTTCGGGCCATTTCCTTCCAGTCGTCTTTATATGTGTGTCATTCGCGGTGTGAAAACTGAATCATGAATGCCAAGCTTTGCTTCATTGCCATTTGTGATGTTCAAAGTACAAAGGTTGGTTTTTAAAGAGCAATAAATTCCATGGTTCAGGTCACTCTTGTCTCTGAACATGATTTGTGTGTTGGCAGCTTTCTTGCACATTCCTTCGGGCTACAAAGGCGTGTCATCGAGAACAGCCGAGTGCTTTACCTTGTAGAAAAGTTATAGAGGATGCTTAAACTATACCCTTAAGGGTAAGGGTGTGCTCCTGTCTGCGGCCTCCCCTTGTGGATCCGTCCTCGTATGTGCACTGCTTGCTAATCTCTGTTATATCATGTGAGCGGCGGTTCTTTTGGTGAGCCGGCTCTCTTGTTTAGTGATCCGATTTGTGCTGAAGGTTCCTTGGGAGCCGGCTCTTCTCCTTGGTTAAAGCCCCTTGGAAATTTGAAAGTACCGACACTCCCCTCCACACCGCGTTTTCCTCCTCGATTTTCCTCGCGTGTTGGCTGCGAGCGCTGCGCACGACACGTCCTTGGCGCCGGCCGACCGGCCGCAGCAGTGAGTGAAGAACGTGTTTTTGGGCGCTCCAGGAGTGCACAAAATTTTTGAAAAATTGCGAGAAAGAGATTGGTTTCTTCTTAGAGCTGTTTGAATGGGGAATACTGATGTAAACAAACCTTTCAGACGAGTTCTATACTGCAGACACTTCTTAAGTCACTTAAGTAAAGATCATGACAAGATTAGTTTCTTCTTGGAGCTGTTTGAATGGGGAATACTGATGTAAACAAACCTTTCAAACGAGTTCTATACTGCAGACACTTCTTAAGTCACTTGATGAGGTGTTTTACTTCATGCACCTGATCTAGTACTGCCTCTGACTTTGTGTTAGTTTTTATAGAGCATGAACTCTGTTACCACGGTAAAACTTCGGAAAACGACTTGGGCTGGTGCTTTGAACATCAGAGAAGGTCAAAGCGGGACTTAGGCCATTTCGCTACTGTCAAGCTTTTTTTGTGTAAGCATCGTATATGTCGCGTGATCAACAGTGAGTTTGGATCACTGGTTAATTACACACTTATTTTGACCAATTACTGGCCAAATAATTTATATTTAATATATTGCAATTAAAACCCAAGTTTGCGTTGAAGCATCGAGTCATATACCGTTGGAAAGCTTAGGTCTAACGTAATGTTACTGTGCTAGTTAGGGATCTGCATTAATGTGTGCTAATTAGTTCATTTTGTATGAAACCAAAGCTAGCTTGGAAATCAATATGCAGAAGACTAAGGTAATGTTCAACAGCCTCGGGAAGGAACAGCAGTTTACATTAGGTAGCGAAATACTAGAAGTAGTAGGCGAATATGTCTACTTAGGACAGGTAGTAACCGCAGATCCGGACCACGAAAAGGAAATAACAAGAAGAATACGATTGGGATGGAGCGCATTTGGCAAGCACTCGCAGATTATGACTAGCAGCTTACCGGTATCGCTCGAGAGGAAAGTATACAACAGTTGCATCTTGTTTGTACTCGCCTATGGGGCTGAAACGTGGAGGCTAACCAAGAGAGTTCTACTTAAGTTGAGGACAACCCAGAGGGCTATGGAACGAAAAATGGTAGGGGTAACATTAAGAGATAGAAAGCGTGCAGAGTGGGTCAGAGAAATAACTCAAGTTACCGACATTCTAGTAGAAATTAAGAAGAAGAAATGGACATGGGCAGGACATGTAGTGTGAAGAGAGGATAACCGATGGTCGCTGAGGGTAACAAACTGGATTCCAAGGGAAGGAAAGTGCAGCAGGGGGCGGCAGAAAGTTAGGTGGGCGGATGAGATTAAGAAGTTCGCAGGGGTCAAGTGGATGCAGCTAGCACAGAACCGGGTTAAGTGGAGAAATATGGGAGAGGCCTTTGCCCTGCAGTGGGTATAATCAGGCTGATGATGATGATGATGAAAGCTAGACAGTCAAGCCATATACCGTTAAGCTTAGAATGAATGCAAATGCTCTGAATTAGCTAGCGATCCATATCAATTAGCATTAATGAGCTATATGCAGTCAAATCCACCCTTTGCATTATAGCATCGAGTCATATAGCTTTCAAAAACTCAGGGTGAGTGCAAACGAGCTGTGCTAGTTATCTACCCTAATTGGTGTTAATTATTTAGCTGCAGCTAAATCAACTTTGCACTCTAGATGGAAAACTAAGGGCAAGTGTAAATGCATTATGCTAGGTAGTCAAACTTAAATATAAACCTAACAACAACAGAGTAACTAAAGAAATTACAGGGTGCACTTAAGTCTGCAACGCGCGGAAATTCGAAAGCATAACTGCTACATCATTAACTATCGCTATCCGTAGCTATCACTATCTACTGTAATACCGTCAAGTGGCCTATCATAACTGTCACTATCGGTAACGAACACTATGGCTTCACTATCCGGGCCTATTACTATCAATTACTATTAATATCCGTAACAGTCACCATCATTAGCAATTACTATTCATAACCATCCCTATATAATCTGATGCTGTCACGTGACCCATTGGTATACCTCAATTTTCATTGAGCTACATTGTAAGTCTTATCTATATTATCTCATAATATCTGACGAGTCATCTATACATTGACTTTAATTTCTTATGCTTTTTTGTTTTCTCGTAAATGGAGGTAGGAAAAGAGTAAGCCACAGAAATAACTTACTACTGTCAGCGCAAAGTTCATGTCTCTGTCGAAGAAGCTTCATTTGCTTTGGGACAGGTCGGTGAGAGGAAGTTGATGGAACTGCGTTGGGCCAGCTTTTTTCCCCCTCAGCTCGTGTAATATTTGCGGCTCAAACTGGCCTTCAGTGAAATGTAGCTAGAACATAGAGTGATGAGGTAACCACTCAGGCAAGATGAAAAAAATCTTGCATACAATTAAAATTGGTAATATGTTAGTGCTAAGAATTGTTGCTCCCAAAATGTTCCCCTATTTCTACGTGATAACCATGATCACTATTGATTGTTTAAGCTATTGTAAATACAGAAAATTGATACAATGTGGTTTCGGCTGATTTTACATCAATGAGACAAGTTTTCTCGCCTAAAAAAAAAAAAAAAACAAACCAGGAATTGCGGCTTTAGAGCAGCTTTCAAGGTGAAGGCTCCTGGCCAACGCCTAGTAGTCATGATCAAAGTGAAGCGTATGTGATCGTGTGAAAGCCCCCTGCACATTGGCCGTATCCCTGATAAAACCAAACCATACTTGTTACTCACTCATGCGTGGAAGCTAGGATAGCAAGATACTTTCAAGAAGTGAAAAAAAAAAAAAAAAAAAAAAACGCAGTACGCTCATTACCCGCAATACCGCGAGTTTATTTGCCAATGAGTATTTCAGGGCCAGTATTTGTTCCTAAGTAACCGACGCACACTACAATAACAAGCTGGAAAGCCACAATTTCGATTTTTAGCAAAGGAGGCCAGGGATCCTAGCATAATCGCAAAAAAAAAAAAAAAATGCAATCGAGAGGCTGTACCTTCCCGCCTATATCACTGACAGCAGAAAGTAGGCTATAGTTCCGTATTTCTGACTGTGAAGTCGATAGCGTATGAAATGATGGAGCCTCGCAAAATATTCTGCATGCTGCAGAGAACAACCTCATTTTTATGCGATGCACAAGTTGGCACAGCAAAAGCATCAAGGAGCAAGCAGGAAGAATAGAAAACGCAGCATCAGGTGACGCGTTATTACGGGCAACGAGAAAGGCGCCTTACCTGGCAAACAACGTCGTTCTTTGTAGGAATAAAGTTCTGTTTTTGCGCAAGCCATCACGTTTGTCTTGAGGCATCATATGATTACCGCATAACTATCATCAGGTCGCTTGCTGCAGTTGTACGCGCAACAGCACGGCATACCTCTTACACGTTGCAATAAAAGCACAGCGCATAATATTCGCTCGCCAAAACTAGAGAAAAATGGCGCGAAGGAGAAAGAAAAACACAAGCAAAACGCTGGAGCCGCGGGTTTCCAAGGGCAACGGCAGATGATGATGATGATGACGAGTTGTGGATGCGTCCTATGCGTCGGGTGGGCTCAGTAACGTGCCCTAGCAGGACGAGAATAAAGAAATTAAAAGAGAAAGAGAAATGAAAAGGGATAGGGTAGAACTGCTATGAGCACTATCAGCGTCTAACTGGTCTAACTGTTGTCCACCACATGTTGTCCACCACATACGAAGCCAGGCTTTCGTCGTGAATGACGCCACTGTACCTGCGCTGTCCGCGTTCTGCCGAATCAAATTCCAGTGCGCGCAGTGCGCGCGACAGCGTGGTGTCCTCTGTCGGCCTGGGCGACAGTTTCGCGCAACGGAGAACGATGTTACAATATTCTAGTTCACTGTAATGATCTGCTCCGCCGTCCCGTTTTCGCGTTTTCTTTCCCACAGGCCCTGCACATCGCCCTCGCCCGTGCGAGCGTGCTCCCGACGTTGTTGTTGTAGAGCGGCTCCGTGGATACTGTTCCTTTGTTGCAGTAAAATAGTAAAATAGAACCTTTGTGCTCGAGGTACTGTCGTCTTCTGTGCTGAAACATTCCACATGGGGTTCTCCGTTTGGCGTACTTGCGCCCGTATGGCAGTTTCGCGCTCGGCGGCCTCCGTTAGCAGTCGCTCACTGAGCGGTCAGGAACCGTGAGCGGCGGTTCTTTTGGCGAGCCGGTCATTCACTGAGCCGCCAGGAGCCGTGAGCGGCGGTTCTTTCTTCCGCCCTTCCTCGCAAGAGCCGCAAACATACCCTCGCGTCCCCTCGCCTTAGGCTGTCTTTCGAACCGCTCTTTCAAAAGAGCGAGAATGAACGGCGGCTCACTGAGCGGCCGCTCTTCTGGAGAGCAATCGCTCAGTGAGCGGTCAGGTACCGTGAGCGGCGGTTCTTTTGGAGAGCCGTCGTTCATTGAGTGGTCAGGAACCGTTCTGCCAGAGGAGGAGGACAAAACATCTCTATTTATTTAATCAGCAAGGGGGGTGGGGGGGGGGGACCCTCAGTCCAGGGTCCCGTTGGCCGTGGCTGCAGTAACAAACAGCGCGGCGAGCCAGCCATTGCTGGCGCTCCGGGCAGGGGTCCTGCAGGGCGGCCTCCCAGTCTTCCATGCAGGGGTGGGGGAGAGGGCTTAGAGAAGGGGCAACTTGGCACTCTTAAACCATGTGGTAGAGCGTTGCCCGCTCAGCGCAATGTGGGCAGTCAGGGGAATAAAGTGAGGGATATCAGAGGTTTGCAGGCGGCGGTAAGTTGCTGCTTCTTGAGTAGACAGGATGGGAGAAGGGGGAGGTAATGTACGACGAGACAAGCAGTTCTGTGTATGTAAGGATCGGGGAGGCATACGCGTGTGATCTGGGAGAAGGGAGGCTCGGGGAAGGAGCGCGCGAGCGTGTCGATGGGCAGCTTCGTTGCCGGGCGTCGACTGGTGTCCCGGAATCCAGATCACACTGACCCTTTTCGGAGGGTTAGCGACTAGGATTCGGCGGCTGGCGGCACCGATGCGTCCTCGAAGATAGTTACGGCAGGCCGTGCGGGAATCTGATATAATGGTAGCTTGTGCATTAGTGGTGGTGGTGGTGAAAACATTTATTATTATACATAGAGGTATAACACTAGGTGGGATGCCTAGACAGGCACTCCACTGGCGTTTGCCGCAGCCCGGGCGCGCTGCGTTAAGACTTTTTGCGCCTCTAGGGTGCAGCAGCCGGACAGGGTCGCCTCCCAGTTCTCTCGGGTGGGGTTGGGGATAGGGGGCAAAGATGGGTTTTTCTGGCAGGCCCACACCATGTGGTAGGTGTCAGACACCTCCACACAGTACGAGCACAGCCCGTCGAATTGCGGATCAAAATGTTTTAGAGTAGCCGGGCACAACATTGTATTGGTGAGCAGGCGCAGGAGCACTCGCTCGTTAGCCTTCCCCAGCCCTTTGCACGGGGTGGGAAGAGTTTGGTGCGTAGGCCAGAGCGATGGCTGCTTCTTCGGCAAAACTCGGTTCGGTGGTGCGAAGAAAGGCATAGTTGAGGAGAGTGCCCGCTGGAGATGTCACGGTAATGGCCATGCGTCCGTTAACAGGGCCAGCAGCGTCTACGTACAGAGTATTAGGTTGGCTGTCCCATATTCAAGAGAGGTGAGTGGCTCTTGCCTGTCGGCGGTCTTGGTGATATTCTGCATGCATGTGCTTGGGGAGGTTTGACAGCAATGGCTCGGCGGAAATCCTGTGGCAGATCTTAGCGGTTTTGGGTGGTATAGGGCGGAGCAATATTGAGAGTTTGAAGGACATGTCTTCCAGTGGACGAGGCCGCTAAGCGGACAAGTTGTGCCAGGCGATGTGCTTCATGCAACTCTTCAATGGTGTTATGAACTCCAAGCGCCAAGTTAGAGTAAGCGGTCAGTAGACGTGCATTGAGGAAGCCCCAGGGCTGTCTAGACCACTTTTCTGACAAGAGTGTTCAACCGACTGAGCTCCTGCTTACGAAGCGGATACGGAAGGTATGGAGTGCCGTAGATAATGCGGGCGATAATGAATGCGTTGACCAGCTGCAGTGCGTCTCGCTCCCCAATGCCTAGTTTCGATGTTTAACTCGTTGAAGCATTTGTATAATTTGATCGGTAGGGTTGACTAAATGATTGAGAGTAGAGGAATGGGAAGGGCCGTTAGGGATAATGATGCCGAGGATCTTGATCTCCGGCTTCAGTTCTATCATTTGGCCGTCCAGGATGACCTCAATTGGCGAGGTGGCATTGTGAGGGGGATGTCGCCGGCGGTCAATAATAAGAATTTCCGATTTCTCAGGGGCACAGGCAAGGTCATGAGAAGCGGCATAGGCACTGACCAGGTCTGTCGCCGCTTAGAGGTTGTCTTGAATTTCGCCTTCATTACTATGGGCAGTCCAAATGGTCACATCGTCCGCGTAGATGGCGTGTCGAACTCCCGGAAGGCTGTTGAGCTTATTGGGAAGGTCTTTCATAATGAGGTTGAAAAGCAGTGGTGAAAGTATCGCGCCTTGAGGTATGCCCCTAGGGCCCAGACTAATGGGTGGGGAAGTAGCTCTGTCCACATTAAGGATAGCTTTCCTATTGGTTAGAAAAGCTTGTACATAGCTGTAGGTACGAGAACCACAGTTGATGAAGTTCAGGCTGGAAAGAATGCTGCTATGGGTAGCATTATCGAAGGCACCGCGCAGACCTAAAGTCAGGATGGCGCGTACTTCACGTCGATTTGGGTGCGTGAGAACTTCCAATTTTAGTTGGGTTAGGATATCTTGCCTAGAGAACGGTGGGCGCGGAAGCCAAACAGAGTGCGGAAGGATGCCTTCATCTTCAACATATCTGGTGAGACGGGTACTAATAACTCGCTCAAACAGATTCCCCAAGCAAGAAGTAAGGGGAATAGGGCGGAGGTGCTCAACTGAGAAAGGTTTCTCGGGCTTTGGATTAAAGCGGGTTTCAGCAGTCTTCCAAGAGTTAGGAATAATTCCTTGTGCCCCGAAATTACTGTTGAAATATTCAGTCAAAGCTTCGAGGGCTGAATCGTCAAGATTAAAGAGAAGTTTGCCATTGATACGATCTGGCCCCGGCGCTGCACCTTTCCGCATAGCGGCCAGAGCTGCGCGCAGTTCCGCAATGGTGATATCAGCATCCAGGGCGGGATTCTGCGTACCTGTGTAGTCTGGGTAGGAGCTAAAGGGTTCGGTGCAGATATACTTTTTACTAAGCGTTGCAAACAGATCCTCATTTTCACCTGCGAATCCGTGAATAATTATTCGTAGTGCTGCTTTCTGTTCGGTATTTCGCAATAAAGACACGTAGAAGGTTCCAGGTTTTGGAAACGCCGAGTTTGCTCCGGAGATTATCGCATAGGGTGCGCCAGTTTTGACGGGATAGAGTATTGTTGCGTAATCGGCCGTCCGGCGGGTGAGGTCGGCGATCCGTTGCTTAATCTTGCGATTAAGCTTTTGCTTTTTCCAGCGCCTGGTTAGGGCGCGGCGGGCCTCCCCCAGGTGAAGTAGGTGGGGGTCAACAGCCGGAGTCTCATTAGATGTGCGGAGAGTTTTAGTGTACTTCTTGACCTGTGCGAGTTGGTCAGATACCCATTCGTCGATATCTGATATATGCTCCAGGTGGGTAGTATAGACATAGGCTCGCGTCATTTGTCCCATCTAACAATGTTGGCAGTACCTAAAGACCGACTACACTTGTTACTTACTATAGTGGTAGATAGAATACAATGGTCACTGCCTAGTGTTTCATTTAGGTTTGTCCAAGATTGATTACGACAATTTTTTACAAAGGTGAGATCAGGACAGGTGTCCCGAGAGACGCTGTTACCCATTCGTGTGGGGTGCGAAGAGTCCGTTAGCGTAGTGAAGGCTTCATTAGATGCCAGGTCTACCAATTTGCGTCCTTTACGTGTGGCAGACGGATAACCCCAAGCGGGATGCGGTGCATTGAAATCTCCGGCGATGACGGCTAGGGCACGGCCGGCGTGTGTAAGAAAGCGTTTGACGAGGAAACTGAAGTTATGACTTCTTTTACGCGGACTGCTGTATACATTTAAAATATGTACACTTTGACTGCCACGAGAAAGCGGGAGCAGTTCAAGATAGCAATGGTCAATATTATCGTCAAGGGAACTATGTAAAACACCAGTGTATTCTCTATGGACAAGTGTAGAGGTAGTGGGGGAGCGCTGGTGGGTACTGAATACCGAGAGGGGAATTGGGGAGCGGTAAACTTCTTGTAGAAGAATTACGGCAGGGGGATCACTGGAGTGAAGTATAAATTGCTGAAGGGAGGCTTGTTTATGTTGGAATCCCGTGCAATTCCATTGCCATATAGTTTATATTCTTCTGGTGGCCATGCTTCTGTTTCTTCTTCCTCAGTGTTTACATGGTGGTAGAGACCCCACGGAGTTTCTGCTTTTTACGGCGGACTTTGGTTTCTATGCACGCAGAGCCTTGATGGCTGAGTCAACGTTCTGCCAGAGTCGGGTCGTCTGTTGATGAACTGATGATGATGATGATAATGATGATGATGGTGAACTGGTGGCCATGCAGCCATGCCGTTCAAATCGGGTGGACGCTCACACAGTGTCCGGTCAGAGTGACAACACACGAGAAAGCAACTCCAGTGGGCAGGTATGTGTGGATCGAGCCGGCATATAAAAGAAAATGAAAAAAAAAATCTGCCGCTTGCACGATCCTCCACACGCCGTCGGCTGCTGTCAGTCGGAGCGCGGTCGGCTGCATCACCGCTAGTGTCACTCGATAATTTGCAGAGTAACGCGAAGGTCTCATCGCCTGCTGGCAACCATGACCGCCATGAAGCTTCCAACTGCTCGAAGCACACCTCTGGCGCGGCGGCGATACTGAAGTTAAACGCAGTGGACATTTTGAAAGCAGCATGAGCATTTTCCTGTACATTGCATTGAAGAGCAGTGCGCAGCTACTTTAGAAACAGTAAAATTTGCGAACTGTGAACGGTAAGCTTGTAGAGAAAGCTGAGCGGCGGTCTGCATGCGGATCATTTCAGTCCTGCCAAAGAGCTCTATCGATTAATCCGACATCTTGTGATTCTATTCTGTTGTGATTTTCGGGGTGTTGCAATCACTCGCACTTTCCTGCCTTCCTCGATTAGCACCGCGTGATGATCACATTGAGTGATTCTCTATGGCGATGAATATGCCAACTAACAGTCTTCGCACATGCGCGCGAACACTTTCACGAAAGCTAACTCATACTTGTTTGTTAAAATCTTTATTAACGCAATCAAAATCATTATCATTAATCATTATCACCCATCGCTAAGCATTATTAATCGTTTCCGGTCAATTGTGGCTATTCAAGTTGAACGTTGTTCAACATATTGGTCCCTTCGTAGTCATGAGTCATGCCTAGTCATTGTAGTCATTACCACTCATAGGTAAGCATTTTTACTCATTTTCAATTAGTTGCGGTCATTTCAAGTCGTCATTTTATATATTGGTCATTTCGTAGTCATGATGAGTCATACCTAGTCACTGTAGTCATTACCACTTATAGTTAAGCATTTTTACTCATTTCCAATCAGTTGCGATCATTACAAGCCATCGTTTGTCATATTGGTAGTTTAGTAGTCATTAGCAGTCATGATGAGTCATGCCTAGCCATTTTACTCACAATCAGTTCCGATCATTTCAAGTTGTCGTTTGACATATTCGTTGCTTCGTAGCCATGATTAGTCATACCTACTCATTGTAGTCATTACCACTCATAGCTAAGAATTTTTACTCGTTTTCAATCAGCTGTGGTCATTACAAGTCATCGTTTCAATGTTGGTCGTTTTGTAAGGATTAACAGTCATGATCAGTCATGCGTAGTCGTTGTAGTCATGACAACTCACCGCTGAGAATTTTTACTAATTTCTAGGCAGTTGCGGTCATTACAAGTCGTAGCTTGATATACTGGTCATTACAAGTCATTATTAATCATCATTATTAATAATTAGCACTGCTAGCCCAGTGGCTTGTCTCTGCACTTTCCACAGTTCATCAAATGCATCTGGGGTTAGAAGCGCATCTATCTCTTCCGCCAAATGGTCCGTTACTGCGCACACTGTTATCAGCTGAGGGGCTACGCCCTCGTCATTAGCAGACAGGCTCAGTGGGACATACATCAAATCGGCTGGGACTGTCTTCACAAATGCTCCCTTAAGGCTAACTTTGCCTGCACCCTGAGTGTCTGCCTCAGCCGGGATAACATCCCTTCTCAGGATGGTAATGTCAGCCCCTGAGTCTAAACAAGCCGTAAATGGGCGCCCCGCAGACGTGAGCTCAACCCAAGTTCATTTTGACGTATAAATGGTGTCTGTCGGCGTTACCGCACACTCGTTCACTATATCACATGCAGCTCTGGCAGTCAGTTTTTCCGGTGCGGAGCCCTTGGCGCGTTGCCCCCCAATACTGCTTTATTCCTCGTTTCGTTGCACTGCCATTAGCAGTGACCCATCTCACCGCAGGTGAAGTACCTAGAAGACGGCTTCCGATCGATTCTATGGAACCTTCCTTTCCCTATGGGGTCCTGCCGGCTGTGTGAATCAACCTTACTCGCTTTAGCAACCTTTAGAGAATTTTGGCGTCTCGAAGCTCTGCTTTCCTCGCATCCCATGTGCTAACTTGTCAACAGCCTCTGGCTTTAGCCATTCCCCTGTCTCATGCTCTAAGACATAGGTGCACATGTCATCCTCCATTAGCTGTTTAACGCGATCTGTAATCAGTAGCGCCCGCAGATCTTTCAAGCATGTTACGTATCTACTACGCAGATAGTTATCAAGCAACCCTTCTAGTTTCGTGACAAACTGCCCCCATGTTTCGCTGCCTTTCCGACAGGAATAGAACCTGTGCTTATATTCCCCAGGTGTGAGCTTTAAATCATCCAAAATATAATCACGCACATCCTCGCAGGACTGCCTTCCGCTTAGTGTCCTATTTGCTATCAGCATGCGGCTTTTCTCGTTTAAGAATGGGACAATTGTCGAGCCGCGTACTTCCTCGGGAATCTCGCAACTTTGAAGCATACTTTCCGCGCTTCGGAACCATGCGGGAGCCAACTCGTCTCTTTCTGGCATTGGTGCTAGAATAGCGCGTAAATCTTCTGCATATCGACCCAATCCAGATCGAGCGCCTCGCCCGCCTTGATTCTTTAATCTCTCTAACGCCACCTGGAGTCTCAGAGTTTCAATGTCCAGTTCTTTTTCTCACAGTCTGACAGCTGCCTCGTTTCCTCCTGACGTTAGACCTCTGTCAAGATCCACGGTTACCGACGCACCACTAGAACTTTGATCATGATCGCCAGTAATGGTACTGCTCAAGGTCTACCCCCGCTCATCGGAAGCTGTTGCGCCGGAGCTCTGCCCCACGCCATCAGAGCTGTCCATAGACTTTTGACTCTCTGTCTGAGTTACGACCATGGTGAGCCCGGAGGAAACAGGACAAGGACCCACTTGTATACAGCTAGTGTCAGTCCGTCGCACTGGGTTGCCGTGAGGTCACTGCTTTCGGTCCGTCGAACGCCTAGACACCATCAGCACGCCAGGCTCAGCATCGGTCGTCGCCACTCGAAAAGTCAGTCTTGGTGCCCTTTTCTGCTACGCCGGATCCGCGCAGCCTCGCTGGAGTTGCTCCCCGTCGCTGCCTCTCTAGGCCGGTAGCGTCGATTCATAGGGCACCTCGACTTCAAACTTCTACCTTGTCAGCCTTGGCTCACCGAGGTAGTATGCCACCCTCCGTGTACGTCAGTACGAGGCGTCGACCTCTCGCCACTCCGCCGGAAGTCGCTTGGCCGATCATGTCTCGATTGCGCAAGTAAAACAATTCGTGTCAATTTGCCGAAACACTGCCGGAAGCATAAATGCAGGCCGCTGCTTAAGGAAACAGTCATTCTAGGGCGGGGAAAAACAAAGAGCCAACGCGAATTCCTGGAGGCGTTTCACGCTATTAAAAATGACGAGACTTGTGTCAGCGAAACTTCTGTTACCTTGTACGATAAAGAATTTCAGTTTCTAAGCTCTTACAGCGCACATATATAGCGTGCTGTTAAGGTAATTTTTCCCGTGATTGTCTTTTTGATTATTTCTCTTGCCATGTGCGCATGTGTTGCTTCTTCGCTGAAGGGTATTTATGAATGTCAGTTTCTTAGCAATAAACTCAGTTGTTAGTCCAGCGTTGTGTTGTGTGCTTCTCTCTTTGTCTGCGTCTTTCCGCTGGTTTTGATCCTTACCAATATGTACTAACTGGCCTAGCTCTCCACTCTATTGATCGTGCGAAGGCGTGGGAATGGATGGGCTTCCCTGTACGGCAGGTATTTCTTGCTGTTTTCTTCTTCTTCCTTCGTTCGTACAGAGTGGTGTTGGTGACCACCGCTGTGTCCGTGGCTCAGCGACACATTGCGGCGCAGAGATGAGAACTTCGCTTCTCAGACTGTACACATTTATTTACACTTCTTACAACTTATTTACATCAACGTCGTCAGATGCGACATCAAAAAATAGAGAGCTAACTGCAAATGAGTGAACGATCGGAGGTCAGAGGCTAGCAGAATCAGGCCTTGGCCGCTAGACTTTAGGCCAGAGTCCCTTGACACCTCCGTCAGCCTAGCCTCCCTCCTCGAACAACCCGTCTGTCCTCGACTCTCGTCCGGACCCAACTCTCCTCCGAGCCCAACTGCCTCAATGCTCGCTTCCTTAGCGTTACCAAAATTCGAGTCTAGTCCGTTGACCAATAAATGACTAGTCACTCTGTGGCCAATAACATGCAATGTTTCAAAATGAGCTGGCCAATCACTGTGCCACATATACCCATCTCCTACGCTTGTCACGTAAAACAAACACAAAACACGCACTCAGCAGCGAGGGGTTGCGCACGCACATACATCTGCGATTTACACGTCTCCCGAAGTCTTCCCTCATTTGACGCAAGAGGCGCCAAGCAATCGCAAAGGCAAACGACGTCGAGGGTTACACTTCCGAAAACACACACATATAAACACACACACGCAAACCTCAGGCCCGAAAATTCCGATCGCTGCCCTTGGTCGGTTGCGCGCGGGCGGCGGATTCAAAGGGACGTCCAGGCGTCTTCCCGAGAAGACATGTCAACAGCGGCTCCCTCTGCAGCGCGTTCTCCTCAGCCCGTGTTTCGCCGCGTTTCGGGATTTATGGCCTCCTCGCCCTTTCCCCTCAAACCGAGAGACAGAGCAGTTAGCGCCGAACCCACAACCACTGCGCTTACGCTATGATTTCTAAATGCTCTGTTTTGACTCCTTCGCGGCACGGTCGAAGCGCGACTTCTCCGAGAATCGGGACGGACAGAACCGGCAGCGTCGCCCGCTCCCATGTATTCTGGCACCACTTCTGAAAAGCGGCCGCCTGCGCGACCGTCATAAATAAGCCAGCGTCAAGCTGCCCCTTGACCTTGGCCGCCCCTTCGGAACATCCCCCGCGACAGTGGACCCGCGGATAAGCCCGCAAACTTAACTGTGTGTAAGAGAGGGATGGGTGAAGTCAGTATAGTCACATCAATCCCATATCAAGTCACATCACTTCGTGACCGTCATAACATAACAGCAAAATCACAGCCTATCGATCAGGCCCGTGCTTTTTATGAAGCGGAGCAGTGCCTGGGAGGCCTTCACCGCTGAAGATCGCCGCGGCCAGTGACCTAGACGCTCCAGCGCATGGCAGAGACACTGTCTTTTCGTACTGTATATGAGGCACTCACATGTAGGGCTATTTGCCACACCTATCACAAAAGAATAAGAGTTTGTGAATGCTACACCGATGAACGATTTCAGGAAACTAAATGCGCCTTTCACTTTTTTGTTCCCACCGAAATCTCTTTTTGAGCGTAAAAAAGACATACTGGAGACAAAGTTCAGATTGATTTCCGGCTCTGGTGGTTATTTGGGTCTGCGGTGTATGACAGTGCGAAAAAAATTCGTGGGGAGCTGAAGCCCCACAAGCCCTCCCCCTGGCTACGCCCCTGCAAATCACATATATATGCTCCTCCACCTGTAAGAAGTTTTGCTTTCTCAAGTCTCGTATGACCAGTTGTACTCATTAAGACATATAAATTCATAGTAATACCAAGCTTCGGATATTTCTGAATAGCATGTCGGGGACCCCTATATAACAGGTAACGAGCAGAAAGTTGAAAGAATACGACACTTTGAGCCGCGCGTTATCTTCAATCGGTATAAGCGCCCAATATGTTGTAGCTGACAGCAAATCACGTCTCAAATTCCTGCTGTCGCTATATTTGTTCCCGACTAAGTATCTGACCTGAAAACTATATCGTCAAAGATTCCACGCGACCCTTATATGCCATAAGCGCTGCTCCTGTCTCGCACCCAGTTCTGCGCGCACAACTGCATATAAATACTCAGGATTATCATCGACAAACTTCACAATCTCGATAAACCAAATGTAGAACCTTTGATGGATCTAAAGGAATTTTAGAACGACGAAGCCAGCTCCTAGCAGGCTTATTATATCAATGTCTTGTGTGTGCTTGTGTTGTCTTGCAAAAGCCAGGCAATAAAGAAAAAAAAAATACTGCTTATAAATACTCCTTTTCTCCACTAACAGCTCCTAAACGGAACTCTCTGCCTCACAATTCCTAGTTCTTTCTATCTCCTTGATTGATGTACTGTATCTGTTTGGTGCCACACATTTCGTCATTAGGTCTCATTCCGTTAGGTACACTTTTTGTATTATTCCGCATTGTTGTATATAGATTGTAGAATTTATTACACTTGCTGACCTTTTATGATTGCTAATGTTATGAATCATGAATACTGGTACTTATGTATCCTCTCTCTTCTGCTTGGACACAGTTATTCATAAAATAAATAGCTAGCATTACCGAGTGATGGCGCCCTCGGGCACTACGAATCCCACTCGACAAGTTCATGGCTACAAGGCCGACGCCAAACTGAACGTCTCACTATATAGTCAATAAATAAAAATCAGTAGCTTGAATACTGGCTTGATAGGAATTATTTACATGTGAATTTGCACATTAAAATTTCAGTCGTTGTTCTGTTGTTATTCGTGAGTTTCTGCCCCCCCCCCTTTTTTTTTTCCCCCTTCTTTTTCTGTGTGACGCTGTCTTATTAGAGTGTTAAACTCTTATGTGAGAGTTGCACGCATAAACGTTTTTTTTTTTTCTAACCGTATCAGTCTATGACCCCATTCAGCCGCTCACTTATGACAGCCTTGACAACTATAGTGCCAGAAGACGAAGAAGAACGCTCGTTAGCGCGTGCCTCCGCTGAGCGCTTGGTGCCTTTGCCGGTTGGTTCGGTTCCACAGCGTCCAGCGTCTGTTTCCGCTACGAGTTTCATCACCGACTTCGCGACGTCTGCTTGTTTCGTAAAATAAGCGAGAACTCGGGAGCCTGACATCGTGGGGACGTTTGAACGCCGACGTCTCAGGCGCAGCGCGCGTGCATCTTCGTGGACGAGGAAGGCTCGTGTTCGAAGGGGGCTCGTGTTCGAAGCTCGGGTCGCTTGGAAAGCCAAGCATCGCTCTCGGCAGACTACTCTCCCGTCGCCGGTATCCTCTGCTGTAGGGACAACGATGGGCTGCATTCCTATGGTGAGTACCTGGATGTATGCGATTTTATTACTACTGCTTTGTACGGCTCCTTTCAACGCTGGAAGTAACTTGAGAAAGCGGGGGCTTACCGCTCAGGTCGGCCTCACGATTTGGGTATGTGGACAATGGACCGCCTGCGACGCGTATAGTCCTAGGTTTTCCCCTTGTCTACCCTTCCGCGGTGGCACAGCGACTGATGAGCCAGCAGAGGATGCGTTTTCTATTGCAACCATGGCGGAAGCTTTTCACTGGAATGCAAAACGCAAAGCGCCCGTGCACTCTACGATGTCAGTGCACGTTAAAGAACCTCGAATAGTCGATATTACCGGAACTCTCCACTACGGCATCCCTCATAGCCGTTGTTGCATTGAGTCGCTGAAACCTCCTATACATGGGATGGCCTGACAGGCACAGGGAAGAGCTGTAACGAATAATTTTAGTCAAAAGCCGCAGTAGTAAAAATGATGCGTGACAGTTCCTTTTATTTCGTCGGACAAAGCTGGTGGTCACAGCGAATCCCCCCCATGCAGCGATTGCTCATTGTGCCTGTGCATTTATGCGGCCCCATTCGTGAATCAGTCACCTTGAAAGTTGTTTGAATAACGTGCACTGTTGCAGTCTGGAACAACCGATGTTCGCCCATAATGGTCATAGGCTGTTTCGCTCGTGAGAAGACAAAATGAGGGGGAGGTGGGGGGGATTTGTGAGCCGCAGTTTGACCACTCCTGCTGTGTACCGTACCAGTTATTTCCTTTGCCCTCTTAATGTATTTACTGCAGAGCATAGTAGTGGAAATATTTCAAGTGTAACTTCTAAAGCCGGCGCTACATTTCCAGTGCGAAAACATTTATTTATACGGACGCGAGAAACGAGCAACGACGAATGGTTGTCCATTTCATGACTTAGTACGTCGCAGCCTTGGCACGGGTAACTGAAGTGAAGCTTTTGCACAGTTTCATCGGTCTAATCAGGTTTAACCTCCGATAATTTTAGCCTGCGAGCACTATATATATATATATACTCCAAAATGTCAAACCCAGTCAAGAATGCCGTGACTTGCAGATGACGTGCTCAGATGAAAAAAAAAAAAAAAATGTTAGAGTGGAGCAGCTTCGAGTTTAGGTATGGTAGGAAGCGACTACTAGACGTTGTAGCTATCACCGCTTTTTTTTCTTCTTTATTAAATCGTAGCTATTACCGCAGCCGATCGACTAGTGTGCTGATGTCAACCCATTCTTGCGCCGTGCGATGCACGTCGTCGTCTGCACCAACTTCCGTCTGTCCTCAAAAAATTTCGTACATCATATTCAGTTTAACTACATTGAATCCCTATCTTTTTTGGTGCGAAAGTTGTCGCTATGCGTACCTGCACCTCATTGTAATTGATGAGCACGTGCTTCACCTGCCTTGCATTGCAGTCAAGGAGCATGAAAAAACAAACTAAACAAAACACCGATGAGTGTCGTATAGCATCTGAGATCCATGGGTCAAACACCCATGTGACAGGAAGCGGCACCTAGTTTTCTTAAAGCCTGGATTGACCCGCTTGCACTCCGTTTAGCAGTAGAATCGGGGCATGGAAAACAATAGCGCTGCTGTACTTTATGGGTGCGTTGCTCATTAAAGCAAACGTAAAGGCGCGCGGTCCTTCATACCAGCTCTAATGCCGTTTTCATGGAGATGACGAATAGGTGTGCGAGATACGTGTGAGCTAGATACTAATCGACATCTATATTCTACTTAGTATACATCTTCATCCTGTAACGCCTGAAAAAGCCAAGCATGCATCAACACGTGAAGAAGGTGCACTCGACTAGCCATATTCTTCGAATGATATGTGATGTACATAGAAATTAGAATGGAGATCAAACGTGAGGTCCATTCACAGTCTAACGTCTTTTAGATTACTGCTCGCATGATAACTCGGGTTATCATGCGACACGCAAAGGGGTACCAAGAACATATATTCCTTACACACTTGGAGACCATTCTTCTCTATATGTGAAGTAGAAAAAGAGCAAAAAGGTAGCATATTCTTTCCTTATGTTTATGTTTTTATTAGTAGTTGTTCGTTGCACGTAATTCATGTTTCACATTCTGACTGATATACGTGAAAAGTATCGAATATAGTTCCGTCAACTTGGGCCGAACAGAAAACGAACTTCTCACGTGCACGATGATGGCGGCAAGCAAGATGGTTTTTGGTTGGATTCTGTGCACAATCGTCGCAGAATCGTCTGCATCACGTTAGTTGTTTAGTTTGCTCAGCTGTGCTTGATCTCACGTGCGGAAACTAAGTGGGCATGATCGATGGACACCACATCAGAATACAGTGACTTGAGTGCGGAGGTTCACGTTATTGCTCCCGTGCGGCGGCAGTAAATGAATAAGACGACGACCTGCCGCGGCAATGCATAGCGGTTTTTGGTGATGACGAACAGCGTTCAATGACCTCAATCGCCAATCCTTAAGCACGTGGTTGAAGAGCGCTTGGGCGATGTATGCTGTTTTTTTTCAGCAATGTGGTTAACTTCGGCAGTGTCTGCAACAATTAAAAGGAGCCTTATGTCTATCAAATTTACGTCTTTCCACCAGTCTCTCAAAGCGAGAAATGTTCATCATGGATTACCGACTGCGCGGGGGCTCAGCGGTGATGACGTTCGACTTAAGATCATTCTTTTGCAGGAAAGCAGTGTTTCTGCGGTATAACTTCTGTTTTCCTAATGACCAAGGTTCTGAATCTTTGCCTTTTTTTCATATATTAACTTCAACGCTTTTCTCAGTAATGAAACTTATCCGTGACCTCAAATTCCCCCCTGAACCCAAACTCTTCTGCGATTAAGCGTATCTTTCTCCATTGTCGCAGTCCGGCAACCGGCTGGGCTTCCAACAGGCCGTCAAGAAGCCTAAGTACGTGTACGTAGAAGGCATCCGGATGTCACCTACGCTGACGCAGGAGAACGTCATCTTCTCGCTCAACTTCGAGCCGCTGGACACGGACATAGTGATCGACTCGTACCCCGGCTGCGGCAGTTCCTGGGTGGTGCAGATCGTCTACCTGCTGCTCAACAACGCCCACCTGGGGAAGATCTCCGAGTCGCTCACCAAAGAGGTCTGCTACCTGGAAGCCGAAGGAAGCCAGGTATGCGCCTTAAGTGGAATCTCCCTCTCTCTCTCTCTCTCTCTAGAGAGAGAGAGAGAGAGAGACACCTGTACTACATACAGAACAGCGGACTCCGACGAAATAGTAGTAGTTCGCCTCAGAAGGGCAGGTTGCGCAAACGCTAAAATGAGGTCTTCTGAGTTGTGGTTTGTCGGGCTCCCTGCCATGATTCTTTACTTTTCAGCTGTTTAGCTTTGTATAGTTCTCGGTTTTCTGTTCGGGAACAATTTGGCTTTGGTAACGAAGGTTTTCGTATCAGATTTAATTTCAAGGAATAATTTTGCGAGGAAGATTATCTAAGCGCATTGTTACGGCAGTGTGGCTAGCTGTTCAACGAAATACGCGGCCAGCGTGCCAAATGATCTCGCTTCAAGCCTGAGCGAAGTACTACAGTTACCTATACTGAGGAGCTATCATCAGTGATGATCCATCGAGGAATTTTACTTTTTACAAAAAGGTATCGATCGAAAATTGGACCTGAACAGAAAAAAAGTATTCTTCAGGAGGGGTAACATTAAGAGATAGGAAGCGTGCAGAGTGGGTCAGAGAAATAACTCAGGTTACTGACATTCTAGTGGAAATTAAGAAGAAGAAATGGGCATGGGCAGGACATGTAGTGCGAAGACAGGATAACCGATGGTCGCTTAGGGTAACAAGCTGGATTCCAAGGGAAGGAAAGCGTAGCAGGGGGCGGCAGAAAGTTAGGTGGGCGGATGAGGTTAAGAAGTTCGCAGGGGTCAAGTGGATGCAGCCAGCACAGAACCGGGTCAAGTGGAGAAATATGGGAGAGGCCTTCGCCCTGCAGTGGGAATAGTCAGGCTGATGATATATATATATATATATATATATATATATATACTGCCACACCTCTGACCATCTTCTGGCGCCACCAAGTGGCTGAATGTCTTGGCATGTGGCTAAGCGTCATCTTCGTCTCTCTCGAGCTTCTCTTGATTAAAAAAAGGGCCAGCTCGGTTGTTGTGCTGCTTGTTACGTGTGTTGGTGACATTTGGTGAATTGTGCAGGATAAGATCCCATGTACGTTGCTCCCGAAGACGTCAGTGACGCTGCTCATCAACGCGTGTACATGACTCCTGTCCATAAAGCCAGCCGTCGCCTCCGAGGCCTACAACCTGAATTCTAACCACTGTCCACCCCGCTACGAACCATGACATCCACGACGAGCAGCCAGACAAATCAGCCTTCCAGCAACGCCCCACCGTTCGTCCTTCTCGCACCGCGATCACCGCCATCATTTCATGGTGACCGGTTAGAGGATGTGGAAGACTGGTTGGCCAGTTTTGACCGTATGGCTGAATTTACCAATGGGACGACGAGCGGAAGCTAATGAATGTGTACTTCGCGCTGCAAGACTCGGCCAAGACGTGGTTTGAGAACCACGAGGCATCCTTTGTCAACTGGGCAGCCTTTCGCCGTGAGTTGCTCACAACATTCAGCTCGAGTGCGCGCAAAGAGAACGCAGAGATTGCAATTCGTTCAAGGTCTCAACAGTCAAATGAGAGTGTGGCCATGTTTGTCGAGGACATGACGCGGCTTTTCAGTCGGGCCGACCCTACCATGCCCGAGGCAACGAAGGTACGGCACCTCATGCGCGGAGTGAAGGAGCTGGCCTCATGCGTGACCCCCCAAGAACTTTCGCAGATTTCGCGAGAGAAGCTATCAGCATGGAACGTTCTCTGCAGGAACGGAATGCCCAATACGGCCGCCAGGCAAGCGTAGCGGCCACACCCTGCTGCGCATCCGTGCCAGTAGCCAGGGTCGAGGCATTGCGGGAGCTTGTGAGGAGCATTGTCCGCGAAGAGCTGCAAAACCTCCACTTGAATGCTCCCTCTGCAAATAATTATTCTACCGGGGACGTCATCCGTGATGAAATCCGGCGAGCGGTGCAGCCACCACCAGCACCACAACCGGAGCCAAGCATCATGACTTATAGTGATGTCCTACGTCGATCTGCTTCCGAGCCAGTTCCATTCCGCCCCGTTGTCGGACCACCGCCTCGCTACATGTGCCCCGTCGAGCCGCAATACCAGCGTCCCGCTATCAGCAAGGCGCACTTGTGGCGCACGTCCAACAGACGGCCGCTCTGTTATCACTGCGGCGAACCTGGTCACATTCTTCTCAATTGCCCATACCGGAGAATAGGCTTGAGAGGATTTCCACCTAACGAGCCTCGACCCCGCTATGGCGAAAAACCACAGGAGATTGAGGAGTACTTGGCTGCTAACGAGATGCACACAACGTCACCACAACGGCAGTCGCGATCGTCATCTCCGAGGCGTTTTGCTTCGCCCAGTCGGTACTCCTCCTCTGGGCAATTCAGAGGCACGTCCCCTCACCGGGAAAACTAAACACGGCGACCTCTGGGGGTGAGGCGGCCGCTACGTCTCAGATTAAACAGCCTCCACCCGACGATTTGACGCGACGGCTTGAGCGGCGATGACCCGATCCGATGAACTTACCGACGTGCTGCGAACGCATTGTTTCCGGGGAAATTTTTGTAACCGCCGACAGTTGTGATGTGACCGCACTTGTGGATACCGGCGCCAATTTCTCCGTCATGAGCAGCCAGCTAGCCACGGCACCCCGTAAGGTTCTGACGCCTTGGTCTGGGCCAATGATGCGTACCGCCGGTAGTCATGTGATGACGCCGATTGGCATGTGCACATGCCGCATACTTGTACGGTCGTCCGTTTCGTGTCGTGAGCGGCCATCACTCTCTATGTTGGCTGGCAAACCTGAAAGATCCATCGGGTCGGCTTGCTCGATGGAGCCTTCGGTTGCAAGAATTTGACGTTACTATCGTGCACAAGTCCGGCAAGAAACACAGTGATGCTGACTGTCTGTCCCGCGCCCCTACTCCCTGCCACGCGGACGGCTCCGACGACGATTCCGCTTTCCTCGGTGTTATCGCGACGTCCACCTTATCCCGAAAGCAGCGGGCTGACCCTGAACTTTTGCCCTTCATTGAATACCTTGAAGGAACCGTGTCATCTCCTCCTCAGCTCTTCAGGCGCGGACTGTCGTCATTTTGCCTGCGCGATGGTGTACTCTAGGCTAGCTGCCGTTGTGCACCGCTACGTCCGTACCTGCCGTGAGTGCCAGTGGCGGAAGACACCACCCATTAAACAAGCTGGCTCCTGCAGCCTATCGATCCCCCGAGATTCCCATTTCAACAGGTCGGCATGGACGTACTGGGCCCATTTCCGAAGTCCTCCATGGGTAACAGGTATATAGCGGTTGCCACTGACTACCTCAGCCGCTACTGTGAGACCAAGGCAATTCCCCGTGGTACCGCAGAGGAAGTTGCGCATTTATTCATTCACAACATTGTACTTCGTCATGGTGCGCCAACAGTCGTCTTAACTGACAGAGGAACTTCGTTTACGTCGGCACTCACGAGTGAGGTACTTCAACTCAGTGGCACTACCCACCGCAAGACAACAGCCTATCATCCTCAAAATAATGGACTGACTAGTGGCTAAACAAGACAACTGCCGATATGATTTCTATGTATGTAGACGACGATCATGGGAACTGGGACCGAATTCTGCCGTACATCACGTTCGCATATAACACTGCACTCCAGGAAACAACACGCTTCATTCCATTTCATTTGGTTCATGGACGCGCACCCTTGACTATGCTGGATGCCATGCTTCTTCCAGATTCTGCTGCCTCCACTGTCGTGGGGGCTGACCAATTTATTCGTGACGCAGAAGCTGCACGCCAGCTTGTCCGACAGCGAATTCGGCACCAAGTGCACGACGCCCAGTGCTACAACCTGCGACACCGAGAGGTGACTTACACGCCCGGCGACCAAGTCTGGGTATGGAGCCCAATACGGTTGCGAGGGCGCTCTGAAAAGCTTCTGCGCCGTTACTTTGGACCTTACGAGGTGCTCCGCCGCCTCAGCGCGGTGAACTACGAGGTGCTACCACAAGGCACTGTCCGCTCCTCTCGGCAGCCGAAATCTGAAACAGTTCACGTTGCCAGAATGAAGCCATATTACAATCGTTAAACCATTTAGAGTCCAAGCCAGAGACTGTCGAAGATGCCGTCAAACTACTCAACGTTATGTGGCCAGCTGCCTCCAGTTCCAGCGTTTCAAGCACGCAACCTGCTCTCCACCGGGTCATCTTCAGCTTTTAGCGACTACGAACCCCATTCGAACAGGCGGGAATTGACCTTCTAAGATCGTTTCCCCGTTCCTCCAACGGAAACCGCTGTGTCATAGTGTGACTTTTCCATTATTTCCCTACGCTTGCGGCATCGGGTCGATGCCTCTTGGAAGGGGGCAATATCACACCGCTGACCATCTTCTGGCGCCACCAAGTGGCCGAATGTCTTGGCACGTGGCTAAGCGTCATCCTCGTCTCTTTCGAGCTTCGCTTGATATATATATATATATATATATATTTAGCATTTGCTCTTCTCTGCAGCTAGATCGGTTTCGTGTAATGTCCAGCGATCGAGTGACATGAGATTAAGACCCGGCCTTAGAAACATCCACTATGTGGCGCAAACAAGTAATATGCGCAGTCCTGTACACATATTAGAATTCAAGGTGCATATATAATGCCCAGAAAGCCTATAGAAATACGCTTGTGGTTATTGCGTAGCTGGTGTTCAGTGAGATATCAGCGCTTGCAAGGCTGTCTTGCCAGTAAAGTCGGTGTTGATCTCTCACTGAGCATTGACTGAAGAGCAATACAGACTTAAAAGATGTGCTGTGAATCCTCAGCTATGCTTTCTCGGCAATAGACACGTGTACGCAGGTTGACATTTACAAGCCCCCGCGCATCATTAAGACGCACCTGCCGTTCAACGGCATCGCGTACAACCAGGCGGCGAAGTACATCTACATCGCCAGGAACGTGAAGGACTGCTGTGTCTCCATCTACCACATCATGAAGACGTACCCGGACGACTACCAGTTCTCAGAGGGCACCTTCGAGGACGTCTTCGAGTGCTTCATCCGGGGCGAGATGGAGTACAACGACTACTTCGACCACCTGCTGCCCTGGTGGAGCTACAAGAACGAGCCCAACATCCTGTTCCTCGTCTACGAGACCATGAAGAAGGAGCCTAAGGAGCACGTGCAGATCATCGCCAAGTTCCTGGGCGGCGTCGCCAACGACATAATCCAGGAGCAGTCCAAGCTGCAGTCGGTGCTGCGGTTGTCCAACATCCTCTTCATGAAGCTCAAGACGCGGGACTACGCCTCGGTGATGCCCAAGAGGAAGTTCTTCGTCCGCGAGGGTGTCATCGGACAGTGGAAGAACTTCTTCACGGGCGAGCAGTCGAGACGCATGGACAACAAGTTCTTCCAGAGGACTGTGGAGACGCCCATGAGCCTGCTCTGGAAAGGCATGGGCGTCTTCGACTGACCCTTCACGGGCAGCGTGCTGCGCACGCGTGTAATTTATATTTCCTGCAACACAGTTGTCGTTAAAAATTAAGAGAAAATACTTGTTGGCGAAGTCACAGATAGTGGGAGCGCGTTAAAATGTTTTCTCTCGTCACATTATAAACACGATTCGCTTGAAATGAAGCAGGCGCGTAGATAGCAATGGTTCAATGACCTTTACAGGTAGGAATAACCTGCAGCCATACTTTTTCTTAGCGAGAACATGAGCCCCTTAATGAGCGGAGCTTTGCTTTTTTGAAGGCTCGCATTTGAAATTAGGTTTACTTTTTGGATAACGTAAGCTCGTTGGCCCTGTATCCGGAAAGAACTGGCAACATTAAGATTGTTTCATTTGCCGCGAGAATGTGATACTATTTTGCGTCCCACAGGAACTGTTTAATGACGAATTCATCTGTGACGTTAGTTTCTTTCAATTTTCAGATTACCTACCCAAATCACTTCAATATGTGCCCTGTGCCGGCTTTATGCGCCATATTGAAGACTGCATTTTCGCCTTTGCTACACAATTCTCCACCATCTTTGATATTTACAAAGCAGTGCCAGAAAACTCCCATTTACGGCGCGGGTAAAGCGCGTTCGAGCGTCGCGCGAGGCCGTCGCCTTCCCCACGTCGGATTCTTGGCGTCAGCATCGGAAAAGCATGCTAAAATAATGCTGAAATACATTATGTATATAAAAGCCTGTGTGTGAAAACTGACTGCTTCTTTTGTATAACTCACTCATATTGATATGCTGTTAGGAGTGGTAATTGCTACACAGGAAAGCTTCTGTTTACAGTCACGTATAGCAGCTGCTGCCGGGGCAGCGCCGCTCATTGGCCTGCCGCATGCTTGTGCGCTAGCTCCACGGATATGACTGTGCTGAAACCTAACCAAATTTTCGTTCATTGAGAATGAAATTGGCAGCGATTTTAGAGATGCTTGTATGCATGTATGTGCAGTTACAAAGCATTCCATTTTTTTTTTACGAGCCAATTAGAATTTCTCGGAAGACAAGAGCCACGACGCAGATCTCGAGGCTTTCATTACTGCCGACCATAGAGTTTACCCTTACCTAGAGGGAAGGCTGTGCTGCAGTCTATGGGAGTTTGGAGTCCTGACGACCGGTTCAGCCACCATGGGCGCTCAAAGCATCATGGGCCGGAGAGCTATCGTGTGCAGAACTACAACTTTTGTCCGAAACTAATGCAAAGATAAACGTTGTTCTACCGTAAACAATTTTCTAAAATTCAATTTTGTGACTATAAATTGCAAAAAGAGAGAAACAGCATTCAGTGTGAAATTTGCTCTTTCTCCTATTGGCTTAGTTTTGAGCAGCACAAATACCAATATTTTGCACTTAATAGGCACACTTTGAAAAGAAAGAAACGTTTTGGAAATATTTATGGTTGTGCAATCACTTAAGGAAGTTTTTAGTAGCATTTCGGGAAACAGAGGCCTTTTATTGGCGACGCCTGCTTTTGCGCCTTCACTACTCTGGCTTTTGCGGTCTATGTACGCACCTTGAGATGATGATGATGACGACGAAAAAGAAATATTGCAGTAACGCTACTCCATGCACCCGAGAAAAACCGACTGTCCTGCATCAAGTAGCACACCGGCCCATGATTCTTAGCGCGCCAATGATGGCTGAAGTGCAACGCCCTCAGCTTTCCCTCTAGTTAAGAGTGTAAGAAACTCTATGCTGCCGACAAATGCTATTTGGCTCGTGACGTTCTCGTGGCTCAGTCGCTCGGTTGCACGGGCGACGGCACCGACGCCGGCGATGCGGTTCATCCGTCGAAGGGGCGCTTAAAAGCTGTGCTCTAAAATTTGCATAAAGGCCGTATTGTTTTTCCCTATGTTTATTGGCCTAGCAGTCGCCGAGAGTTTCGTAGCACGCTGCTTTCAGCGACTCTTATAAATTCAGCTTAACTGAGTAGGTTCATGCACGAATTGTTACATTCAAATTATGTACGCCATGCACCATTAGTTTTTGTGCCTAGCATGTCATGGGCTTGTCGCGTAAGCTCACTGTAGGAAGCGGCAAACGTAATCATAGTGCTCTGGCACTTACTTGCCGCTTTACACAGCAGTCAGTAACCTAATTTTAAAACTTTTCCGGTATAGCCAACCGAAAAAATTTCCTGAATCCGGGCCGAACGCAACGTATGCGATCCTTGGGGCGCTGCCGATCGTAGGGGTGGCGGGGGTATATAAACGCTCGGCTTTCGTGGATATGAGTCTTCCATTGGCAATTGACAGTGATCAGTAGGATCATACAACTAAACAGATATTTGAACGTTTAAGTTTAAAATAACCATAGAGTCCCAACAGAGTCCGCGCAAGCATGGTTCTGCTGTGAAATGCTGTCAGCGCTCGCATATTTATTTCTGATGGTCTTAGCCAATAAATGGGATTCACCAGAAATTCGAAATTCCCGCGCACGGTTTGAGTGTGCAGCGCCACGCGGTGGTAGCTATGTGAAGTAGAGTTTTTCCAGGCATCCTGGGCTTTGCCATCGTAAAAGGAACCACAAGCGTAGACATATCGTTATTTCGCAAAAAACAAATGACCACAAGAGGTCAAAGGCTGGGCTGAGAGAAGTCCAGCGGTGCAACTCGTGGCCGAGCTTCGTCGCCTAAATGGGGAACACGTTGTACTCGTTCCACAGCTTGGCGATCTCCGTGCCCTTGGTTTTCTCCTGGAAGACCAGGTCCATGCGTTTGGACTGGCCGCACGTGAAGTAGTTCTTCCAAAACTTGCCCGTGGACAGGCGAGCTATCTGACGGTCGGGGGATGAGCCATTCGTCCCAGAAGACTCGCGCATGCGAACCTGCGTTTAGAGGTATCGCATTGATTCATGCTTTAATATGCATTATTCTACAGATGCAGAGAAGACAAACGCCTCGAGCTTTGCGCGATGAACGAGTCGAAATGAGATTAGAATCGTCGCAAGCCATCGAATGCCAGTCCGGCGCCGTCTTTTGCCTAGCTGCGAAAACAACTCAGCGCAAGCAGACGTGTGATGCAAGAAGACAGACACGAACACATGGTCCGAAAACTGGGCTTTGAGTGCTTCTATACCCCTCTCGCGTCTTTTCCGCTAAGCTGTTTTGTTTTATGTGTTCTATTGCCAGCTGGCTCAACAATCCTCATTAAAGTTCACCACAGCAAGAAAAGTACTTGAGAAAAGCTTGCAAGGCCAGGGTAACTGAAGAGCACACGAGAAGTTGGCATCGCTTGAATTTAGTTGTACATTGGCTCCTTGAAGCAGGGCAGTCAAGGCAAGGCAAGCAAGGCAAGGCAAGGAAGGCAAGAAAGTCAAGGCAAGCAAGGCAAGCAAGAAGCAAGCAAGCCAAGCAAGCAAGGCAAGGCAAGACAAGCAAGGTAAAACGAGCAAGTCAAGCAGGCAAGGCAAGCAGGGCAAAGAAAGGCAAGGCAAGCAAGCAAGGCAATGCAAGGGAGGAAAGCACGGAAAGGCAAGAAAGTCAAGGCAAGCAAGGCAAGTAAGACAAGCAAGCAAGGCAAGCAAGCTAGGCAAGTAAGCAAGGCAAGCAAGACAAGCAAAGGAACCAAAGGTGGGTACCCTATGCAGGTCTTGAAAATAGCTGCTGCACTGTCAGAAAATGCTGGCATGCAGTTTTATCCACTCGCAAAGTCATACAAATAAACGATAGTGCCCATGAGGACGAAACAGAAATCGGAACAGCGAATTGCTAATAACAATAGTATCAGTCATTAATCTTACCAGTCCTCGATGCAACACAAAGGCTTGAGTATGCCAGTGAATGTCTTCCGTCACATTTATTTTTTTTGTTTCGTGTGTGTTGTGCTGTACGACGCATTTCTATCTACTTGGCCGAACTTCGGAGCCACGACGTCGTCGCAATGCCTGGAGCGGCCCCTACTTACGTGACGTTTCAGAACCCCCGCGTCCCAAAGACCTTTCACGGGGACACCTATGAAGACGTCGACGACTGGTTGCAGCACTACGAAAGGGTAGCTGCCTTCAACCTCTGGGATGACGCCGCCCGGCTTCGCAACGTCTACTTCAGCCTTGAAGATGGCGCTCGGACATGGTTCGAGAACCATGAAGACCAGCTGTCATCTTGGAGTGAGTTCAAGCGTCATCTTGCGGCTGCTTACGGTAGCTCAGATCGCCGCGAACGGGCCGAACGCGCTCTCCAATCTCGGGTTCAAATGCCCAACGAGACGGTCGCGGCATATATCGAAGACATGACACGCCTCTTCAAGCGGGCAGACCCTACAATGTCCGAGGACAAAAAGCTGCGCTACCTTATGCTTGGCGTTAAAGAGCAGCTTTTTGCTGGCCTGGTGCGCAGCCCACCGAAAACTGTCGCAGAATTCCTTGCGGAAACATCCACAATAGAAAGAGTGCTTCAGCAGCGAGCTTCGGCACAGAATCGTACCGTCCACGCCACCTCCGTCTCTGCCGAGTTACCATCGCATGGCATGGACGCATCGGCGCTACGTGAGCTCGTACGTTCGATTGTGCGCGACGAACTCAGACTGCTGTATGGCGCACATCAACCAGCTTCTACCTCCATTGCGAGCGTTGTCCGCGACGAAGTGCAGCAAGCGCTCCGGCCTCCGTTTCCAAGCGGTGAACCTCACCCTGCTCCTCCCCTTACGCCACCTGAGTGCCAGCGTCCCACATACGCCGAGGTGCTACAATACTCGCCACCCCAGTCGCCGACCCTCATTCCTGCTAACGTAGCTGCACCAACAACTCCGGCTCCCGTGATCCAGTACGTAACGGATTCCCGACAGTCTAGACGGAAAGCAGACGAGTGGCGTACCCCCAACCGACGGCCTTTATGCTTTCACTGCGGCAAACCAGGACATGTCTATCGGCGCTGTCCCTACCGTCGACTGGGCCTCGAAGGTTTTTCCGCCGATTCTCCGCGGCCTCGCTACGGCGAACGGCCCCGAGCCGTTGAAGATTTCCTCAATGACCAGCGCCGTGGTGTTCCGTCTCGTCTGCGGCAATCTCGATCACCGTCGCCCAGGGCTCGCCCTTCGCCATCTGCTGCGAGGTCCTCATGGGCAGCGCAGGGCCGATTGCCCAGCCCCCAGCGGGAAAACTGAAACCAGCGACCTTCGGGGGTAGGCTCGCTGGACATCGCTGCGCGGGAGACCCCCCATCGACGCGGACACGGAAACTCTACGAATTGACATTGGAAAAGTCCGCGGTTGCCGATTATAACGCTACCTCGACGCCACCACGACGCACCCGCAACGACGACGAATTGCCGGTGGAACCGACGACGCACCAACGCACCCGCAACAACGACGAATTGCCGGTGAAACAGACAACGCAACAATGCACCCGCAACAACGACGAATTGCCGGTGAAACAGACGACGCAACAACGCACCCGCAACAACGACGCATTGCCGGTGGAACAGATGACACGACAACGCACCCGCAACGACGAAGAATTGCCGGTGGAACGGACACCGCAACAACGCGCTTGCAACAACGACGTATTGCAGGTGAAGCATACCGCGTACACCGACGCAGAGCACTCAAACACTCAGAAGCCTGATATTCGCGAGAAG
The DNA here is from genome assembly GCF_055883805.1 of Amblyomma maculatum. Lineage (NCBI taxonomy): Eukaryota > Metazoa > Arthropoda > Arachnida > Ixodida > Ixodidae > Amblyomma > Amblyomma maculatum. The sequence goes on from NC_139345.1 coordinate 80,779,382, forward strand.
CTGTCGTTGGACATACCAGTAATACTGGATGGTCGCCATGTTCGAGCTTTGTTGGATACTGGCGGTGATTATTCTATTTTGAGCAGCCAGTTTGCCGCGATTCTCAAGAAGGTTTTGACTCCGTGGGCTGGCACACACGTTCGCACTGCGGGTGGTCATCTGGTTACTCCTCTAGGCATGTGCACGGCCAGGGTTCAAATTCAAGAGTCGACATTTGTGGTAAGCTGCCTCGTTCTGAAAAGCTGCTCACGTGACCTAATTCTGGGCGTAGATTTTCTTCGTGAATATGGCGCAATTATTGACCTCCGGGATTTTAAGGTCTCGTTTTCAACTGAGAAAGCAGTGGCACTCAGCAGTACACAGCGACCACTCAATGTGCTTCGAGTTTATGCGGACAGTGTCACGCTGCCACCCCGAACCAGCACCTTCGTTAATGTCAAATGCAATGCACTTCACGATGGTGATGCAATAGCCGAAACTAACCTCTCGTTACTGTTGACGCAGGGAGTCTGCGTGGCTCGCAGTTTGATCCATCTTAACTGTGGCCAGTCCAAGGTACTTGTTACGAATTTTTCGCACGAGTATCGACACCTTTTTCGGAATACTTCCGTAGCTTTCGCGGAACGCATATCTGAAGTCTCCGAGTGCTTGTCCACAGAAACCGTACCACCGCCCACATCCCTCGACAACCTCGATATTAGCTCAGAGCTATCGGTGAACCAGCGTGAACAGCTGTTTTCATTGTTACTTGAATTCAGAGAGTGTTTTGCATCATCGTCAAAAGTGCATCAGACTCCCATTGCCAAGCACCAGATCGTGACGTTCGACGATGTCCGCCCAATTCACCAGCACCCCTACCGCGTCTCTTCAACCGAGCGCGAAGTTATTAAGTCACAAGTTAAACAAATGCTCGAAGATGATGTTATCCAGCCTTCAAATAGCCCATGGTCCTCCCCAGTCGTTCTAGTTAAAAAGAAAGACGGCACGTTACGTTTTTGCGTCGATTACCGCAAGCTGAACGCCGTAACCAAGAAGGATGTATACCCCTTGCCGCGGATTGACGACTCTCTCGACCGCCTTCGGCGTGCGAAGTACTTTTCGTCAATCGATCTAAAAAGTGGCTATTGGCAGATTGAGGTAGATGAGCGAGATCGTGAAAAAACGGCCTTTGTCACACCCGACGGACTTTACGAATTTAAAGTTCTACCTTTCGGACTTTGTTCCGCGCCGGCCACATTTCAGCGGATGATGGACACTGTCCTCGCCGGGCTTAAATGGCAGTGTTGCCTAGTCTACCTAGATGACGTGGTGGTCTTCGCAGAATCGTTTTCACAACATCTTAAACGCCTGCGGTCAGTACTCGAAGCCCTTCGATCCGCTAACTTGACGCTTAAGCCACAGAAATGTCACTTTGGCTACCAAGAGCTTAAATTCCTTGGTCATGTCGTAAGCGCCGCCAGTGTAAAGCCCGACCCTGACAAGCTTACTGCTGTTTCGAAATTTCCGATTCCACGTGACAAGAAAGCTGTTAGCAGATTTCTCGGCTTGTGCAGTTATTACCGCCGTTTTATCGATAACTTCGCTGATCTTGCTGAACCGCTGACTCGGCTCACCCGGGGAGACACCCCTTTTGTTTGGAGTCACGAGCAAGAAGCTGCTTTTACCGAGTTGCGTCTCCGTCTCCAATCGCCGCCTATTCTAGCCCATTTCGATGAGCACGGTGAAACAGAAATCCACACTGACGCCAGTAACATTGGCCTTGGGGCGGTTCTCGTGCAACGTCAAGAGGGTGTGGAACGAGTCGTCGCCTATGCCAGCCGTGCTTTATCCCGCGCCGAGATGAACTATTCAACTACTGAGAAGGAATGCCTCGCCATAATTTGGGCGGCTGCAAAATTTCGCCCCTACCTTTATGGTCGCCCATTTAAAGTGGTCACTGACCACCATTCCTTGTGTTGGCTGGCCAACCTGCGTGACCCATGCGGCCGCCTGGCGCGATGGAGCCTTCGCCTACATGAGTTTGACCTTACTATAGTCTACAAGTCTGGACATAAACATGAAGATGCTGACGCGCTCTCTCGTGCGCCCGTCGAGCTCGCTTCACCACATACGGGTGACTCTGGCAGTTTTCTCGGAGCTGTTGATGCTTCAGATATGTCTCATCAGCAGCGTGCTGATCCAGAGTTACGAGCCCTGATCGATTATTTAGAAGGTCAGCCAGTCACAATACCTAAGTGCTTTTCTCGGAGCCTCTCAACTTTCTGCCTGAGAAGTGGTGTACTCTATAAGCACAGCTCTAGATCCGATTCGAGAACCTACCTCCTCGTGGTACCCGCAGCTCTGCGAGAGGAAATCCTTTCCGCGTGCCACGATGAACCAACTTCTGGCCACTTGGGCTATACTCGCACACTTGCTAGAATACGAAAAACATTCTACTGGCCTAACCTTGCAACTGTCGTTAAGCGCTATGTTAAGAGCTGTCGGCAATGTCAGCGTCGGAAGGTTCCGCAATCAAAGCCTGCAGGCCTTCTCGTGCCCATAATACCACCACGCGCACCGTTTGATCAAGTCGGCATGGACCTTCTCGGTCCTTTCCCTCGATCCTCCGGGGGCAACCGCTGGATAATCATCGCCACAGACTACCTGACTCGATATGCCGAGACCAAAGCGTTACCTAGTGGTACAGCATCGGAGGTTGCCCATTTCTTTGTACACCAGATCATGCTGCGGCACGGTGCTCCGACCTGTATTATTACTGACAGAGGGACTGCCTTTACTTCACAAATGATGGCCGAAGTTTTTCATCTCAGCGGTACGGCGCATCGAAAAGCTACTGCTTACCATCCGCAGACCAATGGGCTGACTGAAAGGCTTAATAAGACCATTGCGGACATGCTGGCGATGTATGTCGACGCCCAGCACAAGACTTGGGATGCTATCCTACCATATGTGACATTCGCGTACAATACGGCAGTCCAAGAGACGACACGCTTCACGCCGTTTCGCCTAGTTTACGGCAGAGAGGTTCGGACGATGCTGGACGCAATGCTCCCTTGCGAAACAGATACCGAGCTTTCTACTGACGCCGAACACTTTGCCCAACATGCTGAGCAAGCACGCCAACTAGCACGCGTCCACATCGCCCAGCAACAGGACAAGGATTCACGCCGGTACAACCTCCGCCACAGACAAGCTTCCTACAACACCGGGGACCAGGTGTGGGTGTGGACTCCTGTTCGACGCCGTGGCCTATCAGAAAAGCTGATTTGCCGTTACTTTGGACCATATAAAGTCTTGCGGCGCCTCAGCGACGTTAACTATGAGGTCCTCCCAGATGGCCCAGAGCAGAGAGGCCGTCGGCTACCTCGTCCAGAGACAGTTTATGTCCTACGCATGAAGCCGTATTTTACGCGGTAACTGAAAGACGGCATCTGCAAACTTTTTTTTTCATTTGCTTTTGTCCACCTGTGTGCACGTGTGCCGTGTGCGTCACGCTTAAGGAGGGAGGAATGCCAGGGGGCGCTCGCAGCGAAAGACGTTGAAGTGGCGCTCGGAGAAAAAGGACGAAGTGAATCGGCTCCGGACTAGAAGGACGTACCTAAAGCTTGGACCTTATAATTCCACCTGCACCGGCTCTGATAGCCTAGCCCTAGTCGCCAATATCGTGACAATATATATATATATATATATATATATATATATATATATATATATATATATATATATATATATATATATATATATATATATATATATATATATGACGGAAAGAATCCAACAGTCGGCGAGGCTAAGGAAAGCGTTGGGGATGGTACTTTATGTCTTTTTTTTTAATGTTTGCTTGGATAATCATAGAAATTAGTAATGTAATCTGTTTAGGGGAAAGAGAAATAAACACAAAGTAGAAGAAAAAACAACGTGCGATGGTGGGAACCGAACCCATGACCTCCGAATACCGCGCCCGGTGCTCTTCCAACTGAGCTACATCGGCCGCTGTCCCCCCTGCTACTTGCTTGGGTATTTATGTTGTCTGTATACGAACCTTGAGAGTGTTGAGCGAGGGCGAAAGCTATATATATATATATCAGACATGACAGTAATTGAATTACAGTAATGAAATTACTGTAAGTTAATTACTTTTTCGGTAATTTATAATGTAATAAATTATTTTTCGGTTTGGAAATTTAGTAATGTAGTGAATTACTTTTTGGTAGTAATTTCGCAGCAAAGTAATTAATTCCTCTCGAAATTACTTTTACTAAAGTGCGCCATCACTCCTTCAATAGACAGCAAAGTAGAGTGCGCGAAAGCAGGAACGACGTGCTGCAATCCGAAGCCAGCGTAACGGATTGGCAAAAGGAGGCAGAATTGAGCAGAACTATAGTCAATTGGAATACTCTGGAGAACAAGTTGTTTTGTTTAATAACTTTACTTAGTTTTTACATTCATGGAAACTAGAAAGTAATTTCAAAGTAATTGAATTACTCAGTAGAAGTAATTGTAATGTAATTTCATTACTTTTGGCGAGCAGTAATGAGTAATGTAATTTAATTACTTTTCTGAGATTTTCAGCGAAGTAATTAGTAATGTAATTCAATTCCTTTTCAAAAGTAATTTTGCCATGTATGATATATATATCGCATTGCTAAAGAGTGCCACCGCACCTCCATGATGCGGCTGTGAGCGGGGCCCTTGGCGATGTGCTCGAGAACCTCCTGCATGAGCGCCACGTTGTGGTTGCTGTTCTCAAAGGCATCGCGCCAGCCGATGAAGTTCAGCACGCGCTCGATGTGTGCGCGAGACTCCATGCGTAGGTCCTCAAACACGAGGAAGAGCAGGTGCGGCTCCGCCCGGTGCGCCCACCACGAGAGCACGTGACCGAAGTAGTCGTTGCCGTGCACCGCTCCGCGGACGAAGAGCTCGAGGAAGTCGTCGAAGCGGCCCTCGCAGAAGTCGTAGTCTTGCGAGAACGTCACCGCATCCTCGAACGCGTGCGCGCAACAGTCCTTGGGGTTGCGCAGCAGGTAAATGTACCTGCGCGCCGATGCGTTGCTGTATATAGAGGCACGGCTGCGATGAACACGGTCGCGTTAATGAAAACAAACAGTGGAGGAACTGCTTTGTATGCCTCCCCGCTGAAGCAAAAGGAAGGTTTGCATGGAGACCTTCAGTCGCGGAGCGCGAAAACTAGGAGGTCACACACATTGAAATTGCGACCACTATATAACGTCTCACAAAGTGAAAACTCCGCTGTACGAAATCCGAGAGCGCCTGCTGTACGAAAAACGAAAAAAATCACGAAGACACTTCAATGTTTAGTTAACATTTTTCGTTTTGTGTTAGACGAGCGAAATGAGACCGCGAGGGAGGATGTGGTGTCAAACGAATTGGCACCATATGGGGCACAGAATTATTGTCCGGGTTGAATTCTACTATGTGCGAAGGATTTGCACAGATAGACTTTATCCTCCACGTGATGGGGTTTGACCTTCGAGAAGCCGTTGCAGGCGAACCAATGGTCGTAGAGAGATGCGGGTGATGCCACGCGAATTGTTTCGTGATGTATACTTAAGCACCTGAATCGAGGACACAGGATAAAAATTCTATAAAACTCGAACTAACGCTTTTCATAGCGCATCTGCGGTGGTGGAGTTTTTTTTTACCCTCCGTTCTTCATTACCATGGGACCTCGAAAACCCAAATATAGAAATGGTGGGGCAGCTCTTTAACCTATACCTAACCCCACGTTTGTGGGCCGTTCTCTGGTGACGTCCTCGCGTGCCTCACCTGGCCTGCGGGTTGATGTTGAGCCTGTTGTAGGGAAGGTGTGTGCGAAGCAGCCTTGGCCTCGGAACGAGCTCCACTTCCTTGCCCTTCCACTCGATGAGTGGGGCGTTCACCTCCAAGCTGGCGTCCGTTGCCGATACCGCTGCCCCCGGTGCGCTGGCGGGGCCAGAGAACTGCTGGGGCAGCGCCGCCTGCGACACCGCAGGGTTCTTGACACTCGAGTGAGCAAACAAGTGCAGCAGGGTGGCCACCGTCTTCCCGCCGCTGTTGGGGTAGCCCGCGATCACAACGTCACCGTCATCGGGTCGCATTTGCATCGCGTACAATACGTTCTCTCGCGAGAAGGAACGCGGGAAGAGCAGTCCTTCAACCTCCACGTAGCGTGGACCCTCCACTTTGTCCAGCGAGTGGCCCATGGTCAACCGCGGGTTTCCAGATGGCTGCGGTGGGTGGAGTGAGGTGCAGAGCGCAACACGGGAAGAGAGATTAACAATGAGGCTTAAAGAACTCGGGAAGTGAGGACAGACATTACAGAAGACGCGCGAGCCTCTTGCTTTGCAAAGCAATGTAGGCGCCGTGAAAGCTTTATCGAATTGAAGGGCACGTTAATCTTTCTGACTGCCTCCATCAAAGGGTATAACATGACCGACGTTCACAACTACAATGGCTTTTGATAGCCCGTACTGTCATTCTGGGGTAAGCATTGCACCTAATATACAAATACCAGCCAGAGTGCTCCCAATAAAACCTGGTTAGACACTATCGCCGTCCGAGGGAAGCCATTCGTGATCGTAGCCCATAGACGTATAATCTTACCAGAACGACAGCGAGCAGGAGAATTGGCCTTGGTGTTTCGAGAAGTCAGTAGAGGATGGCTGGCAGCATACGCGTCGTCGGCTTTTTCTCGAGCACGCGATCTAAGCACATGGCGCATGAGCGCAGGCGCGTTTTCTTCGTCTTTTGCGCTCGGACGAGTTGAAGCTAGAGCGCGCAACGGCAAAGAATTACTCTGATTTCTATGTTGTGTAATGAACCTCCAACACGTTATCCGATATGACACCTTTCGAAAGACTTGTGCTCCCCGTCCAGACTCGACAGTGTTTACATTGACCAGCATGCATAGTCTGGGCATTCGTGTTGTCACATAGATTGCTTTAGGTTATGGGGTTTAACGTCCCAAAGCGAATAAGGCTATGAGAGACGCCGTAGTGGAGGGCTCCGGAAATTTCGACTACCTGGGGTTCTTTAACGTGCATTGATATTGCACAGCACACTGGTGCCTGGCTTTTCGCCTCCATTGGAAAGCGGCCACCGCGGTCGGCCGGGATGCGATTCCGCCTTCATGTGCACAGATGTCGAGCGCCCTCGTTGCACCACCGCGGCGGGGCCATCGTGACATAGAACAACGATGGACACACCCCTGAGGGTCCCACTCAGTTCCCTGTACTGTACCCTGCCATAATATAGCAATTTTGTCTCCTTCTACCTTCATCTAGGTTCATAATTTACCTTTTTACACTTAAGAAACACCTATAGAAAGAAATTATGGTGCCCTGACACCTTTGAAGCGAAAAGCTTTTCCAGGCTAGTCAACTCCGAGTTTCGCGTGTGCTCCGTCGTTAGAAGCACATATAAAGCCCCGCTTTAACCGTATGAACGTGCCTTAGTGGCCTATAGGGGTAACGTGAATGCAAGGGTCCTGGCAGGCTTAGTCTGATATAACCGTCCCATGTGAAACGAGAGACCTAAGTTGGCAGCTCCTGCCAGGAAATCACGGTCATGGACACGGACACGGCACACAGCGACGATCGGTTAGACCTGGCGTAGTATTGCTTTCGCAATAAAAGCCCCAGCTGCGCATGCGCAAACCACGTGACGTCACAGGAGAGGCGCAGGTGGTCGGAGCCGCCGCTGCCGCCGCAACTGCCGCCGCGACTTCGCCGGTTGACCTTTAGCCGGTGCCGCGCGCTTTCAACGGGCTGTGTTTATACAGAAGTGTAGCGGTGATGATGATGTTGGAACCGGAATAAAGTTTAATCTTATGTGATGTACGGCTGTAATCAATGTTTCACCGTGATGATAAGCCATATCTATAAGGTGCAACCGTGAACAACAAGGTAAGCCACAACTACGCCAAGGAACCACAAGCTAAGCAATGACGTCGCCGAAGCTTTTCGCTTCTGATATCCAGGCTTAAACAAGCTAAGCCACGACCAATTTTTTTTATTGCGAAAGCAATACTACACCAGGTCTAACCGCTCGTCGCTGTGTGTCGTGTCCGTGTCCGTGGTCCTTTGGCAAGAGCTGCAAACTTGGAAGGAAGGAAAGAAGGAAGGAAGAGGAAGATGAGGAGAAAAGGCAGGGAGGTTAACCGGTAAAAGAAACCGGTTTGCTACCCTGCACTGGGGGAAAGGGGTGAGTGGATATAAAAGTTGTGGGTAAGAGGGTTGGGTGAAGTCAGTACAGTCACATCACATCGCGTCACAGTCCTACGTAACATAACAGCAAAATCATAGCCTTTCGATCAGGCCTGTGCTTTTCATAAAGCGGAGCAGTGCCTGGGAGGCCTTCACCGCAGACGATCGCCATGGCCAGGGACCTAGAATCTTACTTTCAGTCAGTGGGCGTCCATATAGGCGCTCCAGCACACGGCATAGACACTGTCTTTCCTCACTGTACATGGGGAACTCACAAATAATGTGGCCTATAGTCTCGTCGCACCCGCAGGTTGTATATGCAGGTCTATTTGCCATACCTACACAAAATAATAAGAGTATGTGAATGCTACACCAACCCACAGGCGGCACAGCAAAGTTTCTTCACGTCGGGGTAGACCTGGCGGAGCCGAAGCTTGAGGTCAGGGTCCAGGGATTTTTAGTGGCTAACTTGGGTCTCTCGTTTCACATGGGATGGTTATGTCAGAATCAGCCTGCCAGGACCCTGGCGTTCACGTTACCCCTATAGGCCACTAAGGCACGTTCATACGGCTTGGTTAAAGCGGGGCGTTATATGCGGGCTGGGGAAGAAGAAGAAGAAGAAGAGGAAGAAGAAGAACGCTTGGTCAACCGCAGCTAATGATTTCACCCTATATTCGGTTCAGCAGCGTTGAACCCTTTTAATTTTTTGTATTTCTTCATTTTGATGGCGGTGCAGAAGATTGTAATTGATTGAAGATTGCACGCTCGATGCACGAGTGCTTTTTATTTTAAGATTGCTTGCGATGTTTATGTTCCTGTCAAGTACTATATAGTCTGAATGATTTCTTCTTGTGAGTAGAATATTTACACAACAATGCCGGCGAGAACCAAGAACTAAGAGCTTGTATAGAACTAAAAAAAAAACAAAACTTGAGGACGTCATATATGTAGACGCCGCCTGTAACGAAGATGACCGGCATAAATTTTATTATTTACCGGGTCACACAACCCCTGATAGGAAGACCGGCAAGACTAACCATGTAGGAAAGCATCATAACCTGCAAATCCCTTACCGTGGAAGAAGCCGCAATCGCAACGGCCATAGTATACACCCAAGTCACCAAACATGTCATGTACAACTATATACGAAGATTATTATTTAGCGTCACCAGAGACATACTACCCAACCTTCACCTTAGTGAACAACTGGGAGAAATTGATCGGGTGTGGGAGCCATCACATGCGTGGTGCCCAGGCAACACGGAAGCCTGTACATACGCTCGAGTATAAGCCGCGGCCGAGCTTTGGACGTCGCCTTGGACCTGGAGCCTTTCGCAGAGCCCCTCATCCCATGCCACGATTACACAATACACTACAGACTCGAGAGAAGAGCATATCCACCACACAGCTCACTGTCCAGAGAACAAAAGGGGATGTGGAGAAAACTTCAAACCGATACATTCCCTAACCCATACACAGTTTCAAAATTATTTAATTCAGAAACTAATCCAACCTGTAGCTTCTGCTCTGAAATAGCATTATTAAATAACACAATTTGGGATCGCTGGGCCTCTCTCCCTCAAAGAGAATTCACGCCTAATTCCACACTGTACTCGTGGGATGAAGTAAAGGCCAGTGACGACCCGGACATCCAATCCCCAGCCGAGGTTTGGGCCTGCGTCGCCCGAAATCTTCATGGTCTCGGAGGAATGTGCTGACCACATTCACTACCCACCTTCCCTAACCACCTCTTATTTCCTCAATTAAGTTGCACTTGACGTGTCCACGTGTTCTCTATCTTCTTGAATTACCATCTAGTCGTCGGCTGCTGATCGAAAAAATGACTACAAAGTTTTTATTTAGCATTGTTGAATAAATAAGTGTAAATAGAGTAATTACCATCTAGTCGTCGGCTGTTGACCGAAAAAAATGTTCACTAGGTTTTTACTTTAGCAGTGTTGAATAAATTAGTGTAAATAGAGTAATTACATTGCAGAAAATCCTACCCGTCCATTCTGGAAGAGTTACGCTCACAAGTCACTGCTTCTTGAGCAGGTGTCGCATATCCTTCAGTGATGTGGAGGTAGGTTAGCAAATATTTATGCGATCGCGAGCTCCGAATTTCGCATAACCTAATCACGCTCGCCTCTGTTTGAATCATATGTGAAAAGTGCAAGCGCGCGAACAAGTATGTGCAATAGATAGAATGCCATCTGCGGGACAGCTTACATTTTGCTACTCTTGCCGTGCTAAACCTGCAGGCTCCCTGGAGGTGAAGGGGGGGGGGGGGGGGGGGGGGGGGGTCGGGGGCAGTATTTTAATCTTTGACTCGGATGGCGTAGATTAACATCAGATCACATAATTTTCACGTCACTGGCTGTTCGGTACCGTGGCCGCTTTAGCGTACAGCCAAGAACAAAAGTTTGCGGGCGTGAGTTCGTGGAAAAATATTTAGTTCTGTGTGACTCTACAAACATATTGAATGATATGTGCTGAATCACGAGGGCACATGCACGCCCCATTCAGAGAAAAATATTACAGAAAAAACAAGCGAGGAAACGAAGAATTAAAGGTTTTTCCACAAATCCGCGTCCCGGCAACTTTTGTCCCTGACTGTACGTAATTCAAGCTAAACGCAGAGCTCTGCTGCGAAACATTCCTGACATTATGAGTAGATCACTTATAACCTAGGCAGCGATGCATGTAACTTCACTTCCAACTAAGAAAAAGAGTTATACACTGAAGCAATCGCACTAAAAATTTTAGGCCTTGTTCGCGCTATACGCCTAGACTACACCAGTGTAGGTTGCCTGCGGGTCACGCGTGCATTATCAAATCATTATCAAATCTATATCATCATTATCAAAGTATAAAAGAACATGGATACAGCAAACACATAAGAGAAAAAGGCAATGCTGTTAACAGGGCGGCGAAGTGGTTAAGGTGCTCGACTACTGTTCCCAAGGACGCGGGATCGAATCCCAGCCTCGGCGGCCGCTTTTCCATAGAGGCGAAAAGCAAGGCGCCCGTGTGCTGTGCGATGTCTGTGCACGTTAAAGAACCCCAGGTGGTCGAAATTTCCGGAGTCCTCCACTACGGCGTCTCTCATAGCCTGAGTCGCTTTGGGACGTTAAACCCCACAAACCAAACCAAACCATCAATGCTGTTAGAGCCTTATTAAACTGTTAAAGCTCAAGGCAATGCCGTAACAAAAACCCGAATACTCAAACGAAATTCAGAAACTGTTCAGCTGAAGTGCAAAAACAGCACTGGCTCAATCGACGAAAAACAGCAGCTTGTAGTTATTTTGTAACCATGATCCGTTATTTGCTATTACGTATAGCTCTGCGATAAGTGCACGCATAAGAAGCAACAAATGTAAGCGCAGGCACGCAGTAAAATACACGCACACGCATGCACCAAGCGGCCAATCCGCGAAATTTTATTAGGAAGAATTCTAGCGCGATTTCCACACTGGATGGTAAATGGGTGGAATATAAAAGCCTCCCCATTTAAGTGTGGTGGTGGCCGTTAATCCGTTGCTATTGGTTTAACCATATATATTTTTTAAGGTTGTTATAAATAGGCAAGTAAATTCTTCCTTTTTATTCGATTTTTATTCCTTCTGGAAGACAACCGGCATAGACATCCATAAAGCTCCATTTTACCAAACCGTACAAACATGCCGGCGTGGCCTAAAAGTTGCGTCTATTACTCATCACCTAAGGGTCAAGTTAGGTTCGATTTCCACGCCCACCTAAAGAAAAAAAAAAGCTACCCGAATGGACAGCTTCTGACAACTCTGCCTTATCATATGGTCGCATGACGACACACAGTCTGCGTGTCAGGCAGTGCAATGCCGTGTTACCTGCCATCTACCACCAAGTACACGCTCGGGATTATTAGCTTACAGTGCCAGTGCCAGCGCCTCATTTCTGGAGCTAGAATCATTTAACGCTATCACGTTGAGACCCCTTAGGTTGCCTCTGACAGGTGACAGTGACAGTCGGTGATTTGTCAGCGGGCTGTGTGATGTCACGGGATTGCATGCAATAGCCGAGTCGGCAGGAGGTGCCGACTCGGGTAGTTACTGCACTCTTAATCTCGTTCCACATAGGTTCCAGTTATAAGTGGAACTCAAAAGAAAGTTCCGCTTAATAAGTGGAACTTTTTTAAAAGTTCTGTGGGAGACGGAAAGTGCATGCACACGGAAATTGAATCCGGGACCGTTGCACTCTTAATAAGGTACAGCGGCCCCTCTTTCGTATAATGTGCCATCTTACGACTGTTACGCTAATGAGTGTGGTATGTGAGATAACAGAGGCAAAAAGAATCGCTGATTAAGCGAGAAGCAAAATGCATAGCTGCGAAAGAGCACCAACAAGGGAAGCCGCACACGGGAGCTTTTAAGGCTTTCCTACCATACCATTAAAGGCTGCGAAGCTGCTTTTGTGTCTCTGAAATTTTTAGGAGTGGCTAATGCATATCTCGCCTAGTGTGAGGTCCTCTCAGTTTATATTCATTTAAAGCGATAGCATTAGTAACACCGTGTATAGGTGGGATAAAGCGAAATCATCACTGTGCCTCAGCCCAGTTTTGTGTTCGAATGTGCTTGCCTTTGAACAGGAACTGTTCGAGAATTATAGCTGCACAGTAATAGAGGGGTATATTTGAAAATGCGTGGTTCTTTCTTTGTACATATCCTGTGGGTATTCTTCTCATGTCAAGGCCCTCGCGGCGGCGGAGGCGTGGGATCGACGGAAACTATCATTACTTTATGATCTGTGAATTACATAAGCATTGCCTCGGCCCCTCGTACTTGAAATTCTTCGTGGGCTTGTCGTCGGAAACGCTGAAGACTTGCACGACGAGCAAGGTGTTCGAACGGTGAAACGCAGACCTATTCCGCCAAACTAAGCCAAGCTCTTTTCGCCCGATGTTCCTAATTCTTTCTTTCCTTACATTTTTTTTTTTTGCTCGGCTCTGACGATTGTATGTGTACTTTCGCACTAAGAAAATATTCGTCACCGTTGGCGCCTTGGAGCGTTTGAATTCTTGCAGCTTAGAACGAGGAACATCACGGGTATGGACCTGATATGCTTTTAACGCGAGATAGTTTGTACCCCGAGTCGGATTCGTTTACGTCGCGGAGGACAGTTTAAAGCCTCACAGTCTAGAAACACCAGGCGCATGAATCTGGCAGGTTGTAGGGCTTTAGGTTGTAGGAGTGCGCCCACTACTAAGATCACAACGGTATGACGATCTCATTCAGCTCGAGACCTTCACACAAAAGAGGAATCGACGGGGAGGACTCACATGCCTTTAGGCAGCTGAAAGGAAATAGGTACAAGATAGTAAATGATTTAGAAGATAGCGCTAATGTCTTTCTCGTTTTCCTAATACATACGCAAGAAACCATTCTTGCCCCGTGGTTCAGGGCTAGGGTTTTAAGGTCAGGCTTCAGAGAGTGACCTCAAGATCGTCTCCGGATTTTTCATCTGCAATGTCCCGATCGCGGTGGCTGCGTTTTGTTGAAGGGTCTTAAACAAGCTCGGCTGTTGTAATGTCATCACCACCGCCACCACCACCACCACCACCACCACCACCACCACCACCACCATCATCATCATCATCATCAGCCGGACTATACCCACTGCAGGGCGAAGGCCTTCCCCATATTTTTCCAATTACCCCAGTCCTGTGCTACCTGTATCCACTTGACCCCTGCGAACTTCTTAACCTCATATCCAGTTTGTTATCCTAAGCGACCATCGATTGTCCTCTCTTCGCAGTATATGCCCTGCGCATGCCCATTTCTTCGTCTTGATTTCCACTAAAATGTCATTAAATCGAGTTATTTCTCTGACCCATTCTGCACGCTTCCTTTCTATCAAATTTATCCCTACCATTTTTCGTTCCATAGCCCTGTCCTCAGCCTGAGCAGAACCATTTTCGTTAGCCTCCACGTTTTAGCCTCGTAGTTGAGTACAGGTAAGATGCATCCGTTATATACTTTCCTTTTGAGCGATACCGGTATGCTGCTAGTCATAATATTCGAGTATTTGCAAAATGCACTCAATCACAATCTTATTCTCCTAGTTATTTCTCTTAGTACACTGCATGTACTAAGTAGACATATTCATCGACGACTTCCAGTACTTTCTGTTTTTCTTACAGTGCTGTTTTTCCTTCCCTAGGCTGCTGAACAATATCATAGTCTTCTGCATATTGATTTTTAAGCCCAGCTTTCTGCTTTTCCTGTATAGGCCATCAATCATCCTTTGCCGCTTATCCGCTGATCTACTTGGCAGGACAATGTCATCAGCGAATCGTAGATTACTCAGGTATTGTTCATCCACCCTTATCCCTAACTGTTCCCATTCCAAGTCTCTGAATATTTCCTCTAAGCAAGCTGTGAACAGTACTGGGGAGGTCGTGTCTCCTCGCCTAACCCCTTTCTTTATGAAAATTTTGTTACTTTATTTATTGAGAACAGTGATTGCTGTGCAGGCACTATATATATCTTCCAGTACATTCACGTACCGCTCGTCCACGCATCTTAAAGAACCTCACTCCGAAAAAGTGAATCTGGAGTCTTCATTACGACATTTACTTCGATCTTCATTCAACCCTATCCTGACGGTGTGGCTTGGCTGTCCAATAAGAATCGACATAGCTACCGCTACTTTCGCCTACACACATGCTTTTAAATATGTTTAAATCTGTTGTTTGTACAATGCGGTGGTTTTACAACTGGCGCGAAAAACCAAAAAAACGATGTACCGACGCTTTTAGTTAGAAGTAAACCTAGACGCAAACACTCGCACATAGATAATAAAATAGGACACCAGGAACCAGCGTTAAAAGCCTGATTGTCTGGTAAAACAGTAGCCGCGCAAGTAACTGAAATATCCTGGTCTAACCCAATTATTCCAGAAGGAAAAAAAAAACAAAAAAACATCCATATCCAGCCCAGCACAAGCCTTCGCGAAGACCTGTTTGAGGAATGCCGAACTTGGCTGAGTTTGTCACGAGGAGAGGACGCTCTTGGCGATGCGTGCGATGCCACGCTTTGGCTTTGCAGGCTTGGCATATAACAAACGATGCGCATAAGGGTCGAGTTAACAACAACAAAAAAAGACGCGTATAAATAAAGGCCGATACGTGGCGTCTTTGCTTTTGGAAGCAAGACGTTTCTGTTGCTGTTTCGTATTCTCATCGACTTAGGAGGCGGCGCAAGCCTAGTCGTTTATAAACAAACAATCGTTCGTGGGGAGACGCAGAGAGTGGGGTCAAGTGGGCGCCGTGCACAGTGGCGGCCTGTATATCTGCATGCATCCACTCCAAGGACCGCCAGCTGGGGTCGTTCTTATGCTTCGCTAGGCTGACTAACGGCGTATACCTATACGTCGCCTTTATACAGCGGGAGCGTGCTGTAGTGGATACCGCTTTTACACACACATCACGTGCCTCCAACTCGACCTGGACACAAGAAGAAGGGAAAGCTGGCGCAGAAGAGGAAAAGAAACGCGCCCCAAGAGCGTTACAGCACAAGGACCTAGAACTCTATACGCGGTGCACAGATCGCCGGACTGATAGCGGTCGGCTCGTTCATGGGTCGGTAAACGCGGTCGCCCGTGGGGTAATCGAAATTTCTTCGCTATCAAGCACCGCATGGCAGTGCGAGCTGTAAGAACAATGCGGGCAGTGCCCTTACAAAAGGAATGTGGCGACAAACGTAGAGGGGCTTGAAATCGGGGTCTACAACAGCCGTAGATATATCTCGACAGCGCGTTTCATTGCGAGAAAGTGATCGATCTTCAGTGGCTTGCGAGCGCCAAAAGTGGCTCTGTGCTTTTTGATTACTCGTGACGTCTTTGCTTTTGGAGGTTGTGAAAATGAATATATTTGCAGCGTAGCGTTAAGGCGATCAGATAGGCAGTTTCTGAGGCGGTTAGAAAGTGCAGTAAGCCAAGCCATGATGAGGATGTTTTTGGTCTCGTGCTTGTGGTTCTGACCTGCGCAATTATTAATCACTATACGGGTCGTGGCGTGTGAATCGCTGCTAAGTACTTTGCTCACACTCGTTTCTTTTCGAATGCATTAAAAAGCGACGTTTTCCTGGTGTGCCTCCATGGTGTATTGCGCATTTGCCATCTCGTTCTTTTAAACAGAATCTCATTATATAGCTAACGCGAGCACGCACGGACGCACTCACGCATAAGCTACGAACGCTGCATTACCGATACCAGCGCGAGCGTTTACTCTTAAGTGACGTATAAAGGGAAAAAGCCTGGCAAACAACTGCAAGAGCTTGGTTTCGAAAAGAAAAAGAAGATAATAATTGGTGAGTACTTAATTACATGTCCTTAAGTGACTGTGGATTGTTGATAGACTCAGCCTCACAACCTAGTAATATCCACTGAACCTTGCGCAGCCGAAATGTTGAAGTCTCAACTTGCATACCGGCGCCAAGCTTGAGGAAGAGTGAGGAGGGACACTTAAGCTTCGCCTTTAAGGGTGTGACGTGACAGTTATGGCTTTATTCGGCGGCTGCGCTTCCTGATCCTCATTCGCCTACGTACTCTTCGTTCTCGACAAATCCCCAGTCGCTTAATTTGTGCCTATGTTACGTCAAGCAGTTTCATCACCATGCATTTGGAAGCTACTGCCTTACGTCCAAGATCCCCCAACTTAGACATAAATACTCGCTTCAACGAAACCGTACGAACCTGCCTGCGTGGCGTAAGGGTAGCGTGTCTGACTGGGGAAACCAGCTGCCCTAATTTGCGGCTCCAGTCAACTCGATCGGGCATGTCTTACGGTCCAATGATGTCACTTAACCTGCGGATTAATCAGTGCCCGGCACCCATTTTTGTCAGTGGCATATTCATATGGTTTACTCAAAACGACGAAAACGCTGGGTTTACTAGCGAATGGTGTGTCTAACACTGTCGCATTAAAATTGCGATAGGGCAAGATAATGAGTCAACCTGAGAACAAACCCTGGTCGGACTTTCTTACCCGAGTCAGCAAAGGTAGCCACTGATAAATTAAGACCACGTCCAGATTCATTTTTGGAGTAAGATGTGGACTTCGTAGAGAAAAGCGACACACAGAGCAGGTGTCATGTGACTTTTGTATGGTAATATAAAATGGACAAAGAAGGTAGCGATGGGATTGGAGAACGCAAAACATCAACTGCAGGGATGAGGTCAGAAAGCTCTCGGGTGTAGGTAGGTGCGGCTACCGCAAAGCATGACTAAGTAAAAAGCACATATAGAGGATACTGTCGTGCAATGAATTTAATGTGGCTTAAAGATATATTTAGAATAATGACGCCTGATCTCCGATCGTTCTGCAGCTTTCCACTTGTGGGCTTGTCTTCTTTTCATTGCTGTCCCAACGACCTCAGGGTTATTTTCCAGCTCTGTACGACCGCCTACACAATCCTGGATAAGTGTTTCGGGCAACCTCCACTTAACGTTCGCCGAAAACTAGAGCCGCACCTTAAAACCGAAAGCGAGGCGAGCAAGAAAGCTGGAGCCTCTAGTTTGTGTATCGGCTCAGCTCTGAGTCATTCAGACACTTCTTTCAGTGAAGTAACGTCGTTTGCTCCCCCATCCTTTGTACCTCCTCTCTCTTTGCCCCAACCTGTCTTTTTACCGCTTGCTTTCTCTGCTGCCTTTTAATTTGCCAGCGATGGAGGAGGGTGTCAGCCCCCTCACCTTCCTCGGGATTTGCTCGTCAGCGGCGCTCACAGTCAGTGAACGCCCGGGTGTCGTCCTACATGCGAGAGCCGTTCATTCACACGCGCGACCGCCTCATCCACGAACTGCGCGCTCCGTTGATGCTTAAAGAAAGGGAGAAAACGAGAAAGAGACGCAGAGCCGTACCTGGCTCCGGACGCCTCTCCCTTCCGACGAATCCGCTGGGGCGGATAACACGACACGGCGCAGCCACGAATCCCAAATAAAATTCTAACGACACAAAGATAACAAAGTACAGAACAATGTCTCGCACCTTGCACGATGTGCGTCTGTTCGCGTGCAAGCTGTTCGGGGGCATGAGCAGCATGCCGGCAGGAATGCATAAGTAGAGAGAGGAAGAGAGGGAAAGAGATAGAGAGTGTTCTCTAACGAGGCCTAAGGATGCTAGCCCGAGTCGGCAATGCCATACATGCAAACCGTAGGAAACGAAAATGATAATAGAAAAGCGCAAGCAGCAGCAACGCGTGCGCGACGAATGAAAACAATGCCGCGCTCATCATCCGTCCTCCGACCGGAGGGGAGCTCGTGTCAAAAGGGGTTGAAGCGTCGTCGTGCCTCGCCAAGTGAAGAGGAGGCGCGGCGGCGAAGCCGACTGTCCCCATTCCTGGACGAGCGTGCGGAATCTCCTTCCCGCGCGCGCGCGTTCTAGCATCGATTCCCACCTCTCGCGCGTAATATCTCTCTTTCTCTCGCCTTCCTCGAGCGTTGCGTGTGTGTCTGTGTGTGCGGTTCCAGGCGGCGAGTCGTCGTCCGCAGCCAAAGTGTCGGCGTGCGAGTGTGTGCCGTATATCCGTTCCCAGCGTCGGTAACGGGTCATTGCGCGAAATCTAATCGACCTATAAAAAGTGCCGCAGGAGGGAAAGAAAAAAGACGGCCCCGTGCGGTTGCCGTCGTTGCCGCTGCTGGTCCCACTGGTTCGGTCTCCCAAGGAGAGAAGCCGGCCGCTCCGCGCATCAAGCGCGCAAAAGATCTACCCGAACAACAGGAGAGCTGTCCTTGCCGCAGAGAGCCTGATCATGATCGTGCTAACCGCCGCCATTCTCCTGATCACGGCTGCGGTCGCGTTTAGCTCGTCAGGAGGCGTAACAAATGGTAAGCGCCTTTCTTCACCTCCTCATTCGCGTTGACCGGTGCCTTCTTTCGTTAACTTTCTCTTCTTTAGACACACACTGTGGGCCAGTAGAAAAAAAAATAAAGTAAAAAAAAACGCACTGATTAGAATGCGCTTTTACTTCACTTGTTGGTTGGTTTGTGGGGTTTAACGTCCCAAAGCGACCCAGGCTGTGAGATACGCCGTAATGAAGGACTCCGGAAATTTCGACCACCTGGGGTTCTTTATCGTGCACTGAAATCGCGCAGCACACGGGCGCCCTGTTTCCGTCTCCATCGAAAAGCTGCCGCCGAGGCCGGGATTCGATCCCGCGCCCTTGGGAATAGTAGTCGAGCGCCATAACCACTGCGCCACCCCGGTGGGATGTTTCACTTGTCTTACATCTGTTTAAAACGTTACCTCAGACGGGGATAGTCAGCACTATGTAACTGAAAATCCATTCCGTACCTGCAGGGACGAAACCATGAAGACATTTCCCAAGAAACAATAGTTGGGTATAGTTAGCGCCGCTTCGGCATCGTTGTGGACCTGAACGCGCTGAGGGATCACGAACATGTCGCACGAGAAAATGTTTCTGTGAATTTCTACCCGAGTACCTAGTACGACTGGAACGATACAAATTAATCGAAAGTGAAACCGTGCATGATCGGAGACATCGTAATAGAGAGGCAGGGAGTAATTGCAGAAGTCTCATACCTATATATGCTCTGCAACGCACGTATACCTAAAATGACGAGGAAGTGAAAATTGATGCATATGCAGAAACATATTGCTCATACACGCATATATTTCAGCTGGTTTAAATGGTATGGACAAGTGCTAGATCCTGGAGAAATGGCCGAAGAATTTCGTAATGCTGCGCAACGCATGAGCAGAGAGAGGTCCGCTAAGGCCAAAGAAGATTGTTTTCAGATTGGTAAGGCAGTCATTGGGCAGTTTTTACGCAGCAACTGAATATTCAGGGGATATTGCAAGTGTCACAGTCGACGTTCGCGATAGCGCTGAGAGCTGGCGGCATTAGAGACGTTGTTAATTCCATTTATATATTTATATAGACAGGGTTTGGTTTGCGCCGCAGTTAAATTAACGCAACCTGGGCAAGCTCGCAGCCACGCGACCACGTGACAAGTGAGGCAGTTTGTTTCATAATGAGAAACGGGGCAGTGGCATGACGCCCGACTGCTTTGCCGGAGTACCCGGGTTCGAACCCGACCACGGCGGCTGCGTTTCGATGGAGGCGAAACGAAGTGACGTCCATGTGCTGTACGATATCAGCGCACGTTAAAGATCTCCAGGTGGTCGAAATTACTCCGGAGCCCTCCACTGCGGCACCCCTTTCTCTCTTTTCACTTTCACTCCCACCTTCCTCCCTTCCCTTACGGCGCGGTTCAGGTCTACACAGAAACAAGTGTGACAGATACTGTGCCTTTCCTTGCCTGTGTACCAATTATTATTATTATTATTATTATTATTATTATTATTATTATTATTATTATTATTATTATTATTATTATTATTATTATTATTATTATTATTATTATCATTATTATTATTATTATTATTATTATTATTATTATTATTATTATTATTATTATTATTATATTGCATCGTAAGGTGTGCGATGGGCAGAGTCGCACTGAAATGGACAGGTTCCGTTCGTTTCTTTAGAACTGGCTGAGAGTATCATAGAAAGTGCACCCACTGACTGCCTTCTCAGAGCCTCCGCTTGTCTGGATTTTATGGGGCATGCCGTTACAAGTCAGCTCGTATTCGTATTCACGTGAAGCCCAAACACCTTTGTGTGCAAACAGTTCAGCTCAATTAATCGCTGCTCCTTCGTGCTAGATGACTTGAGAGATTGCAGAGCCACCCGTGCTCCTCTAAGCGCGTATATAAAGGCTCCTTAAACTAGCCCTCGGACATTTACATGAATATTTCATCAATTCTTTGGAGAATGAAGAAACCACCTCTCTGTCCCTATATGCCACTTTGCGCTCTCTTCTTTCCTTAAGCAGTGTAGCACAGCAGGCTACAAATGCGTTACTGTATACGGCCAAAGCCTCCATTACTCCACGCAATAAAAAAAGGAGGACGCCAGGCCGTCAGAAAACTGGAGAAAATTGCACGCTTAGGATAAAGTTTTGTGGCAGCACCAAATGCGATCTCCTCGAGTTGCGGAAATAATGTGAAGTGATCATAATGGAGCCTGTATAGCTTATAGATGGCGAAAAACTCCAAAGTAAAACCTTAGGCCCCGAGTAGCGGCCGCTGCTGAGGAAGTATCTCGTACGTCTCAATTTTTTTTCTCGACCTTTTCGTGATCTTCTGCCTTCAACTTGCGTACACGAAAGGGAACACTAGGGGTGGGAGGTATGTTACAAGCTATGTGTTAGGAGGTAATGTAGGGCAATGGGAAGTTCGTATCATTTCGATCGTATAAACGAAACATAACGGGCACTTTATTTAGGAAAGACCATTGTGTTCTTCAAGTTGTGCTGATGTGAGCTAATGAGAGGAGTCACAAAAGTGAACACAATACACAAAGTTAAACGTACTTCTTTCAAACTGTGGAAATAAAACTCGCGCGGCTGTAGGCTAATCAAGTACTTAAAACTCTCTGATAATTTGTAGAAAGATTTTCTCTTAGAAATAATCTGCGCAACGTGAACTATTCATTATTACCCTTTGAAAAGTGTAGTACTACGGCCTCAACGAAGGCTGACCAGGGGAGAATTTACGTAAAACATAGCGCGATCTTTATTTTGAAAAATACGTCTTGAAGTTGTTTAGCCTTAGTTTCTTCTAAACCGGACAGTTTCGACTTGAAAGCTCAAGATTTCACGCCCACGTACACAACAAATCATCCTTGACTACCAACAGAGTTTTAATGAACATGTTTAGTTTAGTACACACGAACTATAGATGTGAGTGTCGTGATTAGGCCTTCATTAATTATTGTTGACGCTAATGTGTATTTACCAGACTGTGTATCGGACCTTCCCAGGAAGCAACGGTGCCACTGGGAACCGTGTGGTCGGCGAAAATTCCCGGCCCGCGGTCGTCGTGTGCTACTACCAGACGTGGGCTTACAAGCGGCCCTCGCCCATGACGTACGACATCGAAGACATCCCCACAGAACTGTGCACGCATCTCGTGTACTCCTTCGTGGGACTGGACAACACCACCTGGACCGTCATGCACATCGATGAGGAGTTCGACCTTGGAAAAGGTCAGTGGTCGACATCGGGATAATTGTTACCAGGAGAACAACGGTAGCGTTCCTTGCTGTGTTAATACGTGGCTCAAGACAAGAAACTAGGTAGGTTCCTTCTTTCGCAGAAACAGAAGAAAAAGAAGAATTCCGTACTCCGGTACTGTAGGTTCGATTAGAGGTATCTGCGTGGCATAGCGTCTGGTCACCCCACCACGGCGCAATGCATACGTGCGTATGGACATATATGTAATAGCTTCAAGCCCTGCAGTGCGAGATAAGCAACCCCGCTGTGGAAATGTCAAGTTTGGGCACTTTTCCTGCCTCTGTCGATAAACACGACATTTAATAATGGAAAGCCGCGTCCCACATTTACCTGAGGCTACTGCAAAAAGCAGTGGGCGACCTGCAGGTTCGATTTTGGCCGTGGCGGCCTGTTTTCAACGGCGGTGAAGCGCAAGGCGTCCATGTATTGTACGATGTCAGTTCAGTTCAGTCGTGCCCGACTCTTCGTGACCCTATGGACCATGTCACGCCACGCTTTCCGGTCTCTCACTATCTTCCTAACATCACATAACTTCATCTGCAGTTCCTCGAGGATGCCATCTAACCATCGCGTTCGCTGCCTACCCCTTCTCCGGCGACCCTCAACCTTTCCCAAGATCAAATCTTTCTCCAGCGACTCCTCTCTTCTCATCAGATGACCAAAGTAGCTGAGCTTTAACTTTAAAATTTGACCCTCCAATGAGCAGTCAGGGTTTATGGTCGACAATATCGACTGATTTGATCTTCTGGCAGTCCAAGGAACGATGTCAGTACATGGCAAAAAACGCTAGGCGGTTTAAATTATCTGGAGCCCTGCAGTACGGCGTTTCTTGCAGCCCGAGCGGCTTTTAGGCGTTAAATCCCATAAAGCATGCGCCTGAAGTTTCCGTAGAATTCACACTGTTCTTCGATGGGCACCGGACTAACTGATGCAATGCGTTCTGTGGTAGAAAGAGAGAGACATAATATGACAAGCAGGCTCATGGGCCGGAAACTACTGTTGCAGCTGGCACCTTATTTCAAACCTAAACTGAGTGAAAATTAATTGGGGGAATCCTTGGCTATTTGAACAAAGCCATAAATCATCTATGGTTAACGTAATTTTGTCTTTTGCCCTCAAATCTACAGTGTTCAGTTGCTGACCTAAAGGTCGCGGGATCGGTCCCGTTCTCTACCGCATTTTGGTGGAGCCCAAATACAGCAACTCTAATTTGGTGAATATCGACGCGCTGATTTAACTGTGATCATCGCGCAGCTCGCGTGTCGATCTGAAACGTCAAACGCACAATTTACAGTGCGCGCTTGAACACATTGCCATTTGACGGAAAAGCTCTGCGCTTGGCTACAAAATGCGCCCCAAGAAACACATTCACATTCTAGTCCAACAAAGTGTATTCTGGTGCACATTGATAAGGCGCGTCAAGATGAATCAATAACACGTTACACATAGATCACTACGACTGATGCCATAACATCAGTGTACTTCCCGAACGTAGCAGCAGTTACCGCTGATTGGCTGAGGCGTGTTAGAGGTCGCAGTTACCATGCAACAGGACCCTACCGCTTCACTCTCCCGATCCAATCTAGCAATCATGGTGTGTCACTACTCACCATTTTTTCTCTCTTCCCATGACACCCGTCGCTTTCTACTCTTTCCTCCTTCCTTCGCCACCTTCTATTCCAGAGGACATTTCTCTCTCTTGGCTTCGTCACATGCCACTACGGCTTCAGTCAGACGGACAGACCAACAGATTTTTTTTCAACTAATGCTAACGCGGTTGTGCTACAGAACGGGACGGAGCGACAGTCCTCTCCACTTCTCTATTCTGTATAATGCCTTGCAGTGCCGTTTATTTGTCTCGAAACCTTCATATTGTCAGTAAAGAACGCGCACAAAAAATTATTGGTGGGCACAGCCTAGATAATACGATAAAAATGCGTCGATAAAATTTGCAGTCGCTTTGCACCTGCTATGCGTCTTCTTTAGGGCCACTTAGATTACCACATTCAATCATGATTCGTAAAGCATTTTACATGTACTTTCTTTCATAAATTAGTGCTGCCTATAACTTCTACCAACACTAACCCTTATACCAAGACCCACTTTCAGAAACGATTGGGTGCTCTTCACGTCTCGTGACGGCCCTGCTTGCTGTCATGCCAGATGAGCGCTTGAAACAGCCACAAAAGGCCGAAGGCAAATGCAGACTACCGCCTCGTTCGCAGCCTTTGCGATCATTTGACGTCGAGTCGGGGTATGTGACGTCATACCCCGCGCCGTCCGCTGAGCGACCTGCATCGCCAGGAGCATGCCTTCGCACCGTTACGTGTCTATGGTCACATCATTACACGTACACAATAAACCAGCCATTCAACCGTAAACTATGGACACATATATGCCATTTCTTCACGACGGTGCTTCTAACGTTAACGCGTTAAAAGCGAAAAAAGAGACAGTAGCTCTAAGCCAAGCTCTTCGGAGCATCAGTCAGTGTGAGCTGAATGGCATTTTCCTCTACAAGGTTCAGAGTTGTAGAAGGCCTCTCTACGGTCGCCAGATCATTCGGCACCCGCATTTTGCCCAGGAATGCTCACGATGGCTTCGCTACCCATCCCGTTTTCTTTCCTACAACAACGACGCAGCGAACTAGATAAAACCATTGTCACCAGCGGCGGTGCATGACCGTTTTTCTTCTTTTCACATTCTTGTATAAGTTTATGCTCAGTTATATACACCACCAAAGAATCGTTTTCGAGCTCGGGCGGTTGTTTCTGCTGGCGTTCAAACATGGTGAGCTTCAACACGTTCGTCGATGTTGCATTCCATACTTCGGAATCCGCCTGCTACTCGCGTCCATGTACCTGCTCTTTCTTACGGCGTGGTTGAGCCGTCCACTGAGAAAAGAGATAAATTCTGCGCATTTCATTTGCTGAAGAATAGTTTTTTTTTTCTTTTCCTGACGCTGTGTCCTGCCTACAGTTTTTAAGACAAAAGCCTTTAATGACTCATACTCGCGGCCATGACCCTATCCGTCCGGTCACGAGAAGTGTGACACTTCTTCGCGAGATTCTGCGGGATACTGCGAGATTACGGGATCGTGAAAGTCACATCATAATTCTCCTTGTCTACCATGAGGAAGATAGTAGCGATGATAATGACGCTGAAGTTAGTGATAATGACAGTGATCACATTAGTAATGATAATTTCGGTGCATTTAGCTGATAATGATAATGAGAACAAACGTGAGGCGCCATGTGCACCAGCAACGCTTAGGCTTTAGCATTTCTGCAGTGTAGATTCCACGGTGCTCTCAGAATGTTTTCCTCTCAGGCATCGAAAGGAAGTCCTCTTCGTTCACTACCAACCTAACTGCACTGTTCAAGTGGCCATGGAGAAGTAATACAGTGATGAGTTTCTTCGTTCCCCGAAAACACCACATACTTTTCCTTTTCCCATCGAAAATAAATGCATCTCCACGAGCTCGCTTTCGCCTGTTCTCGCGTAGTGGTTCCTTTCTCCTCTCGTGTGCTATAGTCTCTTGAATGCCTCATTGCCTTGTGGGTCACTTTTTCCCTCGGAGGAAGTGGCGATAGCCCTAGCCGCAACGCACACCGCATCGAAATACATAGTTACAGATTCCCAGGCAGCTTATAGAAACTATATGCGTGGCAGAATCACGCCACTATAGCCTGCAAAATTCTGAGTCAATGCAGGACTTCAGCTGCACAGAAGGAGCTAATATGGGTACCATGTCACCAGGGAGTTGAAGGAAACAAGCACGCATACGCTTCGGCCCGAGCTTTTCTTCCCCGGAATCCCTCTACGTCCTTCCTTGCTAATTTAGGCTCTTCCTCTTTGTTAGCAACATATTCAGAGATATTACACCATTTGCGCCTTGAAAGGCAGACATTCCCGAAACCCGCTAAGGGTCTTAATAAATCAGAAGAGTGTCACTTTCGAAGGTTACAAACTATGTCATTTAATAATCCAGCAACACTTCACGCCATTGAGCCCGAACACCTTTCGGCGCAGTGAAAAGTTTGTGGCCAGAAGGCAAACTTATACCACATGGTATGGGCTTGTGAACAAAATACCAGTATTGACATAATAAATCAGCCAACGTGGGAAGGCTGGGAGGCGGCCCTGTCCAGCTCGGACCTTGAGCAATGAGCCCTCGTCGAAAGAGCACGGGCAGCGGCTTTTATCAACGTTGTCGCGGACTAGGGACCCGACCAGCCTTCCCTTAATCTAAGCCAATGTCAATAATTGTTTTCATTATCATCCCTCGGAAACCCTTCACTGTCAAACATTGAAAGATTCAACCCCTGCTGTAAAACATTACTGTCATTTTCTGAGACACTTGGTTAAGGCAGAACAAAACCAGTGAATGAACGACTGAATTCATGAATGAATGAAACACGCAGATGGCCTGAGCCGGTTCGTGTCTCTGAAGAAGCGCCACCCGCACCTTAAGACGCTGCTGGCCGTCGGCGGCTGGGCGGAGGGCGGCAAGAAGTACTCAGACATGGTGGGCGTCCGATCTCGCCGCAAGGCGTTCATACAGAGCGCCGTCGACTGGGTCCTCAAGTACGGCTTCGACGGCTTCGACCTAGACTGGGAATACCCGGGGGCCAGCGACCGCCAGGGAAAATTCTCTGACAAGGACAACTTCCTCAAGCTCGTCAAGGTACGCGCGTGCACGCAATCTCCCCGCCCCAGTTTTGTTTGTTTGACACCCGTTAGGTATCGATGCGTGCTGGCGATTCGCCAACGCGCAGGGAAGTGCCAGATATCCATAGAAAGTGCAGCTGTGATTCCAGAGTCAAAGCAAGCATATATTAGCAAAATCAATTTCGTCTCTTTAGTTCAGTGCAACATGCTTTTACAAACGGTAATCAATCAAGCTGTCACCAGACTACGTAGCAAAAAAAAAAAAAAAGAACTAAGAAACGTAGAGGACTTTGCAAATTTAAGGCTGTTCATGGAAAGGTACAATGCATAAGCGCGCACAGTACACTCTCAGTTTAAGCTGGGTGCCTGAGCGCACATCCCTGTGCTGTTCTCATGTCACGCTTCATTACTATCTTGCCATTATGAGTTTTGAACGCGCCGTAGAATGAAGGTGCAAATAGGAAAGCTAAAAAACAAACAAACAAACAAACAAAAAAAAAAAAAAAAAAAAACAAGCGAGCTCAGCCAACCCGAAAGGACGGATTAGTGAATCATTATATTTCTTTGTAACAAGCAGCATCTTGGTTTGCTTTATAGTTGACGGGCTCCTAAGTAATTTTACCCGCCTGACTTCTTTATCGTACACCAAAATTGCGGTGCACCGCTAAAAGTGCTTTATGCCTTCGGCAAGTAAAACAGCGGGAATAGTAGAAATCTATAAGAAATTACGAAAGACGCGTGCGCACTTTCAGCTGCGGCCATCTACATAACTCAATGGAACGGGAAAAAATAAAATGAAAGGAGGTAGTTGTGATGATAATGAAAGATACAGACAAGCGCTGACTACAAACTAACAGTTTTGAAGAAACAAAACACATATCGATAAAAATGGCTTTAACTGCAAGAGGATTGGAGACTCTCCCCGAATTATACACTTTGCCAAAAGTCAGTGCTCTAAAATGTTTGTTTCTGAGCCGTACCGTGTACCTCCAAAAACACACTTAGAATCATCAACATCTCGAAATATTCAAACTGAGGTATTTTCACATTTTTGAGTGATAATAAAATCGCATTCCTTGGAACTTCTTTGCTCCTGCACGAAAAGACGTTTTATTTCTCAATAAACCGAGAAAAGGTATTTTCACACAGGAAAAAAAAAAAAAAAAGACAATCCGAAACTAGGTTGTGGCCAGCGATGATGACATAATAGACTACCCAGTGACGTCATGAATACTGTAAAAAAATATGCCGTGTACACCTTGTTTGGCTAAACTAGCGACGGTCAGTGACATATTGGGCAGGTTCGGTTACTTGTCTGAAATGATAAAAGAACAATCAAAAAGTTTAGTTTAGGATCAAGCGCACAGCGAATATCGATGGCTTTGCGTCAAATAACGTCATAAGAGCACAATTTTCCTCAGAAATCTTCGCAACTAAGGTCATGAAATGAGAAATTTAAAAAATGATTTCCGCTGCCACAGTGCAACGCCATGCTTAAATATTTCACAAAAATCAGAAAAGACAGAAAAGAAAAGATAATGTGAAGTAGACATTTTAGTAAACTCTGTGGAGTTGGCCTTGCTATAAGGATATTTTTATTCCAGCCTATTCACCAGCTAAGACTTCCACAAATGCTTCCACAATTCAGCGTTGTGCACATTTGATAAGCTATGCGGCTGAGGGAGCATGAGTACAAAGGTGTTGTAAATGTTTAAAGAAAGGTAAAGTACCTAAGTCGTTCTGTAATGAAAATATATTGAGTGTCGAAGGCAAAGCATACGACTATCTTTGAAAACTGCGCTGGATGTGTGACGTGCCAGTAATCGTCTTGGCGTATCATATGATGTACTGTATTTGTTACTAATTCAGGGATGTTCGAGATAAAAAAAAAAAATCATTGCTGTGTAGCTCATAAGTATACAAGGCTACAATTCTGTTTCTATATGTGTTGGTAAGTTTTATGATGTGATATTTGGAAAATAAATTACCCGACAGCAATCCTGTTTGGATGTTCATAATAGCGTTTAGCTATTGTTTCAATGTTTAACGTTTAATTTATACTGGTACTTTTTGTAACATTGGTAACAGTAGCTGTAATAGACTGTCAGAGTTCAGGATCCTTTAAAAACAACGGCAACTGTATTAGGAAAGTTTTACGAAATTGTCCGCGTCATCACCGCAGTTGCGATCTAGATAAATAGCCTTATCAGTATGTCAGCAGGCGCAGCTACTCCCTGAAGTCACCGCTAAGATAAAGTGATACCTTCCAGCCAGTGAAAATGACTTCGCTCACTGGCCTGCGAGAAGTGGGGATTCCAGCGAACCTATGCTTGCGGAAATGCGACTATTGAGATTCGGGTTCACAGGGGCAGTGAGGTCAAGCACCACAGATTCACAGGAGGTACGGTACAGTCACAGCTGTCAGATTTCCGTCTCGAGAAAGAATGAAAAGAGTTGCAGTTTCTTTCCGGCGTCATATATACGACACGTCGTCTTCTCGGGCGCAGGAAATGCGCGCTGCTTTCGACGAGCACAACCTTCTCATCACGTGTGCCGTGCCCGTGGCAAAGTTCCGGCTTGACGAAGGCTACGATGTCGAGCAGCTGGCCAAGTAAGCGCCCTTTGATCTTGCTCATTCGGCATGGGAAAATATGTTGGTCACCATGCTCTCCGTCCTTGAAAGGAATGAGAGAGATTGGCAGAATGCTGTTATCTTTAATTTAACGCCGTACAATAAAGGAACTACTCGACTGAATACATATATAGGAACGTGATTATAAAACGAACACTAAAGTTTGCACTGCGGCATTTAGTTTGTAATATCGCTGACATGAAAAAAAAAAAATACTTAGCACTGTAATCAACTTCTACCTGGTCATATATTGAAGTGAAGGGGGAAAGAGTGTGTAGGGGCTACATGTGATGGTTAACGAAAAAGCAGTAAGGATATGCCTGCAGAATGGCACTTCAGATGCGTAGCTGTCAATCAGTATAAACATCTCAAGGCCTCTTTAAAGTAACTGCAACCACACTAACAGTTCACACAGAATAAACTCAACTCGAATGCCAATAGAGATGTGTTTTATGCTTATGTATCTGAAGGAGATACAGATTCCAGGCTATATCAGCAGGGTGCGCGTGCTGGTGCTCGTGGTGTAACAAATAGAATTTACTTGTTTTCTAACTAGAATTTCTCTTGGCGTACAACATTCTCAAGTAATTTTTCACTTCATTTGAATATAATTAGGATTAAATTCGTCTTTTTGTGGAAAGTGATCATTCCGTTTTATTTTATATTGAGTGTACCTGTACATGCCATTATCACGCCCTTATGTTCACGAGCGATGAGCCATGTTATGAATGACCAGTTGTCTTGAGGCAATCTGCATAAATTTCAAATTATCGGTATCGGCTATTAGTGGCCCAAAAATTTCACTTTTGGAGACACGTTGCTGAGTTAGTCGTTTCATACCTGGTAAGTTAAAGAAAAAAAAAGGTACTACGCAAAACAAGCCAAAAATACCGCGAAGTACGCAGGACAGCGCCTACGCTTTCTTCCTGTATTCTGATTATCCACTTCTTGGTTTTGTGCTTTAGGTAAGACAAATGCAAATTTCACAGTGCTATCAATGATGTCATGACCGTTTTACAAGTGTAAGATGCGTTTTTTTTTTTTTTTTTTACTTGCGGTATCTATGCAGCAAGCCAGCATTGTTAGCAGAGTATGCCAGATGACATGCGGCACATGTGGGCCATAGGTACCACAGCTTGTGACCTTCTTGTTAAGCGACAGCTGCAGGCGTCTGAAAGGATCGATACATTTATGATGCGATGCTTCGAAATGACATAGCGCTGGCTTCCATCCTTTGTTCTTTTGATAAAAATGAGAGT
This sequence comes from Amblyomma maculatum, assembly GCF_055883805.1. Taxonomy (NCBI): domain Eukaryota; kingdom Metazoa; phylum Arthropoda; class Arachnida; order Ixodida; family Ixodidae; genus Amblyomma; species Amblyomma maculatum. The sequence goes on from NC_139345.1 coordinate 80,810,286, forward strand.
AATTCATTACTTATTTTTTCTCGTTTTATTCGTGTTGGTTCCTTCCACAGGCTGCTGGACCACATCCACGTGATGTCGTATGATCTGCGCGGCAACTGGGCCGGTTTTGCCGATGTGCACAGCCCACTATTCAAAAGGCCATTCGACCAGTGGTCTTATGAAAAGCTCAACGTGGTGAGTTTTCTGGGTTGTTTTCTTGATCTCTCTAATAGTGCACAGCAGGGACCTAATTCTATAAGAAACGAGCCCGGCCGAAGCACAAAACTATATGTTCGAATCTATCCCAGGATGGATTCTTCAAGCCAGGGTATGACCAGAGGTAGTTAACAATCACTCTACCTAGCTTGACCCGGCTCGCCAAGCCCGGCGTAAGGCCTAGTTCGGGCTGGCTGTGTGCAAGTTGTCTCTCATGACACAAATGAAGACGCATACAGCCCGCGAAGGAGCTGAAACGATGAAGCAAAAAGGAGGCGCTGAAGTAGTAATGACGCTTCAAAAGGTTGATTTAGTGATCGCACAAAAATGGACAAAGGAGTAGACTAGGCGGGTTTGCCCGCTTGACATTTTGGAGAAAGCTGTCGCGTGTGAGTAGCTATATTATCACTCACGACCACTCACGTTTTTGTGTGGAAACGATGTTGTGAGTTGTGACCGTTCAGTAAAACAAAATATACCTTCAATTGTCCTGCGTACAGATAATTCAGAGATGTTTTGCATACAAGGCTAGAACGAGGCACTGACTCACCTACACCACATGAAAATGTTAGGGCTTAGCAGCAGTTCAAAACACAAGTTTGATAATTGGTTATTGCACGCTTGGGCACTGCCTCTAACGGCCCTTCACAATAGGTTTACGAGGTTTACGAAGTGTGGCAGACGCCGAGCGATGACCCTAGCTTAAGAAGGACCATAGTGCACGTCTGAGAAATTTTTGTGTCAGATAGGTTGATAATTAGTGGGTTTCTTTTAAATTAGTGCGGCCTGAAAAGCAAATGACATCACTGCTAAAACGCGCACCGTCCATGCAAATTTAGCGCGGAATGTGGCGCGAATCGGTGAAGCCACATCGATGCACAATAGCTGGGTAATTAAGCGCGCTTTGTACGGAATTGAACAATATTCATGTAGAGCGCAAACTTACTCAAATATCTACCGAAAAGATGCAAGAAAAACTTCTTTTCGACTGAGCACAACAGTGCACTATAGCCGCCCTGGCCAGCATGCCGGATAACATAACGCTGTAAATATCAAAACAGTCTCAAAGCGCAGCTTTTATCAGTCGACATGCCTGACAGGCAGAACCAGCCATTTGGAGATAGGTTTCAGACTGTTCTCAGACTGTTTTCAGTCTTAAAGCGTTGTGCTTTCAAAGCCATGATCTAGTGGCCGCCCTGGGCAGACGGTATTCAAGGTTCGAGAGCAGGTTGATACGAACTTTTAGTCACCTTCAAAGCTTCCGAGAAGGCTAGTAGGTTTCTTTTTTGTCTGTGTGGCTAAAATGAAAGGGTCGTCAATAAATTTTTTGTTTATTTATTCATTTCCCCAAAGCGCCAACCGGCATTACAGAGTATATGTGAGTATATATGAAAAGAAAACATGACATAAGAGGCAGAAACAAGTCAATTATTGACTAGTTTCTTAATTGACTACTTTTCTTCCTCACGATGGCTTACATAGCAAACTCGGGCGATAGTAAAACCGTGTCCTTGTACTCTGTGAGGCAAGAACTGCGCTCATCGCAGCACGATGGCCTGCGGCTGTGGGCAGACCGCGGTGCCCCACGGCACAAGCTCATCGTGGGAGTGCCGCTCTACGGCCGCACCTACACGCTGGGCAGCCGGGACAACCACGGACTGCGGGCGCCCGTCAAGAAGTGGCTCAACGGTGGAACCCCGGGCCGCTATACCAACGAGACCGGCTTCCAGGCGTACTTCGAGGTATTCCAAGGGGCACTCCGCCCTGCTACTTCTCGCGTATTGTACAAGAATCCATTCCCGGCGAAAAGAAGTGAAAAATATGCTCGATATTTTGACTTCGTGTCATGGCACGGGGATATGAAACCAAGCATTCAGTCAACATTTCGCAAACTCTTATTTGCTTTTATTATTGCATCGGACATAAAACAACTTTAAGCAGAGCTTTAATTCTCTCCTTTTATTACAAGCTGGCTCACATATAGAGTGGAAATTATGGGATCTCCTGCCTCTCATATAGAGCGGAAGTTACGGGATCTCCCCACTCCTCCAAGCATGCTTCGACATGACGCTCCGGGGCAGCGATCGGCTAGCGCGCGTCCTTGACGATGGGCAGCAGCGCAACCAGCAAAGAGCATAAAAAGGCAGATCGCAGCACGTCCGCGGCAGTGTGCTCTGGCCCTCTGGGGAGATGTAGTTTTTCGAATAACTGTCGCGGCCGCTCGCTCTGGGAAAGTGTTTTCCTTTTTTCTTTTTTTTTTTTTTTCACTGAGCCCGCGATCAACTCATCGTTTCTCCTGATTTTGTACGACCGCCGCTACCGATCAGTTCTGCGTCTACGACGCCTCATTTCATTTTGCCACAGACTGTCGGTTAATTGAATATTGTTTTCGTCTTTTTTTAAGCCTTGATCTGGCTTAGTATTTTACACTGTGCTTTCTGTGTAACTCTTGCCCCTACTTACTATATCTGGAATACTTGTTTGTTATCTTTATAGTCTTCTTTTATCGTAGTGTTTGTTTATTATCCGTTTTTCCTCTCCTCATTTACCGACTAATCTTTTATCACTTTCGTGTCGTGTCGTGGCGTTTTCTTTTCGTTTTGTTCTATTATTAGGCGGTGTAATTTGGACTAATATCTATAAATATCCAACTGTTGTAAAAGCAAAAGTGACGTTCTTGAACTTATTCCTCAACCACACACCGACACACGTATTTCACGGGTTGACCGGCCTAACTTTTAACTTTGTTCTCAAACCTCATAGAGGGGCGACGGGTAACCGTAAAGGGAATCCGCATCTCTGTTGCCCGTAAGGGCGGAGGTCTGTGACACCTTTACATTTATTCAGTAATATTTATTTTACGCAAATGCAATGTTCTGTTTCATACTGGTTCGACGTGCACGGTTGCTACGAAGAACGTAAAAGGGTTGCTGATAGTGGTGCAATAAAAGTAACTGTTAAACAGGAGCATTGCATGATAGGCTGTGGACGTAGCCATGATAAAAATAATTAGCAATTAGGGAGGTACCGTTACTTGTCATATAGCGGTTTCATAATAAAATCAACCTTTTCATAGGCAGTGGAAACTTTCGCATTCACGTTACTAAATGTTGCGCTTCTGGATAAAAGGAAGTGATCAAAGGAACCTTGCAGAAGCAAGCGCTTTTTGTTTACTTGCAACGACTAATATTTCCAGCGACCCGTCTAGCGCTCGCAATAATCTTGAAGCTTGGTGCGCAAATGAGCTTATTGTAGCAGGGCGCCCGAGGACGTCGGCGTACGTAGCGGAAGCTGCGACAGGAACCTGCTGAGGAACGTTTGGTAGCACCTCAACCACTTGATCCCGAATCACAGCCTGAAGGGTTGGAGCCAGGTTGGATGGAGTGCCCTGAACGCTATGAAGAACGGACAGTTGTCACGCGACCTCCTCGCGCACAAAGTCCTTGATCTGGTGAAGCAGCGAGCTGCTGGTCGCCGACATAGCCAGGCCGGAGAGTGAATCAGGTTGTAGTTGCATGGATGATGGTTGTGCTGGAATGCGGTGCTTGTGGAGCTCATCATAGGTCTGGCAGAGCGTGAAGATCTTGAAAATGGTGTTAGGGCTGCGAGCGACAAGCATCTGGAAATGTCTCCCTTTATGCATTTTAAAATGTGCCTGATGCGATCCGCTTCTGGCATGGATGCGTCTAATTGGGTGCGCAGGCTCACAAAATCTTCTATATAGCTTGTCAAGGAATCACCGTGCATCTAGCTTATAGACCGCAGGCGCTGCTCGGTGCGCAGCTTTCGGACAGCACGGCCGAAGATGTCAGCTTAGTTGCAGACACCGTGTGGTGCTAGTTCCTTACAGTGGTACAGGTGCAATTCCTTTGTAGCCTGAAGCTCCGTGGAGTGCGCTGCAGCAGGGGAAATGCTCTAACCGTTCGCTTTCTACCTTGTCATGCATTGCTCCCAACAATCATACATCGTGCACTGGAGCCTAAAAACTTGCAATCAAATATATGAATCTGTTTTTTTTTTTTTTTTTTTTGCTATCTTCTATGTGGACTTATCCTTCAGTTAGCACAATATGAGTAGTATCGAAAAATAGCAGAAAAATCTGGAGAGACGTGCGCGTTGTTCGTATAAGGAAGTTTTCGATTGCACATGTTACAAGTGCATGGTTATTGCTTAGATGATGCTACTTGAACATTGGCTACAATGATTTCAGCGTGGATACTTGTTCTTATTTAGAAAAATTGGTTGCGGTTTCGCTCTGGTTAACCCTAGTTGAATTGCGAAAGCAACGGCGGAAGCTTCTTTTGCCTGCTACATTATTCCCCCACATGCCTGCGTGTCGTAGGGGTAACGTGAATGCAAACAGTTCTGGCAGGCTGATTCTGATATCACCCTCCCATATGAAAGGAACGAACCGAGTTGGCAGCTCCTGCTCGTGGCATAGAGGTAATGTGAATTCAAACGTCATGGCAGGCTGATTTGTTTATGAGGGACCACGGACACGGACACGGCACACAGAGATCAGTTAGACCTGGCGTAGTATTGCTTTCTCAATAAAAAAAATATTTCCATAAGTACAATTGGTCGCGTTCATTTGGCACGTGAGCGTTTTTCATCTGAATAAAGCCTTGCTTCCTGCTGAAACTATTTCTATGACGTCTTTATTGCAAACGCGCAAAGCTTCAGTGATTGGGCTCAGTATAATAGAAGTATTATAAAAAAGCAAGAGAAAGGCAGATGGCTCACGATAGACAGAAATTGGCATATGACTAATAATCCTACGTAACACGGCAGTCTGAGATAGCACAATGGTAGGACCTGCTTTTCTGTACCTGTTGGCTAAAGGAAGCGGGGATTTCTCAATTTATATGATTGTGTCGGCGCTATGGGCACTGCTGCACACAAATGATACGAATCGGAGGAACGGGGAACGATGCCGAAGCCCTACCTCGCCATTTTGCGTATAGATGGCGTCACAAATCGTTCGGCCATCTCGGCGGTGGGCCGCCGCTCATCTTTCCTCGTCTCCTTTGCTCGCACTCCTTCCTTTTCACTCACACGGTATAATGCCTCCGACGCTAATGGCGCAGGATCAGAAAACGGGCTTCTAAGTGTTTCCGCACCGAAAGAATGCCTGGACGCTTTTGTCTGAACTCTGGATCTCTAGCGTATTGATCTTTCCGCGGTGCTGGCGTTTACAGGTGTGCGAGAATGTGCTAAAGAATGGCTGGACGAGAGAGTGGGACGATATGGGCAAGTGCCCGTACGCCTTCAGGGACAACCAGTGGATTGGCTACGAAGATGAAAAGAGCATCGCTATCAAGGTATGGACTGTGTGTTCCTGACAATCTGCTTACAGGAAGTTTTTCCTTTGGTAATCGTTTTGAACATTTTGGACAAAAATTTCGAAACTGCCATGAAACGGCGAAGAAAACACCAGTGCAACCTGTATATTCATATCCAGTAAAGACACCCTGAAATCATTTTGGCGGTGATATTCCTATGAAACAGAATCGTGGAGGAGGCTTTTGAGAGTATTATAGTCAAATTTGCTTGCTTTGTGAACACTATAAGTAAAAATGTTTAAAACTTGTTTCAAGGCAAAACTTAAGGATTGGTATATAAGAGTGTAGAGACATGCATGTGAACGAGGAACCGCAAAGACAGCCGCAGAGGGGCGCTGTCGTGTCGTACCTTTTAAGATGGAGCTTGAGAGTACCGCATAATGTTTTCGTGCACATTGTATTGGCTCTGTGGCATGCCCTCTCATGCATCCTGCCCGTTCACCAGAGCAGCCAATCTGCTGCATTGACGCGTCCCTGTTCCTCCATTATGGGCGTTGCCGAAGCCTCTATCCAACCGTGCTAACGAGGCTTTCCTGGTCTCGATAATACGGGCCAAGTACACAATGACACTATTCGACCAAGTTCCACAGCTCGAGCGGGAACGCCATGGAAAAATAATTGGAGGCCTAATTCGTGCTATACTCCCAAATTTCCCCACTGTAGGAATGAATACGTGCTGTTGAATATTTTGATCAGATGCGCAAGTGAGGTCGTCATCACAAGAAACCCTAACGCACGAGTTTAGATATTTCGCTCATTTGTACTTATGGTGTACACGTCAGTTTAGAATCATAGCTCAGTTCAGCGTTTAGGCGCGAGCTTTTTTTTTTATTTCACTTGTGCAACTGTGCTACCTGTCCCAGGTGAGATCGGTCTGACAGACGCAAGTAATTAGTATACACTAGCGCTTATTCAAGGATATTTATCGACATTTTTACGAGCACGGTAGGCCAACTAGACAGGTAAAAACTCGCGCTCTGAGCGAAAAGTGAACTCTATAACCAGGTGCGCGGAGAAGGAGGAAACATTCATTTATAGGACCCAGTATGCCTGGCTCAGTGTTCTTGAAAGGGAAGGAGGTAAGAGCATATTCTTGCGTAGCATTGGCTGGCTGTTTTTACGTCAAGGATTAGTAATTTTTGCTGTTCCTTCGTTGTATTTGTGTGACCATGAACACCACTGCAAGTTCGCTCTTTCCAGGAGAGCGCACAAGCCGCAGAGTCCTGATGCACTTATGCCAGTTTATTTCTGTACGCCGGCTCGCCCGAGTTTTTTCTCTTGCTCCTGAGAGCAAAGTTATCAACATAAACAGTGTGTTTGGGTTCAATTATTTTTTAGCTTTTAGAGCAACGCTAGAAAGCGTGAGAGGAAGTATGTCTCGATAGGAAATACGTCGTGTAAGTTGGTGTGCCATAAGGATGCTTGAGCTGCTAATGTGAGTTTGCACTTGCCGGTCGGTGAAGGAGGCCAGGGATATACTGCGCGAAGCGCTATTCATAAGGTGGATGACATGTACGTTCATTAAGGGGGAAATCATGTTCATTGTTACGACATGCGTTATGTAATCTACCGCAGTGTGCCTGATATAAAAAAAAAAGAACCCTGAAGGCACCTTTCAGCCAACCTATATCGTCCGCGTGTAATTGCTGGTACCGCCGATGCTTCCAGATGGACTACATCAGGAAAGAAGGCTACGGCGGAGCCATGGTGTGGGCCGTAGACATGGACGACTACCGGGGAGACTGCAGCGACGGTCGCCGGAACCCGCTCATGAAAATCATACACGATGCCATGAGCAGGTACCGGGTTCCACCGCCTCAGAAAGCTACAGCCGAGGCACACGGGAAACGTGGCGGTACATCTTACCCCACGAGCTCCAGTACGACCGCCAAGCCGAGACCCAGGCCTCCGCCCGGTAGCAAACCAGACTGTACTGATTATACTTGGGACTTCTACCCTCATGAAACGGACTGCTCAAAGTAAGTGTCTCGCCCTATGAAGCATGCCTAGCAACACTATCGAATCCGTCGTAATGAAAGACAGAGGAAGCCAAAGTACAAAAGAAAGAACGAAGCCAACAAAGCGAGAGGACTTATTTTTATTATTTCGATAGTGATCTATAACTATAACCGAAAACAGAGACAAAGAGATCAAATATGGAGAAAAATACTGCTTTAAAGTCAGAGTTCGAACAGCGATCCACGCTGCTGGCGATACTTGGCGAGTATAATCTCCGGCACAGTTCTCGTATACCTTCACGCAGAGATATTACGAAAAAAATTGTTTTGTTTTAAAACGATACGGCGTTGAAGGCTCCGTTCTGAGGAAAATCCGGTTTTGTCGATGTCGTGAACAAAGAATCCCGGGCAAGACTCAGGCAGGCATTCGCTGGAAGGTGACATGGCTGGGTGCTGATTGGTCGGTGGGTCGTGTGACGTCACGAGATAACGTGACATGGCAGGAGTCGCGGTTGAGACGGTTGAGTGCGATGGAAACTGGACCCTTCAGTACACTTGCGTGACTAGTAAGAGGACGGTACTCCTATACCATGTTGGCATGTCCATGCACCTTGTTTAAACTCGGCCTTTGTATACATATATATAGATATCGGTAGCTAGCGATTGTATGCTAATGAATATGCTCGAGATAATGGAAGCGCAAATTAAGAGTTTAGAGATAAAGCCAGAGTTAAGGCGGATGTATGTGAACGAGGATATGAAAATGTAGCTGCACACGGGAGTCAGTAACGCTGTCGCATCATACCCTTATAGTCAAAGCTTAATAATCATTGCGTTTTGTTCACAACGTTTTCGAGCTATGCAATGAATAAGAAAAACGTTTACATGCGAGCATGTGTGCAGTATGCAGTGAAGTGGGTTTAATATTAGAATAGCCGAAACTGCATGAGGTACAGGGGCGCACATAAGTTAACGGAGCACGCTTTTTCCTTCAAATTAAAATCGCGCCTCGTGCACTGGAGATAAGAAAACAATATTTGACCAAATGAAAGGGCAATCGCGTCTACTACCGGTTCACACATAACACCCATTTGAATTATGCACCGCGTGAAAAATTTTAGAATGAACTAGCGTGCTCCGTTTACTTTTCAAGATACTTCGTTGGGCGAGTTGATACTTGTTCATTATTAATATAAACAGCGCGAACACGAAGAAAAAGGACAAGATAAAGAAACAGTACAAGCGCTGACTCACAACTATGCCTAAGCCCTTTACTCCAAGGCCCAGGAAAAACAAACATGAAGAAAACGAAACAGTCACGTGAAACAACCCCTGGGTTCACCTGCTGCCCCAAAAATCACTTAAAAAAGACACCTCTTTGCTTGAAAGAGCAAGAGAAGTCTTGCTGACACACTTATTGTCCGTTGAAATAAAATATGATCCAACTATCTCTCTCGTTCATCTTCTCTTTGTGGCGATACAAAATCCTAACCTTGTCTTGTCAAACTTAGGAGTGCACTTCTTCTCCTTCTTCATTATTTCACATGAACGGCAATGTGATACCAGAAACGTTTTGTCCCTTCCACTTTCCAAGTTGTTCCGGTGTTCCTGTAGTCTCTTATTAATACATCGTCCTGTTTGTCCTATATAACTGGCTCCACAAGAGAGTGGAAGCCTGTACACAACACCTGTCTTGCATCCAACATATGGGTTTCTATGTTTCACCCCACATTCTTGCTTCTTCGCTTCTCTTTCCCTTTGAACAGCCGGGCAGATCCTCTTCATTTTGAGCGGGGCGGTCAATGCGACGTCAACACTATACCTCTTGCCTACATTTTTGAGGCCATGCGAAATTCTGTGCACATACGGTACCACTGCAACCTTCCTCTTCCTCTCACCCATGCTGGGCAGGGATTTCGGTCTGTGCGTTCTTTTAAGGCTCTTCAGTACCCGGCAACTGGCCTCAATAATAACCGACTCCCGATAACCGGCCTTTGCAATTCTTGTCACTTGTCTTTCAAAACTCTTGCCCATGCCGTGGTAAGCGGGGTCTTAAATGTCGCGTGCTAGCCTAAATCATCGCCTGATGCCCTTATAGGTAAGTGTCCCCCATAATTTTTTAAGATGGAAATGTCGTGATCGCGTGCCGTGTGGATAATATGAAGAAAGAATTCAAGTAACTGTCATAACTTCTTAAGCCATAGAGTACGAGCCTCATGTTGCAGAAAACCTGGAGCTATCATCATCAAATGCACCGTCTGTGACCGAATAATCCGAGGAAATATAAAAGGGAACAATTTAGGGAAAGGTCCAAATGAAGCCAGTGCTGGTGAGGATGTCGTTGTCACAAAAATAAATTGAGGTAATTAGGGTGAGCGTTGCGGCCGAATAAGGGCTATTTGGTATCGAGGTATCGCCTCAATCGACGACAGGTCGTTGATTGAGGCGTCTTAAAAGGAAACCTAGTGAATGCGTTGCTTTCTTTGACATATAGCGTGTGTTGAAGGCATACACTGAGGCTGATTGCAATTAAGAGCAGGCTTATTAGGACTTAGTGTGAAGAAGGAGGTGTTGGCATGGAGAGAAACTACCGACGTGAAGTAAAAAAACAACAACAAACGAATGGATAGACAAAATCAAGCCGTTGTCTCATTTATTCATGGTAAGCAGGAGGTAGCGAACTTGCAAGCAGAAAAGGCGACGACGAGGTCCACGAACGCTACCGCGTTCCGCTCTTAAGGCAAGCTTAAGCATCTGCAAATATTTTTTTTTTCTTTTTTCTTCTCGAAGCCTTTTTATTGATTGTCCAGAACCGAAGAAAGTTATTGAATAAGTGAACTGACAGTACCGTATACAGTTACATCAATGGCTTCAGCCGCCTGTTCCTTCGCTTTAGGAAAACCTGTGTCTATACGTGATGGCACGAAATGTTTCGCATATAGTGTCTTCGTGCTGTACCTTGCAACTCAATTGCATTGGGTGAGGAATTTGCAGGAGTATTCAACTACGTCAAATTACTGCATATTGAGAATTTCTATCATTACGCCTTGTGGCTGGTCATTCTATTAGAGTGTATTGCATGTACACTGTCGCAATGAAGCGAAGAGCTTCGCAGTTACAACGCATGCCTTGTGCCCGCCGCAGGTACTATCAGTGCGGACACGGCAAGCCTATGCTTCGCAGCTGCAATTCGGGCACCGTCTGGGACATCGACCGCAGCATATGCAACTGGCCGGAGAACGTCAGTCGCGAGGAATGCAACTCTGCCAAGGACCAGGAGGAAGACGAGGACGATGATGAGAGGAAGCGATGAAAGAACTCCGCGAAGCCGTGCCGCCGTTTAGAATCGATTAGGGGCGCCTTCAGTGCGAAGTACAAATTACGGAAATCAAAGAGACGATTTGATGAGACGAAATATATTTTCATCAGAACTGCACTTATCCTCGCCTAAATTCTCTTCTCATTCATATTCTATATTGATAAAGACCAGTGTGTATGCCGACCATATATATGTCACTGCTGCTTCGAATCTTTTACTTTTAGTGGTTGGAATCTTTGAGACAGCGTGCCAGGTGGTCCCATTTCTAGAAGACTTGTCTCGCGGGGAAGCCCCATATTTTTACGCCATCATCGAAGATTACTGGCTGCATGATGGTCCTTAAGGTTGAAAGGTAAATGACGGATGCATGTGTCTTGAAGCACGCGAACCTTAAAAAATGACGGATACATGTGCCATCTAGTGTTTTTTTTTCTCTCGGAGTGCAATGGACAGACTTCGGTTTACACACTCGCTTTTTGGAGGCGGCTGGTATGTTTTGTCTCTTTGTGACCTGTCTAATATAAGCTAGCCCAAATGCGAGCAAACATCTCCGAAGCAAAAAAGGCTAAAATCGATGTAAACAAAACATGATCCCTTGTCATGTCATGACTAGAGTGAGACAATGCAGACATGATTTTTGTGTGTTGATATGTGGACAAAATAACAGCTTTATTTAGACCAAACTAAACCAAACTCGAAGAACTGTTTATGACATGTCTATACCAGGCGTTGCATGCTGTCGAAGTGTGTATCAACTGCGCTTTTTGACAACTTGATTTTGTAAAAAACAAAACGGTCCAAAAACGACCACATAAAAAAAACAAAAACTGCCAAATATAAGGCGCCTTATGCCTTCTTATAGTGCGCTAAATATATTCCGCAAAAGAAAAAAAAAAACGCCATGCTAGCTATGCATATATGTGAAATAACTGTTTATGACTGTGACTCTGGAAGACAAATACTCATCGTTTGGCTAAACAAAACAGACAGTTCTGGTTGCTTTTAATGGCACTTGTCTCCTTTTTATAGTGTTCGTCTTATGGCTTTTATATAATTATTTTTGGATTCATTAGTGATTCGTCAAATATTTTGTTCAAATATTTAGGGTCCCCCATGGCGAAGCAGATTTGTAATAAGGGAATAATTACTCATTTGCATCTACCCAAATGCAGCCATATGGCTACAGAGAAAGCTGTACATCTTTCAGAAACTTCGTATAGTTAAAGAAAAATTCGTCCTGGTCCGAGTATCGAACCAGGGACCACCGCCTTTCCGAGCAGTCATTAGTGATTCATTTCTCCGTGAAAGTTACACGCAAAAGACCTTACCTGAAAGAAATTGTCTCGAGGTTGGTCACCTTTTCGCTGCAATCGGTGACTGCCTCTGCGAACGCTTTTCACCACTTAATTTCCAAATGAGAGCGCCCTTACCTACTCTGCAAGAAAGATGCTGCATAAAATTTATAGGCTAAAACTCAACAAAGAGCTACAAAATCGTGAAAGTAGCCATAAAATGACCTACGCATAACCAGTTGGAGCCAAAAAGTAGCGTACCTGATGGCTTACTTCCAACCAATTGAATTTAAATGTGGCCAAATTGCAGCAGTTAGTTGCGATTTGGTGACTTTTCGGCAGCAATAGGTTGCAGGTAGGCCATTTACGGCTATTTGCCATTTTTTTGTGCGTGGCTATTTTTTCAGTCAAAAACCTGGCAACCTTGGACCGCATCTGGCTCGCAGAAGAACACTCAGTCTGATACAGAGTGATGGAAATATGGCGATACAGATTTTACTGCCACTTCTTCACTCCTAAGGGGCGATAGAAAAGTATAATACCCAGAAATGTGGCGCAACAAACACAAACACAAGCGAAGAGACACAACACATGCGCACAAGCCGTTTGCTTGGCCGCATATGGATGGATGTTAGGAGCCCCCCCTTTGAAACGGAGTTGTGATAATCATCGTAATTCTCAACCTTTCTTTCTTTTAACGCGGTAGCGTTAAGGAGCTCGTGTCGCAGAAAAGCCGGTGTCGTCGGCGGCGTTGGCGTGAGCGATAAATCCCGGCATGCACTTCATAAATAAAAAGCAACTTCCAAGATAGGCTGGGTGGGAATCGAACCAGGGTCTCCGGAGTGTGAGACGGAGACGCTACCACTCAGCCATGAGTTCGATGCTTGAAAGCGGTACAAAAGCGCTTCTAGTGAATGCGGTGTTGCCTTAGAAACGTGCCGTAGAACGTTATACTGTGGTGTATATCGCTAATTATGAGCATGTTACTTACAGAAGTCGCAGTTACACGAGTAGTGAAGTACGTTTCCGCTACATGTCTTCTGCGCTCTGCGCACATGCAGAGCCATCTTGCAGCAAACACAGAAGAACCCCTCCTCGCAATGTGCGGCGCTGCCCCGACACGTGGCGCGCCACTCGCCCCTGACGTTTCGCCGTGCACCCTCACGGGTTGTAGAATCAAGCGCCTTTCCTTTCTTTAGATCACTATCTTCGCTCACCCGCTTCTCCCCTTCGGGCCGCGCGGGTACCGGTGCGAGGATGCCCCAATACCCTTGCGTTTAATAAGTTTTCTCGACGAGGTGCAATAACGCTATCGCGTTCCACTCTTGAAGGCGAAGCTTAAGCGTCCTCCAAATTTTTTTTGCTTCTTAATTTAGATAACCCTTAAACTTTAACGACTTTACTTTTAGAGCCGGGCTATCTTTAAATACCCGTGCTTTTTTTTTTTTACTTAGCTTCCCTACCCCCTCCCTGCTATTTATCCACTAGACTTCCAAACGTATCTTGCTAACCTCTACTGCCGATTCGTTCACGCTTCCTTTGTTACCTCTAAACTCAGCATCGACATTTGGATGGATACTGCCATACTCCAGTATACTATGTTCAATTGTTTCTGGATATCTACCGGACACAGCACAATATTTATCTTCTTGATTGAACTTTCTTTTGAAACTTCGGGTTCTAAGACATCCTGATCTAGCGTTAAAGAGGAGACCGCGGCCTCTTGAGTTGTCATAGAAGGTTTCCTTCTTAATCTGAGTTTCTATATATGTCTCGTGTCGGCTTCTTTTCCATTGAATTAAAGCCCCTGTGTTCTTTACCCATTGTTAATTGTTCTTTATTTCTTCGTCTTGCCTTCCTAAATATTTACTGGTTAGTTTTCTGGTCCTTTTCTCCACTGCGAGCCAATGCCCTTTTGGTATATGTATTAAAATACTTTAGGTGCCCACCTATTGCCGTCTATTTTCCTGAGGCGTTCTTCGTATATTATTTTGCTCTGAGCCTTTCGTGCTTCGAAGGACAGCCAGTCCATGTCTCCTTGTACTGCTTCGTTTGTAGTTTTGCCGTGGGCTCTAAGTGCTAACCTTCCCACAGATCTGTGATTTATTTCTAACCTCGACTGAACTTCAGCCCTTAATCACAAAATCGCAAAACTTCAGCCCTTAAGGACAAAAAGCAGAAAAAACGTTCATCATGAGCGCCTCCCAGGGCCGACCTCAGAATCTAAATGATAAGCCTTCGTTAGTGAAATGACAGAGTCGAGATATCGTTTTCTTTATTTACCAGTAAATATGGAAGGCTTTCAGGGCTAAAAGCTGCTCTGGGCAGCTTGACGGGGCGCTGAATTCTTCACTTGGCATTAAACAGATGACAAAGCTGTGGACAGAACAATATAGGCATGGAACGAAAGAACAAAAGCAAACAGACAAACAAGCAAACAAATAACCAAGTAAGCAAGCAAACGAACAAACAAGAAAGAAACCGATCACATCTCTCGGCAATTTCACATCAATTTCACATCAATTTCATGCGACATGCGTATTCTCGTAAGTTATTTCAATAAAGCGCTGTAACCATTCATTGTTCAGCGCCGGACAGATTTCGTACCCTGGCTTCTTCATCGGCGAATGCGCGCTCGCTCAAGCACGTCTTCTATACAAGCAACGAAGGAAATCTGCGATAAAAGTAGCAAAAATGTGCGACCCTTCAAACTTCGCTCTCAAGATCGCAGTGACACTGCTGAAATATAAAAACGCGATTTTTTCTCACCTAATAACTATCTTCGTAATGTGGACTCTCCCGACGACTCAGCTGGAACAAGCCTCGTTTTAAATACTCGCGCCGAAAGGGCCGCAGTCTGCTTGTTTATGCTTAACACTTCATTCCTTTCCCCTTGCCATCTCCTCCTTTCTTGCTATCTTATCGCTCACTCACGGCGAATCCTGTGAGAGACAGGTGCACAAAGAAACTATCTCCTCAAATTATAAAAAAAGAAATAAAACACACTTTCTGGGAGAGTGCTTTTCGAGGGGGAAGTGTGCTTTACTATACCGGCTCTGAAAGGATGAATTTCGCCAAGTGTGCTTCTCCGTGAAGGGTGTCAAATGTTCTTTTCGCACTCTATCCGAAATCATTCGGCGCCAACGCGGGGCACGTCTTTCGGTGGTAAATGCATTGAATATTTCTGAGCATGCATATACGTGTATAGTATTGTATGCGTTCGAAACTGTGCAGAGATTGCGTGCATGCGCGCGTTTTTCTGTCTACACAATTGCTCCACGATTTAATGGCTATACACCGCGTATGCATCAGCGTATACATCGAGCTTTGAAGGCGCTCGCTAGACTTCGGGTCCTTCACTGACTCGCCCCACGGACTTCGTTGGCGGCACCTACCTCTTGTCGGAAACAGTGACAGGCGGTAAGTTCCTATTTTGGCTCGAGCGCGGTTGCTTTGCCTCTGCGAGAATTGCCTACACCCCTCTTCCGTCGAGAGACTAGGTGTGACAGACAGATGTAGGATTCATAGAAGGTGCTATTCAAGCATTGCCTACAAGGCTATAAGACTGCCTAGTACATATTTCGCTCCGATCTTTGCGAAGTATATGATGCTGGTAGGCAGTTTAGTACCTCAAAAGTATGTAAGCAGCTCTCATAGTTCTGATTGTCAGTTGCTGGTAGGGCTGCTATTTAATCAAATACGGCAGATATTTTTTTCCCCTGTCGCTACAGAAAATAATTTAATGAAAACAACCGCGACGGAACGCTGTAACTTTGAACAGGACGGTTGTTTTTCAAGGTTGCTTCCCAAGTTTATAAATTTCAAGATATTGATAGTTGCTTCTAACAAATGAGACAGTGTTACATACGAACAGCAATGTAGGAAGCGGAGTTGTAATGCAGGAACTGTTAATTTCGTACTGACAGTTATTTAGGCCTTTTCCTTGGCTACTCCGACAGTCTGCAAACGTTTCTGACCATGCTTATTGCTGACGTTTTGTTACAAACTACATGAACGAAGACAAAAGCTCTTCATATTCGACGGGCCGACAGCACTTTATATGGTCCGCGAGCTTTGGAAGTAAGCTAGTTACGCAACACCCGAATACGACTTTGACTAGCAATGCAAAACTTGTGCAGAAGAGGAGGTTCTAAAACAAGAGCCCTCTGATCAAGTTTGCTTACACTCTTCTTGGCGGTGTCGTGGTGGCGGCTCCTCGCTGATCCAAGTGGTTCTCGCAATCATTATCCTTGGGTTAAATAAAGTATTCACCACCGCAGCCCTCACCATTACCGTCCACAAGCTTATTAATGATCATTATCGTTACAGCCTCACTATATCCACTCTAAGGCAAATGCCTCTCCCGTATTCTTCCAATAACCTGGTCCTGTGCCACCCGTTTCCAAATGATTCCAGCTAGTGGCCTAATATAACACGCCCGCCTAACTTTTTGCCTCCCATTACTACGCTTGCTTTCCCTTGGAATTCAATTTGTTACCCTAAGCGGCCATCCGTTATTTTCTCTTCGCATTACGTGTCCTGCCCATGTACGTTTATTCTTGATTTCTGCTAGAATGTCAATAACTCGCATTTGTTCCCTGGTCAACTCTGCGCGTTTCCTGTGTTTTAACGTTGCACCTACCATTATTCGTTCTTCTTGCGATGCCCTACACTTAAGTTGAACCCTCTTCGTTATATAACCTCCACGTATTATGCCAAATAGGTGAGTGTGCTGGTATTGAAACATATACGGCAGCTGCCACATACTAACATACGTAAGGCATCAGATGTTTGACCATTTTCAACGCGCCAACACACGTTGCACTGACCCGGCGGGTGCGGAGCAGCGCATGGTTGTGGCAATACAAGAGAGAGCTCATAGCCTCTCAGCGCCAAATTTCACACCACCAGTGAATGTGCTTTGTGTGGAGCTACGTGCGAGTTCGCGACGCGCGGAAATAGAGGACCAAATATGTTTCACATTTTCTGTCTTCTTGGTGTGTACAAAGGCACGTTCAACACTACTTTGAGAAACTCGGTAGACAGCAGTGGCGGTCGATTTGCATCAGGTGGGATCATCAGAAATCAGCCTTCTAAATCTGGCTTGTCATCGAAGCGCAGCCACGGCACCCTTGTGTGTGTTGAGAAATTTTCAGCGCCGGAAAGATCTAAAGGGTATGATAATTTGTGTCCACGGATTACTGGAAGAACATCTGCAGTTCCGCAACATCGTTGGGCTCTTCGGACTGTAGATGAACCTCTAGATGTTCTATTGAACGTCTAGAGGCTCATTTAACATCTAGAGGCTCATCCACAGTCCGATGATGTTCCATTCAATGTTATAAGTGACTGTGCGCATAGTGGGGTAGATTTAACAGATATTAGGATTTTTTTAACACATAAGTGACGCTACGGGGGAGCAATTGCCGGCAGCATAAGCAAGGCTAGTCACAAATGTAGCAAAAAACTACTCGACACGACTCAACTCAACTCAACTTCCATTCAAGCTATACGAAATCAAAGCAGCGCTTCTGCTTGTAAACTTTCTTTCTCAGAGCTCGATGGAAATACCTGCAGTGCACTTCGTTCCCTGGTGTCAAAAGCGGAAGCCCTCTTAAACTCATGAAACCACATCAATGAAAAAGAAGCTGCATTGTGGCTTTCCTCAAATTAAGAAAATCGGCCTATGACGTGACATGATACACACCTGTAGCTCTCGCAAGCTTTTTCTTTTATTCGAAGGCTTGCTATGTGGCATAGAACGGGGTTGTCTTTAACTTAAAGTCAGTCGTGTCGAGTATTTTCTTCAAGAAACCGGGGCAAGCTCCGGCTCTTAAAGTTCATTAGCCACAAGCGCAGGTATTCTTTCTTTGTGGCCGACAGTCCAACCTCTTTAGTCATCTGCTTGATGTCTGAATCTCTTAGCACGTCCATTAAAGATGGCGAAAGTCCACATCGGCTGCCGGCACGATTATGACACGTGCTGTGCACATTCTCTTCTTGAGAGCCCCGTCGGCACGTTACCAATGAGGTAAGGGCAGCCCCAGCCCTAATCTATAGTAAGGGACTTCTCCTACATTTCGTTAGATTGTGAGGAATGGGTACGCGCACTTTTCCTAAAAACAGATGTCAAGATTGGGACAGCGGAGCGAGGAGCAAATGGGAGGCTTGTGGTTTAGGCACTCGTGTAAGGGGCTTTTGCCATTTGCTCATACGACATCACTTATGCGCCTCCATGCCGCTGCACCACCACCACCACCACCACCACCACCACCACCACCACCACCACCACCACCACCACCACCACCACCACCACCACCACCACCACCCACCACCACCACCACCACCACCACCACCCACCACCACCACCACCACCACCACCACCACCATCATCATCATTATCACAATCATCATCATCATCATCATCACCACCACCACCACCACCACCACCACCACCACCATCATCATCATCATCAGCCTGATGATACCCACTGCAGGGCGAAGGCCTCTCCCATATTTCTCCACTTCACCCGGTTCTGTGCTAGCTGCATCCCCTTGACCCCTGCGAACTTCTTAATCTCATCCGCCCACCTAACTTTCTGCCGCCCCCTGCTACGCTTTCCTTCCCTTGGAGTCCAGTTTGTTACCCTCAGCGACCATCGGTTATTCTCCGTATGAAATTTGTGTACTACTATTTTGCTCCCCCTTCAGCATCCATCTGCTAATAAAGTTGAAGGCTAATTCGCAATAGGGATTGAACCGACGACTTATGCACTCTCGATTGTATGGCATGCAATGACGGCGTTAAACATACTGCCAAACTGTATTTTGGTTTCAGTGCTAGGAGGAGGAGGAGGAGGAGGAAGATGAGGGGGAAATGCAGGGAGGTTAACCCGTAAAAGGAACCGGTTTGCTAGCCTGGACGGAGGGAAGGGGCGAGCGGATATAAAAGTTGTTAAAGAGGGATGGGTGAAGTCAGTACAGTCACATCACATCACGTCACAGTCATATCACGTAACGTAACAGCAAAATGATAGCCTTTCAATTCGGCCTGTGCTTTTCATAAAGCGGAGCAGTGCCTGGGAGGCCTTCACGGCGATCGTCTGCGGTTTCAGTGCTAAACCGTCAAGATAACCATGCTAAACTATGCAAGACATTACTTTCACAAAAGTTAATCGGTTTAACTGGAGTTAAGCCCTGGCTAATTTTCGATACATGGATGCTATATGAAGTCTTCATCCCTCAATAAGTGCTTTCCTCCTCCTCCTTCTATAGAAAGGTTTGCAGTTGGTAATATTGGCCAGTTTTGGGGAGTCGGCAGCAACGGTCGTCGGAGTGCACATAATTTCGGCATCCGACTTTTTTTTTTCTGCAAGGTTTTCTGCAAGACCGACATGCGTTACATTCGAACGCGAGTGAAGTAAGCAGTTTTATTTGGATAGCTGAAAATTTAATCATTCATTATAACCTAAACGACACTCCTTGAATAAACCTTCATACTAGGCGTGCTAAATCCTTAGCACGTTTCGCAGCCTTGCTCCAAAAGACGAGTTTTTTCGATGCTTTCTGTGCCGGAGATAGCAGCATAAGCGAACAGAAGTATACGCTAAATGCTCTTGTTGCCACTTGACTTGGACAAGCACCGCGAACGCGCTTTGCGTCATTCTTTTTCATGTTTTTTTAAAGTGAAAATTAGACGCCCGTGCAGCTTATGCTCAAAAGAACAAATAATTGTATTAACAGTCGCAGTCTGTTTTATAAAGCCAATAATACCTTAAAAACTCCTAAACACTTACAGTACACTATATAGTTTCATCCTTCTTTAGTCATCCGTTCCTTGAGTTTTAAGGCACAGGTATATCTGCGTGAACACACGCAAGTATACTCATACCGGGACTTTGTGCTTCTTTGCCTTGTGACCCAATTCTATCCGGAATCAAGGAACGATTAGCGAAGACGGTTTCTACGAGTTCTTCTATGTCGAGATACGGCGATAGCACATTGCGGTTTGCTAAAAGCTTTGAGTATATTGTTCGCTCTGTCACTGATGCAATGCGAAACGCTTTATAATTACGACGTATGTCATCGTGCTCACTCCAGGTATTGCGTGCGGACACGGGAAGCCTATCCTTCATCGCTGCAACTCGGGCCCAGTATGGGACGTTGACTATACGCATATGAAAGTGACCGGAGAACGTTAGTGGAAGGAAACTCTGCCAAGGACCAGGAGGAAAATGAAGACGATGACTAGAGCAAGCGACGAGGGAAGTGCAAGAGCATCCGACTCCATCTAGAGATAACAGGAGCACTTTCGTTGAAAGCTGGAAATTAACCTGCAGTATTGCATATCAGAGCGGACCCAGCGCATGCGTCCGATGAAGAGGAGGAGGTCGTTAGTTCTTAATGCGCGAGACCTGCAGCTGCTTGACCGCTGCTCTATTTCGACGTCCTCCAGCCGCTACATCTAGCGTGACCTTGCCGCTGCCTTCGGGTCTGAACCCAGAACTGTCCAGATCCCTTACATTTGGTAGAGGTGCGGCCTGACCCTCCACCTTAACTCCGGACCAGAGCCTTGCTGCCGACGTACATTTTGCCTGATGATTGCAAATAAAGTGGGCGATGTGAACAGACAACATATGTTTTCCTCCGATCTGTATTTATGTCGCCATGCCTCGTTCCGCTTCTAGTGCTCGCTGCCTCCTGTGGCTTTCTCGCAAGAAACAGTAGAAACAACAACAGCAACAAAAACAAGGCATTTGAACATTGAGCTCGCACAGCGAAGCTGTCGTATACTAAGAGTCGTGTCTATCAACCATACATTTCTGATCTTTAATATCCCTTACATTATCTGGATACTATATTAAAAAAAATGTGTGCAAAATTTATTACAAGAAAGCCACCTTTGAGGCAGTAGTAATAAATATTACTATTGCTAAACTGA
Source organism: Amblyomma maculatum (assembly GCF_055883805.1). Classification (NCBI taxonomy): domain Eukaryota; kingdom Metazoa; phylum Arthropoda; class Arachnida; order Ixodida; family Ixodidae; genus Amblyomma; species Amblyomma maculatum. The sequence goes on from NC_139345.1 coordinate 80,831,333, forward strand.
GCAGGTGAGAGTATTCGCCCTAGCTGGGCAGCTTCGTTAGTCAAGGAGTACGTAGGCCCTCCTGTTCGCCGTCTTTTGGTAAAGCAGTATATTTTTATACTGTGCTCGGAAACTGAAGACGGCTTGGTGGACTGTAAGAATGACACGTAAATCATGGAAGAGCACGTTTTTGAGCGCGCCGGCCATACAGTTCGATGGATTTCCTTAAAAGTACTTCATTCTAGCCATACACTTTGATAGGTGTTCAACAAAAATACGCTGGGTGATGCCTACGGTGCAAGAAACAGGAGCATTGCTGTTATTGCCCTTCACTGCTTTTTTGCCGCGCTCTATTGACTAGAAAACGTTCATCTACGTTCTGTCATTAACCGCTCATATTGAAAGCAGCAGGTTTTATCTACTGGCCATAGATGTTCTTGGGACATTGTTGAAAAGCGCCCTTTGAAATTTTAGTCGGGAGTTTTTTGCTTCTAGAACACTTCATAAATTTCGAGGACAATAAACAAGTCAGGGGCTGTTGCATTTCACGTTTTGAAGAATCTGGTCTCTCTTCGCACTTTTTTTTTACCTCTGCAACGCAAGCGTACTCGAAATGTGAGGAAACTACTTCAAAGACAAGAAGGCTGGATTCACCCAAACAACACTTGATCGCTTGCATTTAAACGGATATTCTCTTCAAACACATACAATATATGTTTTTGTCAGTGTGCAACGAGAGAGTGAAACAATTCATGTACGAATCACGGGCTTTACGCCTTACGATACTTCGCCTTTGATCTTGGATTCAACCGAATTTATTACTACTGCATACGTTTCACCAGGTATTGCATAGCAGGCAAGCAGCAATGCCGATTGCTTTATTAATTTATGTGCTTTCGCAGGGTCAGTTCTTATGTTGCGTGTTAGCACATCACTACATGCCACGGAAAGCGTGCAGCATGATTCACCAAAAGTTCCTAAATTTGATAACTAGGAGGTTAACCATTTCCAAACTAGGCTTTGCCTCAAATATTCAGATTTTTCCGTCAGCAGCCAGAATGAGAACGCATATAGCCATATTAGATTTGTGCAGGGAACTGCGGACACGTTAACTGCCACCATTATAAGGGCGATATAAAATGTGAACAGTGCGACGTTTACACACTCCGCTATTCTAAATTTCTTGTGTTCGTGCTTGCAACTGAGCAGTAACAAAAATATGCGAAAGTAGAATATTATAGAATCACAGATGACTTTAGCGTGTTTTTGTAACCATCCAGATAAAAACATAGTTATAACCAATTCGAAGAGCGGAGCGTGTAAGCGCAGCACTGCTCGTATTTATTCTCAAGAGGGAACTTTAATACTTCAGTCAGGAACCAAACATAGAGGGTACAACGGTGCAGTATATGTCAACCCATGAAGCATCACTCTTGGAAAAGAGAAAAATGCTTAGTTAAGAAAATTTAAAAACTTGGCGGAGCGCGAGTTCTCAACGATCGGGAATAGGGCTAGCGCCGGTTACTATGTTAATGACGGTGATAATAAGACAGCGCCGTACGTTGTACTCCATCATCAACTAAGGGGCAATGGAGGCTATGGAGGCGCAGTCGCTCGCACTTTGGTGGACTGTGTTTGATCCGAGGTTCTTTTTTTTTGCTTTTGTGTTCTTGTGTGTTAACGTAATGGATGCCGTTACCTCGTAATTCTGCCGCCCCCAGATGTCGGCGACCGATCACTTTCCTTATGGGCCGACGAGTGGACGTTCACGCTTGGTCACTGTGTTCGCGAGTACAGCGTGACCACGAGAGGCGGTTATTTGGCGCAAGGTCGCGAACAAGACGCGGACACTCGTAGTGTAGATGCCGCAGAAAAGAGAACAGGACATCATAGGATGCTCGCAGCTTCGACATGTGAAAGAAACACCATATAATGCACGTGAAAACCAACGACCGTGATAGAAGGCATGGCCATACACGTGACTGTGAAGACCGTAAGACGAACTTGTCAAACGTACCATTGTGCAGACGTCTATGAAATTTGGAAACAAGGGTGAGCTACTCCAGATCTCTCGGACGCCGAACCCAATTCTGTATATTTAACTAAGCTTTCGATTAATTGTGCGATAAGCCGGTAAGCTTAGCTCTGCAGATGTTCATCGGGATAGTACATTGTGGTGGTGAAGCAAATATTACTATTGTTTTGTCGCTAATGTTATTATTTATTTACAAAAAAGAATGGTAGCAATCTCATTCTTGCGTTTGCACATCAATCGTGTCGCGAGGGAAAAAGGAATGTTAGGGAGGAAGAAGAAAAGAGAAAGAGGTACCGTAATGGAGGCCTTCTGGACAATGGAGCCAAACTTATGACGTTTTAACGCACCCTGCCAACGAACAGCGGGTGCCATTTACGCGATAGCATAAGGCTCTTGTGTTGCAGAAAAGCCGACATCATCATCGTCAGCGGCTGAGTAGTTGGCAGGAAATGAACAAACCTGACTGATCGACAGGGTCACAATATCACAGCCACATGACTTCATTAGGTAATTTCAAGCAGCGAAAGTACTCAAGGTAAACGTGACGTCACGAGGGTAATGAAAATGATTAAAAGACGATGTGTCATGCAAATGAAAATTCGCTACGTGTCTAAAATGAATTAACTCTATAAGGAAACTGATTTCGCCTGAAGAATAATTGTGAGCTTTAGGCGATTTTCCAACCTTCTACCCTTGGTTGGTGAACGAGACACGCTACTGAGTGCATCACGCAAGGAAAGCTTGTACGGCTTGGGAACTAGCGGGGGTTTATATGTATTTCACGCTGTCTTTGTCGCAATGTCGTATCTCACAAATGGGTTTTAATGAGTATGCATGTAATTAGAACTTAGACATGACCACAGTCCCATGCCGCACCATACTCTAAATTTGGAACTTATGAGTCTTACCTCGTAATTTTCGAGCGATACTTATACTCTTGGAGATACGAACTCAAGGACTGCTTCGTTCTATTCGAGCGACCTTGAAGCTGAGAAAAGGCCAAATTGGGACTTAGCCTGTCTAACGGAAAGTCTCGCCCAATGTGTTCTTTCGTGGTCCACTAGTTACTGCTCTTAGTTCGACCGCAAGCGGTTTTGCGCCACGTCATGTATGTACATACATTCTTTTGCAGCGGAAGCTTCAGCGGAACCGCCCAAGGTCGTCGGGTATAATAATTTGACCTCAGGTGAGGTGCGAGGAGCCAGCGTCGCCCGCTTCTTCGCACGTGTGGCGCGTGGAGTCGGCAGCGCTCGTTTCTTCTTCTGCTGCTACTTCGTTTCTTCTACTTTGCATACCTGCTTCTCCTTCTTCACACACCTGGCAAACTTCATTCCTACCGGTGCATATCTCCCCAAATGCACATTACCTGACACAAAGTCGCACTACCTTCCAGTCTCCTGCCTACCCTTTTCTTCCACAAACCCCGCTCTCCATTTGGCTCGCCTCCTGGAACCTCCCTTTTCAAAGTGCCTTTGACACCTTTGTGTTGTCTAGACCCAGTTGTGGTGTCTTTGAGGTTAGCGCGCAAGAACCACTGCTTCGGCTGCGTCATCTCCAAAATTTACCTAATCTCTCTACTCGCCGTCGCACTGCCAGTCTTGTCTTGTTTCACAAGTTCTTTCATTTGCCACGAAAACAAGAACCATACATTCGTGCACACCCACAACGCAGATCCAATCGCATCGGTGACTGTCTTCAAATTTTGCGTCCACGTGCCCTTACCGCTCTTATTGCAAGGCCATTTTTTTCTCGAGCAGCAGCTAACTGGAACAGTCTACCCCACCATATCGCTGCCACAACATGCTCTTCAATATTTGCAAGGGCTGTAATTACCTGCGTTTTCTGACCCCCCCCCCCCCCCCTTTTCACCTCCAAGAGGGGTCTTTAAGGAAAATTAATCGAAGCGGAGGAGTCAAGTTTCCTTCACGTTCTCAGACAGCCATGGAGGAGTTAAACCACAATGAACCGTGTCTGACCATGCTTAACAACTGTAAAGTAGGTTCAGGCGGGTTGAATCCGATCGAACTTTTCCCTTGCAACTTGATGTAAGGGACAGGCCAGACATTGCCAACTGCATGGCCATTATTTTTGAGAGTGGTAGAGTGAAATAAAGTGCGTGACACGTCCAATAGAGCAAGCAGTTCGTTATTGCAACACGTCATCAGCGGACGTCGCGCCAGTCCTGATCTTCCTGAACGTTTATTATTCTAAGTTTTGGTTTGGTGTGTAAAAACGAGTCGGGCTTCCCCGCGCTGCAGAGCTTTAGAAAATTACCGTTTCTTCGTTCCAAATTTGATTTGGCATCATCTTGTTCATTGTTTCGAATTCCACGTTGGGACTGACTATTCCTGCAGCAAATAAAAAATGTTAATCAGTCGGATTTAATTGATTGACTGTATGATTACAAGATTTCTGCAGAATATTTTGTTCTTTAGGCCTTAGAATTGGTTTCTTTAATTGTGGTTTGAATTCACTGTTTGCACGAATTTTCGAAAGTGCTCGCTGAAATACCCTATATGTGACTTCGCGGTGGATAGCTCCGTATTGTACAGTGAAGTATAACGTGCTTATGAACGTTATATTGCACTATACAATACGTGCAACGCAGCTAACACTTGTGAGGCTGTCAAGTTAGGCTACTTTGTTGCGCAATAGCTACCTCTTAAGGCCAGACCTCTATTCAATGCATAAGTTGAGCGCTGGCCGCCTGCGTCAGTTTTACTTTCAGCTCAGCTTCAAAGTCATATTTTCCAGTCCAGCTACAGCAGCACAAATGTTATGTCATTGTGTGGTCTATGTCGAGCATTAGAGCAACACCAATTTTATATCGCAGGATAGCTTATATGTCAAGTGTAATTGCAGGGCACTAATTAAAAGACTGAATTAATTATAGTTAATTTGTTTACTGCAAATAAAATTGAACCTTATTCACTAGAATGTCATACTATATCGCTGTAAAGCTCTCGACAAGTAGAATAAAAAAAGAACTTTCAGAACACAGCAGAGCCTGCCCCGTAGAAATGCAAAAGCCTGTGCGTTGCTGCCACTGTTGAGATACTAGATGCGCCGGCATCATTTTTACTTTTTTTTTGTTCTGTCACGCCGCCTGGTTGACACTACGCTCACGGAACTGCCCGCACACCCCCGGATGGCCTATGTCTGTGGCGTACTTACCTAGGTTAAATGAAGAAGCGGCGCAGATTGAAGTTCATGAAGACGATGATGTTCATTGCACAGCGCAAGAGCATGCAATTTTAAACGCGGCGTGATCGGCCACGGAGACACTATTATTTACGGCGCCAAAACTTTTACTCAGCTCTTTCATTGAGTTTTAGCAACTTTTGTTTGGGGCTCTTTCATGGAACACATGCGGCGTGATTTCCTTTTTTTATACTGTTAGCGCAGGTGGGCTAGGCTTAGTCGATCTTTATGCGCGGCAGATTATTGCCGGCTGCATGTTTTCTTTTTTTTTTTAAGTGTCACGAAAAGGCTTTTGGGAACACTTGATTTCAATAATTGTCCTTCCTACTTTTTACCGCTAGATGTATATTTGATTTTCAGGACATGATGTCCTTACGTGGGTGAGAAAAATGTTAATCGTTCCTGGGATTAGAACCTTCGTCTTGAAGTTACATGCGGAAACGTCGCCTGTGAAGACTTGGCCTCAGAAAAAAAAAAAAAATCATTTTTGTGCGTTCTGTGCAGTGGCACCTTCGTAACATCCCAGAAGGAATTCAACGCTGCTTCATCAATGTAAGGATGCAATTATGTTCTGGGATGACTTGCAGCGGACCTTGAAAAAAGGAATTTATTTGACAGCATTCCATTCTATGCCTCACCGCAATGCAATATGTTGATGCACCCCTTCATATGTTTGTTTCTAATTGAACTATAGAGCTTATGGGAAATCAGATTGATAGATCTGCACTGTGATTTTGTTGTTTCGACAGAATATCATTTTTGTCAAATAACTGTTCAAATATGTATGAACAGACTGACTTTGAACCGCAGTGACACTCTCTCTTGGTAAAGTGCTCTGGCTTACTACCCGTATACGGCCCTTTTACTATGTATTTGGTTGTTGCCTTTAGTGGCGTTTCATAAAACCTGTGTAAATAGTTCATGTAAATACAGCACATTGTCATTTTAATAAATACCATGGGTAAAAAAAAAAAATGGGCTGATAATATAGTGATCTCGTGTGTGGGCCAGGGAGGCGGATCTGTTCGTTCCGCCGCGGGTTCGAATCGAAGCATAGCATTTTTTTTTCTTATGGGTCAGCTCGCGCGGATACGCTCTGACGACATGCTCCGATTACAGAATCTGTCCTCACACTCCGGCGACGCTTAATCATGAGACAAGCGTTATCACTCGTCTAACTCGGTTCAACCATGGTTAAATCGCTGCCAACTGTTTATCATCCGGGCAACAGAAACATGAACATGGCTACATTTTTAAACATTTCAAGTATGAATTAGGTTTCAATAAATTGAACCATTTTATCGTAAATACAAAAGCAGTTGTTGGGCGAGTTGGTGTTTTCGATGATCCTTAACTAGCGCAAAAGACAGGACCGATATGAAGTAGGGAGACCACACAGCGCTGACTCTTAACCAGTATTCTTGCACCGTGCTCCTAACTGAGTCAGCGCTCTTTCATCTTTGTCCTGTCTTTTGCGCTGTAGTTATGGGGTATCGTCAATGCTTCGAACACATTTTTGCTTCTCTACACCAGAGTAACATATATGAACACAGATATTGTGTTGTGCGTGTCTTTCGAAACTTTAGGTGCGCTCATGTCTTGAACATAACAGAATCCTTTTTACTCTTTTCCTAACTAATATTTGCTAGATTTGACCTTCCAAGTTTCTCAGAAATTTCTCCTCCCTCTCTCCGAAGCTATACAGTATGTTTACTAAGAACCAGCAACAAGAGCGCATGTCCTTGTTTTCTCTGCGTCTTCTCTGTGGATTGTATACTGTTCGCGCTTTTCAGTTCCGTAGAAAATCATGAACCAACTAGGCCCAACCGAAATTTTATTGAACAAGGGGCAGCCTTCACCATTCGTGCAAATGTACGTACTTCAGCAATTAAGGAAAGCCATTTGCTATTTGGAAGGTCTCCTCAGTAGACAATGGTTAGAAGCGCGTTGGCGGATAATCGGAGGCTTATGCCACCCAGACAGCCCTGTTGTGTGATGGTGATCACTATCGCATTCAGGGTTTTAATGTTTATAGCCAGGTAGTTTTATAACTGAGGTATTGGCAGCTTTGAAAGCCAGGACGTTTTGAAAGGTGAAGATGAATGCTGTCATTACCGCACAGAGCTGAACAGCTTCAGCAAAGCCAAAAGAGTCCCTGTGCATTGCAGTAAACGAACCACGTAGTAGTATGAAAAATTTGGACCAGTGCTGTACTCTCTATGCGTTGAGTATACCCAGGAAGAGCAATTGACGTCACAGTTGGCTCTGTGGTAAGGCCATTTTGACCACTGCTATACTCTCTGTACTTTGAAGACTTATGAGTTGCCATTGGAGTAACGCCGCGGTGGCTTAGTGTTTACGGCGCTCCACTGCAGATCACGAGGATGCGGGTTCGATACAGGCCGTGGTAGCTGCGCTTCGATGGATGCGAAACGCATGGCTTCCGCGTACTGTGCGATGTCAGGGCATGGTCCCAGGTTGTTAAAATAATTTAAATCCTTCATTATGGTGACATTCATAGCTTGAGTTCGTCTGCGTAAACGGTAGCACAGCACAAACATTTCTGCGAGCCATTTTTCAAGGCTACAACATTTATACTGGCACTACGTTCATGAAGGCAACAAACGACATGTTTTTAATTTTTCTTACTAAATACTAAATTTTGAGGGTCGAAACAAGAATTGGGGAGATTAGGCCACACGACTCTCAACAACCCTGAATTGGTTTCACAAGTCCAAAACACGTCGTTGTTTTTCAAGACGTTTGTTACATTTAGTTGGAGCATGTGGCATATGGACAATTAGATTATTTTGGCATAGGTTAAAAAGAAAAATAGAGCACAGAGCTAGTTTTTTTCCTCTCGCGAAGGTAAAACAAGCTGTTCCGGTTACTCTCCAATGTGTTCGTCTCATCTAAGAAATGCTTCGTGCATTTGCGTTATTGTATATTGTGGACTTCACGTATTTTTTTTTATTTGGCTAACGATTCTATTACATTCCCAAGCTACTAAATGTAGCTGATACCGTGTGTTATGAAAAAATATTAAAATGCTTCTAACGTTCCTGATTCCTCTGTAGCGTTCTTTTTGTTATGTTTAACTCTTTAGCACAATGTTGGCTACTTTTGGGTGACCTTGGAGACAGCTTGGCTCTTCTTTGAGCTTCGAACGTGGCGGCAACGTCTGCATATCGCTCACAAAGGAAGAGTGCTATCATTAGAATGCAAAGTGAGGTGAATCGTTGCTGTGCAGATTTTATATTCGCTTATTCGCTGCTAGCGGGCGATAAAAAGTCTAGAAATCTTTGCCTAGGCGCACGTTTATTCGAGAGCCGAACATTGACTATTAGCGATTCCTCAAAGTCACCTTTGAATATCTAAGTAATGCGCTTGCTGTTGAAGAAGACGGAGTTTATTTATAGTACTCTTAGAAAAAGTTCTCAGGAAGCGTGGTTGGTTCTTTTTGTTGGGTGCCCCACGCATTTCGTACCGTGGTTCCTTTATAGACCAGCACGCTCGTGCTCCCGCACCTTTTCGAAACAAGCAGAGAAAAGTGCGAGCGAAGTCGCGAAATGCGCGACTCTTTAGTATTCCCCCTCGAATTCGCGACGGAGCAGGGGACGAAAAAACGTCTGGACATTTTTTTCCACGGAACATGCAGCTTCGTAACGTCGGCTCTCATGACGATCGACTCGGCTAGAAAAATCTTCTTTATACACTTGTGTCGAAAGAGCCACCGGCTTCACGTTTAATTACGCCCTGCCCCCTTCCCTTTTCACTTCCTCTTTCCTCAACACTATTTCCTTCTCGCTGTCTCTTCGCTCACTCGTTTGGGATCGCGTGATGCGTGATGATTCAGGAGCGCCGTGAAAGAAGCTACCTTATGCAAGCGCAAAAGAAGAAAAAAGAAACCGTAAAATGCTTTGTTCCTTTGTAGAAAACAGAAAACGTAAGCGTTGTGACGTTTACGGCTCTCAGAGGATGAATTTTGCCGAGTCTGCTTTTCTGGCGATACGTTCAATGACAGCCACGCTCCAAATCATTCGGTGCCAACGCGTCGAGTGGCTGACGGGCGCACATGCGCTGAATCCTATGTCTAGGGTGTTCGTTTGAACAGTATGTAATAAGTGCTTACGAGTGCGTGTAGAGATTGTTTGTGCGTGGCTCTTGCTCCTCGCTTCCTGCATGTACGCCAGCCAGACAAACGTGTCGAGTTTAAGGTTCGAAGGGGCAGGGTCAATTCTGAGATCGTTCATTGACTCGTCCGTCTTACATACGCTCACAAAGACAGACCGGGACCGCTTCGGCGCTCCAGGAGGTCGGTTGTCGAGGTACAGTGACGGGCGGTAAGTTCCTGTTTCAGGTCGGGCCTGGTTACTCTGTTACCCTGAAGCTTGTTCCGCCGAGAAGCTAGATGCAATTGACCGATACAATAAACTTAGCTCGAGGAGTGTGGTTGGCAGGTATCTTAGTAGCTCACATAGTGGCGATTGTTAATTGCGGGGATGTCGGACATTTTGTAAAATACGACGGCTTTTCTTTGCCTATCGCTGCAGAGAGCCTTTCAATGAAAGGAAGCGCAATGAAAGACTGGCAATAACTTTGAACGCGACGGTTGCTTTATCCAGGTTGCTACTCGGTCTTGTAACTTTAGAGTAATTAAGGTGGCTTGTTACAGCTGCAAGAGTCGTTACATACAAATAGCTACGCTTAGAGTGGAGCTTCATTCTTCCTTTCTCAGCTGCTATTCGTAGCTTTTACGTGTTGAAATGAAGCTGCAATAAAGATGGGGGCTCTTAGATTCGCGCTGGCACTTTCCTGACCACTTCCCTGGACGCATTTAAAGTTTTTAGCCCTTTCAGGCAATTTGTAAAGCGGTGATTGGTACCGGGTTTCGTCACTTACTCATTCTTATGCTAGTGATCCTTTCCAGTCCACCACCTGAGGTGCGTGGCGCCACCGTCACTGAACAACTCCTCCGCGGAGGGTTTCTCAACAGTCTCACACTACGGCCACTATTATACGACCCCGTCGACGCAAAATCAGGCAACGGGTGGATAAAATGTGTCATGTATATTAGGTTACTGATAAACACAACGAGGATTTGATTTTGTAGTGCAGTGTGCTTTGTCCAATAGGCTGAAACACAAAAGACAGTTATTATCGACGTTTTAGGACACAGCAGGCGCCAAAAGGTGGCCAATTCTGCACTATTTTATGTGGAGACGATGATAATAACCCGGAAGCACTAGCAACCGCCTGTCCCAGTGGTTGTCGTCATTTTGCACTTGATAGCTGCGCTGCTGCAACATAGGCTTCGCTATAGGGCTATGCTAATGATTTCACGGCAACGCTATTAACTTTGAATATCCTACTGTGCATCTGCGTTGAGTGATTATAAGCGACTGTTTATGATGGCCACAATACACGAAGCTCTATACAATGAACGAACCCTGTTTCAGTTTATTATTAAAACATATAATACCATATAAGCTAAAAACAATGACATAACACTGACCACACAAGGTATAATCAATAACAAATGCTACGTTATGAGGATGTCAGCAACCATATCAGCGCTCTTTGAGATATAACTGGTCTCTTATTTTGAGGCGAAATATTTTAATAGATCATACTGTCGGCGTTCGTTCTTCCGGACACACTATAGTTGTCAATGAAATGACGTCATCCCCCGATACCGAAACAAACGTCATCGGTGAAATAAAAACCCGGACTCCCCTTTGAATCGAACCTCAATCTCTCGGATCCCCAGCTGAGCAATTTAACAACTACGCCATGTCCGGGATGTTTTTTTCTTTATTGCGTGGAAGTGCTTCAAGCCCGATTTAACCAGGTCGCATCCTGTAACCTATCATACACAGTCGCGCCAGCATAGAGCTCTCACTTTGTCCACACATCGAAATTCCGGGAGACATATACATGCATCGAGTAAAGGTAACCAGGCTGGAGGACAATCCTGCGCAGCGTATACCCCCCGCCCCATAGCACATTGTTATCGAAACAGAGACACAGATGGACGTAGTGGCTCTGCGTGGCGATCTGTCGTGCGGCTCTTCCACAGGCTAAAAAGTCCCATGAGCACAAAAAGATCACATGTAACCTCAGAAGCTTCCATTGTAGGTAAAATCTTATATAATAGGGCGTAACATTAACGTTCTTCTTGAGAGTCCATTGAAAAATGTCCCTAGGAAACAGTGCATCACGGCTATACACAAATAAATAATCTATAGTTTCTGGCTGCTGACACAGGCGACAGTCCACTGATCATGACACAGAAGTACCTTTTGAATGAAACCAGGTTTTGACAGGTTAGATTTACGTGTGACGTTTGAAAAGGAAGTCTTTGCGGGTGGTTGTATATACACCCGTTGCACCGGCTTTATTACACTATTGTCTAAAAAGGGGAGGTAAGGCTTCCATTAGATCGGCACAGGATGTAACGTCTTAATCAGAACTGTTGTCATCTGTCAACATTAAAGACATTAAGGGTATTTTAAGGAAAACCGTACGGCGAGGAAATGGAATGTGTCGGCAACTTCCTTTGGAAAACCCTACAAAGAACCCTCACTCCTATGATCAGAGGGCGCAAATAAATTTGGCAAATGGGCTCGTCCGGGCCATGTGCGGGATCGTGAAACGCTCATCATAATACTTCTTGTCTACTATGAGGACGATAGTTTAATAAACAAATTCTGTTGCCACCGGGAATCGAACTTCCATCTCTCGGATCCCCAGTCAAGCGCTTTAACAAACTGCACCACGCCCGGGATCGTGAAACACATATGATAATTCTCCTTGTCTACAGTGAGGACGACACCGATGACAATTACACGCTGCAATTAGTGATAATGAGAATGATAATGATAATGAAAGAACTCTTCACCTCATTATCAATATTTATCTAAAAATGAATAAATCAGATTACTTTGAGATCAAAACTAATGAGACATCAAGGCATCGTCATAGTAGGTTCTTCCCATTGCCGGCTATAGAAAATAATTGCTTCAAGTTTAGTAATTTTCCGCGAACTTGTAAGGAGTGGAACTCTTTTCCAGATTCTGCTGTTCGATCTTCATCATTATGTGAATTTCTACGTCAATTAGAAAATTTAGTCTATGGCACATGCACAGGGCGATGAGGTCTTATTGCTGTTGTGTAAGATGGCTGTTCTTCCGATTTTTGGTTTATGCACTTTTGTTTTGTTTAGAGACGATTTTTGATTGACTATTGGTTTTCATCGTGTTTTGTATTGCTAATTTTTTCGTTTTGTATTTTCCACTCCTGCTACAGCCCCTTATGGTGGCTGACAGTATTAATAAATGAAATGAAATGAATCATGGCATTATCAGTGGTAATGACGGTGAATTTGGTTGTTAATGATAATGAGAGAAAGCTTGATGCACCTTGTGGACCAGCAACGTTCAGGATTTTGCATTTCTGCAGTGTAGATTCCACAGTGCGCTCGGAATGTTTTTCACCGTAAAGTAAAAAAAGTTGTCTTGAACGTGAACATCTTTGACGGAAGTCTGTTCGTTTCAACTTGATATATAGGGCAGACTCTGGCACCAACAGAGAGGTTCAAGTTGCACCCCGACGTCTAGAGACGGAGTTGTTCACTTCTTCAGGCTCTATTAAATAAAAAGCACGCATAAGGCAGAAGACCGTTCTTCTTCACCGCGGTCATTTGACGGAGGCCTTTCACGTAAGCGGAGGTTGAACTAGTCGAGAAACGTTGGGATGCTAACTGAAATCTGTCGTTGATGGCAGCGTTTCCTTTATAGGAGCAATGAATATTTCGTTAGATGACCGTGTGAGTGAGTGCCCGACCACATTTCTAGTTGGACTAAGTTGGCCAACTTATATCGCAAGTAGTTTGCTACACGTGGCTATACAGCCTTCTTTGCAATGACAAAGCTTTTGGACGTTGCACTATGACAGGTAATGGCATTTGATACTTATGTAGGGTAATACCACTTCTGCGCTTCGCATAAGGACAACTCACATTTATATTTTGGTCGGGAAACGTGAGAGAAGCTTTGAAACGCCGAAGCAAGGAGAACACTGAATGCTACCACGAAATATGTATGGCAGTCTACTGATTCACATAATTTTGGATGAACGCAGCGACGGAACATGTTAACGGCTGCTTCCTGTCCCGCGTAATGCTTCTGGAAAACTTGCGAAGTAAACGTGCAGAGGTTTGAGTGGCTTAGTTTCTTACTGCTGATGAAGTGCTCAAACAGCGGCAAAACTGATATCCTAAAAAGCGGATACGATGCAGGGAAAAAAAAAACAAGATCTTATATTATCTCTACAACCATGCTATCTACAACATTCTAGCGATTTACAATAAATGTCTTATCGTACAGTTGGCGCCAGAACTTTACAGGTAAGGGTTTAGACAAATAGGAGTATATTTTGGTGCTGTCAAGCAAGCCAGTCACCTAAATATACTTACAAGCATGATGGAGAAACAACCAGTGCACGAAGGCTGGGTTACAAGGCAGTGCTACATTTCTACTTGATCAAAGGCCTCCAATAACCATTTTCCGCCGACTGCGAATTTATTGAAGTTGGTTTTCGATAAAATGCGGTGTTTGCCTCAAACACTTAGTGCAGAGGACCATGGGAGCGCCGTTCGGGTTCTGCCTGCTGCTCCTTGTTGCTGCTGCCATCTTGCTGGGTGCTCGAAGAGTCGATGGCCATGGTACAGGTGTCAAAGGCGGAACCAAAGGCTGTGGCGGCGACACCAAAGAAAAATGTCGTTCTCACGAGGGCCACACTTCTTGCAAGGACAACCACGGAGATACCTCGGGAGGCGGTAAGTCCGCTTGTCTTAGGCCAAAGCATGAAGCGCGAGAAACACTGAAATTTCAATACGAAGAAAAGCTTGAGACGAAGCACATGCTGCGCATTTTTAGGGGAGGAATACAAAATAACACGGGTGCTAGTTAGCCCAGTCAAGTATAGTTATATGTTCCCAAATGTGTACTATCCGCATTACACCTACTGTGGTGTAGTGGCTAAATTATATAATTTTGGAGAAGGACAGTGCGACTTAGACAAGGACGGAAGGAAGACACACACGGACAAAGGCTTACTTGCAACTGATGTTTATTGCTTGGAACGTGGAAATATATAGATCAGGCTCCAAACAACCAAGCATTGCAAGTCAGCGCTTATCCGTGTGTGTCTTCCGTCCGTACTTGTCTAAGTCACGCTGTTCTTCTTCAAAATTGCATGCCAACTAACCCAAGCATCAGGTCTAATAAATTATATCACTTTTTGTGTTTACTTTGTTGTTTATTTTCTCCTTCGGGCAACATACAGGCATTGCCCGCGAGGCAAGACAAAAGGAGGTGCTGAACCTCCTGACTGGGTCTTGACCTCGCCTGGGTACAGCGGCAGGAGCGGTATTGAATTATGCAACAAGAAAACGCTACGGGCATGTCGGAAAAACTTAGATACTGTGAAAATAAATGACCAAGTGAGAACTAGGATGCTGCGCTGTACAGCTCAGAACCGGAAGTCTAGCTTTGGCTGGTGTATCGGGAAGGCGACGGCAAACTCTAATAGTCTCCTGAAAGGAGGTCCCACCCAATTAACTTCGATTTATTACATACATCAAATATTTCACACACGTGCGTGGAAACACACTAGGTGGAACCATGGCGTGGCAGTTTTTTGGTTCTTCTTTTCAAGGGAATTGTACTTGCCCCGCAGTTGTATTACGAAGTAAACAGATGAAGTCTGCGGATATTATTTTACTTTCTGCTTTACCATAAAAAAAAAAAAAAACGACCAGAAAATATACATCGGCCCATGCAATATATCGAATAATAAAAAAGACTCCATTGAATAAATATCAAGCCTTAAAATCAGACGAGAGGACGGAGCAAAGGAAGAACTCCAGAGATATTCAGCATATTATTTCAAGGATGTTGAGACCTCTCAAAATACCCCCCCCCCCCCCCCATTCCCCATTGCATTAAACACAGCGAACGCTGTTCTTAAAACGGGAACTGTTCTAGGCCGTATCACCACTTTAAAGCAAAATTCTAAGATTAACTCAAGACGGAGCTGAATAATTAAACAAATGCAGGGAAAGGAGGGATTTCATTATTACATGTATAAAAAAGGAGCCAAAGCCACGGCCACAAAGCAAAACAAAGTAAAGCAAAGGGGATGCTTTTTATGAATGTGAAGTAATAATTAAACATGTAGATAAGTGATTAGAACGTAGAAAAAATAACAAGCACATGATGGCAGGGGGATTAGAATCCACCACTTCTGAATTTTGCGTCCGGTGCTCTATCACCGAGCTACAGCTACCTTTTTTTTCTTATTGGTAAATGTACATAATCACAATATGTACAGTACATATATATTTACAGTTCGCCAGGCCATTTGCCGGTCGTGAAAAATGGAGTCGTTTCATTTGTGCTAGCAGAGTGAAACTGACTCTGTTTCAGCACCACGGTCTGCATCTTTCAAAACATAGTAGATTTTTACAATACTCTCAACAAAGTATTCATACGCACATCTCGCTCCTGTATTACAATGCCGATAATTCATAGCACTCAGCCATACAGAGTGCTGTCCCAACAAGAATATGGCATCATATGGTACTGTATTGTCGTGAACGGGCAAGAACCTTATACCTTGCGGTGTAAGGGGAAGCTCCTTCTTAATGCTACGCTGTAACACGTCCCAAAAAAAGACATCTTATTACAACATATGAAATTGTGTTCAATAGTTTCTGATTTGTTTCACAGGGAACAATTTCACCCTCATGGTACATAAATTCCTTTTTGATGCAACCAAGTTTTAACAGGTGGGTACCAATGTGTAGATGTTAGAAGAATGTCTTGGTTGCAGGCATGACCCACATCTTTCTCACCCTCTTCGATACATCTTGACCAGCTGTGTCTGAAAATGTTGATATAGGGGGACTGGCAAGACCGTGTCTAAGTGGTCCTGCTGTAGGCGTTTTTTCTTTACCATGTGCAAACACCCTCGAGTAAAACGTGTGGCAAGAAAACGGTAAGCGGCAACCACCTCTCGGAGATAGCGCGACACACCATAACGACCCCCTTCACTTGATTAGACGATTAAATTCGGTAAGGCATTGGAGAACATGTACTGGACAAAAGAATTAAGGAAGTCAGTCTTCTCGTTGCTATGCAAACTGAGCTACAGCTACCGCTGTTACTACCTACAATAACAATATTGCGAAGGCACAAGATTGTCGGTGAAAGTTTATAGCGCGTGCGCCCCAGCGCCAAGGATTGTCGCCGCGCGGCTCACAGCCGTTCAAACAAGAATCACAGTGGCGATGCCAGATGGCGCCATTTGTCCACAAAGTGGCCGAAAATTCGATGTTTCGGAAACAATGAGTGCGTGTGCACTGGCTGCTTAAAATTTTATACTAAGCTAACCTGACGCTCCTGCTTGAACTACCATTTTTGTTTTGGATATCTCACTCGTCAGCTGCCTGCTGTGTGGCTAGGGATTTGGCCAAACACCGCCCAAAAGGACAAAAGATTTCATGTCTTATGCGAATATGAGCACACGCATTGTATGGGCACCGGACGTTCCCCTAATTATCTGCGTCGACTTCATCGTCGACACTAAGAAATCACAGAGTTGCCAGTGTTCATGCGCGTACTTGGCGTCACAGTTGTTAATATTCCACTTCAAGCCAATACCAGAAGTACATCTTGCATTGATTACATCATTGCACGACATGCTGATGTAACCAGCATGAACAATGTTTTTTATTACTTCAGTTACCACATGACGTTACTCGCTGTCCTGCGCGAACGCAGAGAGCGCACGTGTGATTAAATGTCAGTTTCTTCAAAAATGTACTTTGTTTATGGCAACAGAAAAAGGAGCTGCACGCATGCATTTCTGCAGTGGATAATCTAGGCCTAGAAAATATTAGTTAATTGTTGTACTTTCTAGTCAATTATCTCGACGTTTAGTTATTACTTCATATTGATAAAAAACATCCCCTCTGCTTTCCGTTGTGTCATTGGCTGTTGACTGCATCTTTCAAAACAAGAATGAAGTGCGTTATAACACCCCATGCAGAAGGACAATTGTGGGTGATGAAATAGTGTGTGACGCAAACCGCTTTAGCGTTTTTGCAGAGACCTAATTTATTGTGTATGATCTCTGCCTTGAAATGGTGCGTAAACATCCTCGGTAGGCGGCGCAGCGTTTGCAGCTGTGTGTATTTATCTCTCCAGTAAGAGCAGCTGGCAGAGTAAATGCTCAAGCAGGAAGCACCTTGCACCAGCAACACAGCGTTCATATTTCAGCAGCCAATCCCGCGTTAGTGAGCTGCAGTAAAATTTTTTGGTGGAATATTTCGAGGAGGCCCACTATCCAGCTCACATCGTTTGAATACACAAACCAACATTGGAGATTTAGTCTCTGAATAACACAAGAAAATCATACTCCTGATTATGGAACTCTAAGTATACAATGATGATAGAGAGACCGTTACGCTCCACGTGGTTTGCATCAAATGCGGGTAACATTTTTTTTAGAAAATGAATGTCTCTCTTCATAAATGCAGTTGGAGGTGCGGGCGTTCCAGTGGAGATGGAAAGTAAATTTAACGGAGCGCGCCAGTCCAAGGAGGATGATAAGAAGCGAACCGAGCAAAAGAAGAACCACAGGGCGCCCCTGGTGTGCTTCGTGCAGGCTGAAGCCTTCCAACGGTCGGGCGTGCAGAGGTTCACCGTCCGGACACTACCTGTACAGAAGTGCACGCACGTAATCTACTCTTACTTGGAGACGGACAACAACACCGGGGAGTTCATATTCCGCCCTAGAGGAGCGAGAGGAGACAGGAGTAAGTAGTCCATTCATGCGTCACTGGCCCCTGCTGTCGAGGCAAGCCATATGCATGTTGGAAACATGGCACAAAAGCAGTTATAGGGAACCTATTTGCCATCTACATGTAACGAAACATCATTCAGAAATTGAGATTTCAAGTGAACTTGCATTTCTTTCGACTAGCATTCACCGATCTCGAGTGAGAAACGGTGTTTTTCACGAGCACATGCTAAGTGCTCAAGCAGTCTACGAGATGAATCCGCAGTGGAAGAGGTTCACTGTCAAACATCATCTTTAGCGCGAAACTCGTTGAGCATAGCTACTCCGAGTCCGATAAAAAACATGCTTAAAAATATTTGCACTCACCGAGTTTGGAGTTGGAAGCATGCTTTTAATGAACTCGCTCAGTGTCGTTCGCTTGTTACATGAAGGTCTTACGTCGACGACTCGCTTTCGGCCGCATGGCATCCCAAGGAGGCGTAGCCATTCTGAGCCCTGAGCCCTGTCGAGCGCATTTGAGGAGAGAACTACGGACGCAAAAAGAACAACATATAATGGCTTCGCGATTGCATTGGTGACATCCTAAGTGGTTTCTCAAGCCCTTGTACATACTGTGAGCCTTCGTGCGACTATGCCACGATGTGGGTGTGGGCAAACTTATTCGGATGTGATAAACTCCTGCGAGTTAAGGAATTAGAACTCGGTTTAGCCTGGAGAAAACATCTCGTCGATGGCTCAAACGGATGCTGGCGTTCGGATACGCGCTCGTTATAGGCAACAAACATTGAGCAAAAATAAGATGATCATGTGCGGCAAGCCAGTGCTACACTTGTGCTGTAAACAACACATTAGATGCACGCAAACATAAATTTCAATGTGATGCTGGACTCGTCAATATTCCGGCAAAGTACTGTATGCCGAAAATGTGTTCACATTTTGGTGAATTTGTTGTACACTAGATGCAAAATTTATGGCAACATATGTTATGCTCTATTCAATGGTGAAGCAGTATTGGTGCTGCCTATGAGGTGGAAGACATCAAAACGTGTTTAGTTTTGAGTCAAGACCACGTTGGTCTTGCCTCGCGTTCCAAACGAATGTTTTGATTGAATGAAAATTTTATTAATTCATGAAAATTCCAGGTACCTTGGGTGGTCAGCCTAGTCCGGCAGTCTAGTGGCCTGCGACGTAGCGTGGGCGCTGGTTTTTCTATTTGTTATTTAGCTTCACCGGCCGCCCGCTGAGGCTATTTCGGCTCAGCTCTCCCCCGCCGCGCAGTTTCTCTTCCAAGGTCAGTGGCTGTCCTAGGCAATGAGATATAGAACATTTTTTTCATTGAGGGGGGGGGGGGGGGGGGCAGGGAGAGGGAAGAGGGCAGAAAAATTGGGGCAGGTGAAGGAACAAAGCTGGGTCCAGATTTCAGGACTCCACTACTCCACTTTGGCGGCTTCTTTAACAGGGCTCACCAGCTGAATGTAGACCGAGACACAAAGCAATATGAGCAAGATAGGGTGGTAGATATGTGGTGACCCCTGTGTCAGCATAATATCAATCGAGAAAAGACGCAGCGCCGCCGAGAAGAACGAATGCCGCTGCATTTGTTTCTCTTTATCATTTTTTCTCGCCTTTTCTTGAATATGAGAGTCCCTCTATGCCTCTTCCAGCCCTTCCAGCCTTCCCATTCTCTTCCTCCCTGCACTATTTTCTTTTTCCTACCACCGTTTATCTTTGTTTTCATATCGTTCTTTCTTGGCTATTTCTATCAGTACACTTTGATGGAATTTAACGCGAGGGCTGAGAGCTTGCTCCGCACAAAAGTTTAGTGTGTAAAAGGATGAAAAATATGCACAGTGGACGACACTGGCAAACGTAGGAGAAACGGGAGCTCGTGCGGAATATGATTCACTATAAGAATATTTGCTAGGACTTACATACTACTTGAGCGTTCTGAAACGGACAGTAAGAAATAAAAGATCGGTAGCATAAATTTAATAAAACAAAAGAGACATAGGGTACTGAGTACTCTAAATACGTCGAATTCGATTGTCGTGGAAATTTTTCTCCCATGATGGAATGGCAGTGATAGCAATCCTATGCCTATAAGACGAGGCTGCAGAAGGTGAGAGCTCGTCTCGCGATTGCGGAGGTCGTGCTTTGATGGAGGAGAAGTGCGAATACATTTGTGAGCTGCGCTGTGCAAATTCACGGTAGAGAACGCCAGGGCACCTTAATTTATCCGCAGCAGTCCACTCTCTTTCTCTCTTCTTTCTTTCACTGCCGTTTCCATCCATTCCCGCGCGACGTGATAATGTTGTCCGCTTATAGGAACAATCACTTATCGCTCCTTTTGCTTTCTGGTAACGAATGCTCGTTCCAAGCTTCCACCCAGAGGGCAGAAATTATTGCAACCTTTCTTTTCATGGAAACAATAATTTTTTTTCTGTTATACGAAACGGCGCTTCTGCATTGCATATTACTTTCGTTAAACTTGTTCATTTTTCGAAATTTCAGGCATACTGGTGGACATGGGCAAACTAAAGCGTGATACGAGAGCCAAGAATCTCAAGGTTCTATTCAGCTTTGGCGGAGGCGCGCACATCCAAAGCCTCATGAATCGGATACGGGACGACAGTAAGGCTCGGCAGTTTGCGGAGCGCATAAAGCTCTTGCTAAAGAATGCAAACCTGGACGGCATCAACTTCCATCTGGAGGGACCTGGCCCGCAAGTGTGCAAGGACGACCAGATCAACACGATACTCAACTTCATCAAGGTGACCTAGCAGGCGGTCAAGGTAGCGAGCAAACACTAAATGCGCTCTGCACTGGCTTACCACCGCGAAACGTGTTCAGTTTACCGTGATACCATTCATAACCGCATATTTAGCTCACCTTTGCTTTGCCATCCTGCTGGCGGAAGGAGTTCGAGCAGGCTGCAGCCTTAATGCCTGTATTTGGTACCCTCGTATGGCTGTCCGAAGATACACGCTGGTCGGACAAAGCACGTATTTCAAAGGAGCGCAGAAAGATTAGGAAGCCTTTTTGCAATTAAATTATTATAAGCAGTTTGCATAACAACTTTGTGTAGCGCTAATTTTGGACATGCAGCTGTGTCGAGTATTGAATGCAAAAACGGGCGTAGAGAAAAAATATCCATATAAAATCGGCATTAGAGTAAGGAAGAGAATGTGTAAATCCATTTTGTTGAGGCACCACAACAACCAGGACTGAGACGAAGAAGGACAGGACCGTATCCGTATCGTCTAAGTCCTCGTTCTTTTGATGCCACAACAAAATGAATCCGTACCAACTCGCCCAGTTTTCTACACATTTAGAATATGTGGGTCATGGGAGGAAGTGAGTGCGAATTTGCAGGAGCGCTAAGCTGGCGTTTTGCTGCTTTGTCAGGAATGCGGAAATGGGAGGCAGTATCTTCACACTATAAGTATACTTCGGAGCTTGCCGAAACGCGTTCCTTTATTATGCAGACACTCCGGTCGGTGCTCGGCAACGATGTCCTGATTACTGGCCAACTGCCCGCCTGCCGCCGGGAAGAAAAATGCAAATTGTTTATGAGCGAAGAAATGTCCAGGTACCCAGCTTCTCTGTTAAATGTCGCACTTTCTTGTGTTGGCGTCACGTTTCATATGCGATCGACCATTCTCTCCGACTTTCCAGGGAAGTTAAATGAGCTTTGTCTTTCGAGTTTGGGTGTTTGTATAAAGCGTTAAAATGATAAAACATTGCATAAAAGTCAATTTGGAGACATGCTCTTCAAAGAGAGCATAGCTATGCAACATGTTGGAAGGCGGTGTTCACCTGAAAAATGTACTTTAGAAATTTCCATTTTTGTGTGAAACCTTTGAATTTCATATATTATTTAAAATAGTGGCAGATTATAACCAGATCTTATTGAACCTATACTGTACTTACAAAAGCGAAACGACAGGCCCGCGTAATATCGATATGGTATGGCAGATAATTCTTCAGCATGACAGCTGTAGTATTATATACTTTTATATAGTGTATAACATAATTGACGTAATGACACTTCTGGGCGTACTATGGATATATATATTTTTTGCCAGCAACTCATGATTCGTCACAAATAATGCCTGCACATGGCGCAAAAGCGGTCGTCATCATTTTAACACACTCAATGCAGAGCAAAGGTTTCTCCTATATCCCTCCAATCAGTCCGGTGCTGTGCCAGGCGTATTCACCTGTTCCCGCAAGCTTAGTCCTCTCATCTGCGCACCTAAGATTCTGCCACCCCTGCTACGCTTACCTTTTGTTGGAATCCAGTCTGTCACCCCTAGCGACCTTCGGTTGCCTTGCCTTTGCATTACATGACCTGCCCATACCAATTCATCTTCTTGATTTTCAACAGAAAACATTAACTCGCGTTTGTTCTCAGACCCACACTGCACGTTTCTTGCCTCCTAATGTTACACTTATCATTTTTCGTTCTGTAGCCCACTGTGTCGTGTTGATTCTAATTTGATCTCTTTTGGTTAGCTTCTGCGTATCGGCAAGACACTTCTGTTACATATTTTTCTCATGAGGTCTCCTGGTAAGCTAAACTGTATGGTTTGAGAGTGCTTGCCAAATGTGCTCCAACCTAGGCTGATCTTTCTAGTTATTTTTCTTTACCGCCTCATAATGCGACCACATTGGGCTCGTTGCCGAAACTCTGCCCTATACCATCTTCGAGTAGCTTCACGAAGCCATCTTGGCTGGGCAGGTTGTCATTTCCTGCACGTATGACAGCGTGCGAATTGCCGTTTCTACTTGCCGGGTCTTAACCGCTCAACTAGCACTACGTGGCCGTCTGTGAGTTGTGTCAGCGCCGAAAGCCCCGTGTTTTATGTTCTGGACAGCCGCAACCGTTGCCCGGATTTGTGGTCACTACCTATTCTAAGGAGATATATTCTCTTTACACCTCCAATGTATCGCTACTTATTGCAAACTGCTGTTTCTTTCCGAGGGTGTTTAATAATAATTTAATCTTCTACATATTAATTTTCAGGTCTACTGTTCTACTTCTAGTTCATTAAACGAGACAATGTAGTAAAAAACGACATTTACACATCATGCATTTATGCCAGAAGGCAGCCTATCGGAATAGAACAAATCTGACAGAGACAATATTCGGATCACGCAGTTAACACCTAAGTGTTTGGTATGTACGACGTGTGTTCTAGTTTTCGTCCCCTCACCCGAAAAAACCGCCAAGCATGTAAATGACGTTTATCCTACCGCGTATATATAATTAGTATATTTGTATACCTTATTGCTTATTCTAGGAACTTGGACTACGTGTTCCTCATTACATTCGACTACAGGCTGGACGACCTGACGAAAACGAAGATCACCAGTGGTCTGTACCATTACAATGACACCAATGGCCCGACCAAAATTGAGACGGTATGCCTTTGGCGGTGCAATGTTTACCGTTCGCGTTCAAACACATGGGACCACAATGACGATATGCGGAGAAGCTAGACCTCCCCAAGCCGCAGCAGTAATAAGCACGTTTGTAGTACGTATGATCGCACCGTAAATCATTATAACGAGAACCAGACCTCGTGTCCAGCGGCTGCTGCGAGAGACAAAGTGTTATTAAGAAACAGTTATAAATTGACCGCGAAGAAAGCGAAAATTGCCAGAACTGTTTGGTTCTACGTAAACACCCACGCCACCCATAGAGAAAAGAAAAATCGTTTTAAATGGAGGCAATCTTTAATTACACACAACGGAGTAACAGCGTAAGCACTGTACATAGGCCACCATAGCGTCACCTGTTTTGGTAAACAATGCATTTGTTTACGTTTAAGCTCAATCTCGACCAGTGGCTGGTGCAAGTTGCGAAATGCATGGTTCTGCTCGAAACCTCCGGTATATTCGAACGCTATCGGTCCTGCAGCTATGCTTCAACGTTGTGATCCCTTATCTTTGAACCATATATTACCGCCTCATCCAGTGTGACAATGACGCAGCGACAGGAAAACACCGCAATCGACTCCTTGCACTATTATATAAAAAAAAAAAGAAAATTGGTTTCGAAGAAATTGAAAAGCACAATTACTCTCACTTCAACAGTTGACATCTCAACCGCGTTGTAAGAGAAGGAAGAAAGGTGATCGTTAAAGAAGAAAGGGAGAAGGAGGTGCCGCAGCGGAATACTCTGGAACTATTTCGACCATCTGGGGATATTTTACGTACATTGGGTTGGTACAGAACACAGGAGCTTTTTGTAGATGGAGGAGGGAGTGAATGGAGCCAGACAATGAGTCGCCCTGGAAAAGTGCTCCGTATTAATTTCGATCCCTTAGGATTCTTTACCGCGCAATTATACGCATATCTTAATAAGTCCTTTGCATTTTGCCTCCATCCCAATGTGGCCGCCACGGCCGAAAATTGTTGCTACGTCTTCGGGCGCATTAACAGAGCGTTGTCACCGCTTATGGTCAGTCTCATGTACATAATTCAGAGTCCTTAACCTGCTGAACTTGCTACCTCGCGCTTTCACATAGTTTCGCTGCATTGAGAAGCGCACTATACGGTTTTTAGTAGATGCCATTTGTATCTCTTGTGTGAGTCGCTCTGAGGGGTCAAATCCCATATTCTAAAGGTGTTAAACTGAGTTTATCAGGACAGAAAGGAAAAGAAAAAGGGTACCAAAGTTACTAAGAGATATCTCATTTTGTAGCTAATTAAACTATTGGGAACTCAATGTGGGGTCTACTATCTGTAGTGTGCTGGTCGGATGAAGGTGATCACACAGATTTCTTTAAGATATATCCGAGAAAATGTGCATGGGATCAAATGTAGACAGTTTGATTTTGCTACGGAGAGCTGCCACTCGCATCTGCTTCAACATTGTTCGTTTTAGTCGCTTTTTGGGGCTTTATCTAGATGTTTCTTCGGCGACTTCAAATTGAGCACTGACGAGTGCAATACAGTTCGACGATCAGCGAGAACTCTCACTTCTATAGTCGCCACCGAGTTGCTTAGTTTTTTTGCGGGCGCAAGTCAACCCAATAAAGAGTAAATTTCAGTGCAATCCAAGTCTCCTCGTTGGTTGCCTTCGACCTTACCACCAAACGTGGCATCTAAACACTAAGACCACATGTTAGCGACACCAAGCGTGAAGAAAAAAAGTTACAACATAGTTTTGCTTGATACATGCAGAGAGATAAGGCCGCGTGCCAGTAACTTGCAGCAGCAACGAATAAAGGCAACAAAGGTTCGTGACAATGCTAAATGAGGTATATGAATACATAGCGCGCACATACAGTCAACTTGTTCCTGACCACTACAAGCGTGTCTTGTGAGGCTTAATCAACATGCCTATCCCGTGATGCGGCGGTGTGGGTGCAGAAATCGAGCAAGGTCTTAAATATGTTCTTTATGCGAAATGATTCTAATAAACACAAATGACTTGAGACCGGCGGCTATTTTTGCTTAGCATTAGATGCCAAGTTCTGATCACTTTCGTGTCGTGCGTGCCGTCGCGTTTATGCCAAGCGTTGTGGGTTGTTTGACATGCCCGCATGCGACCATGTGTCTGCGTCATCATGGCCTCGTCGACCAATGAGGCTTTCGGCCATTAACGGCGACTCGGCCTTTCTGGGACACGATATCCTTACGTTATCGCGCAAAACCTCATGGTGCCCTATTTAAATGACATTGCTATTGCGCGGACAGGAGACCTGCGTGGGAAAGTGGTACAATGCCGGGGTACCCAGGTACAAGATAGTGCCGGGCATCGCGACACACGGCCGGAGCTTCACGTTGAATGACCCGGCCTACAACGGCGACAGTGCCGGGCTGAAGCAGAGCCACCCACTCGGAAAAGCAGCGGAGATGACGAAAACCGATGGGTACATGAACTACGTCGAGGTAAGGGCACGTCTCACTTTAAGGCGAAGGCCTTTAATGCCTCATAGTTGTCAGTTGGAGCTGTGGGCAGAGGCTGTCAGCAGAGAGTGTCACACTTTCGAGGGAGATAGTTAAAAATAGGGGAGCAGTTAGGGATAAGGGTAGATGGAGAATACCTCAGTAATCTGCGATTGGCTGATGACATTGCCTTGCTAAGCAACTCGGGGGATGAACTGCAAATAATGATTGATGACCTAGACAGGAAAAGTAGAAAGGTAGGCTTGAAAATCAATATGCAGAAGACTAAGGTAATGTTCAACAGCCTCGGAAAGGAACAGCAGTTTACATTAGGTAGCGAAGTACTGGAAGTAGTAGGCGAATATGTCTATTTAGGATATGTAGTGACCGCAGATCCGGACCATGAAAAGGAAATAACAAGAAGAATAAGATTGGGATGGAGCGCATTTGGCAAGCACTCACAGATTATGACTAGCAGCTTGCCGGTATCGCTAAAGAGGAAAGTATATAACAGTTGCATCTTACCTTTACTCACCTATGGAGCTGAAACGTGGAGGCTAACCAAGAGAGTTCTACTTAAGTTGAGGACAACCCAGAGGGCTATGGAACGAAAAATGGTAGGGGTAACATTAAGAGATAGGAAGCGTGCAGAGTGGGTGAGAGAAATAACTCAAGTTACCGACATTCTAGTGGAAATTAAGAAAAAAAAAATGAACATGGGCAGGACATGTAGTGCGAAGAGAGGATAACCGATGGTCGCTTAGGGTAACAAACTGGATTCCAAGAAAAGGAAAGCGTAGCAGGAGTCGGCAGAAAGTTAGGTGGGCGGATGAGATTAAAAAGTTTGCAGGGGTCAAGTGGATGCAGCTAGCACAGAACCGGGTTAAGTGGAGAAATATGGGAGAGGCCTTCGCCCTGAAGTGGGTATAGTCAGCCTGATGATGATGAGTTAAAAATAAATGATTATCCTTGCCTCCACAACCTCCATCCCTTGAATCCCCAGCCGAGTGCATTACCAACTGCGCCACGCCCCAGATCGTGAAACGTGCATCATAATTCCCTTTGTCCACAGTGAGGATAGCGGGATTCCGTGAGTGACAGGCACTGCGCCTTTAATTTCCTGTAAACGAATTGTAGAACACCGGTGAAATGTGATGCGTTCAATGGAATGCTGGTTGTGTTCGACAAGGGGTGCGCCATGTACCGTCACGACTGGTCGTGACGTCACCAGTCGATTCATGCATGGAAGGGGGAGGATATCACCGGAGGCAGCCAAAATCCTCATCCAAAGAACGCTGAATAGGAAAATTCAGTTAATTTGGACACCCGCTCACGCTGCCGTCCCTTGTAACGAGGCGGCTCACGAGCTAGCCCAAGCTCTCTATGGTAGCCGTCGAGCCCCCCGAACACTGGGCATGCGACGAGCGTCTGCAAATTTACGGGGAAATCATCGACCATTATAAATTGGGACGTAGACTGGTATGCCCGCCAGATGTTAGACTAAATAATAGAGAAGCTGTCGCGTGGAGCCGGCTACAAACTAATACCTTCATGAACCCGGTCTTGGCGTTTCACGCGCTACCAGACTTTAGGGACAATGATCTGTGTAAACACTGTGGGCGAGAGGGACCCTGGCACACGTAATTTAGGAGTGCTCACAGTCTCCAGGGATAGGAGTAAATATTACAAGTAGAGAAGCCTGGGATACCCTGCTGCGAAGCGCGGACCCTGCGATCCAGCACCGCACCGTCCATCTGGCGGAAGAGGCCGCCACAAGCCAAGGGCTACCTGCCAGCCTCTAATCCGCGGGCACACGACTCTTCGTCTTCCCTGGCACGCGTGCCGGGGGTGGGGAAGAGGACGCCCATTTCGGATGGAATTAAAAGTTGTACAACCAACCAATGCATATACGAGGCTGACGCCGCCGGGCGTGCGATCCAGGCGTCCGTGTGGCGCTTTTCATTTGCCGCTTCCTCGAACGCCGCATCACACAGCAAAGAGAAGCAGACCCAGATGTCTAGGAGGCGTTAGTGCAGCAGACATTAGCGGCATTTGAAATTGATTTACAGGATAGAAAAGGCGCAGTATCTGTCACAATTCTCCGCAGACACTGATTGATTTATAGGAAAGGAAAGGCGCGGTAACCGTCTCACCTGTCTTCTGTGGACACCTCAACCGCGCTGTAAGGGAAGGGAGGAAGGTGGGACAGAAAGGGGACATAGAGAAAGAGGAGCCGTAGTGGAGGGCTACGGAGTAATTTTGACCACCTGGGGATCTTTAACGTGCGCTGACATCGCACAGCGCGACGCCTCTTCGTTTCGCTGCCCGGCTATTCTAAAACATTTTGATCCGCAATTCGACGGGCTGTGCTCGCACTGTGGGGAGGTGTCTGACATCTACCACATGGTGTGGGCCTGCCAAAAAACCCATCTTTGCCCCCTATCCCCAACCCCACCCGAGAGAACTGGGAGGCGACCCTGTCCGGCTGCTGCACCCTAGAGGCCCAAAAGGTCTTAACGCAGCGCGCCCGGGCTGCGGCAAACGCCAATGGAGTGCCTGTCTAGGCATCCCACCTAGTGTACATACCTATATGTATTATAATAATAAATGTTTTCACCACCACCCTTCGTTTCGCCTCCATCGAAACGCAGCCGCCGAGGTCGGGTTCGAACCCGGGTACTCTGGCACAGTAGTCGGGCGTCTTACCACTGCGCCACCCCGGCGGGGTCCCCACGGACACATGTAACACGCTGTAAAGGAAGGGAGGAAAGTGGGAATGAAAGAAGGGAGGCAGATAAAGGTGCTGTAGTGGAGGGCTGCGATCCATCGCGCTATAATGCCTTTCGCCTCATCGCACTTTAGTGATCCAAAGTGCCTTCTATATTTTTTGTTTGAAGACAAAGGGCAAAAGAGCCCCGCCGGGGTGGTGCAGTGGTAAGACGCCCGACTACAGTGCCGGAGTACCCGGGTTCGAACCCGACCTCGGCGGCTGCGTTTCGATGAATGCGAAACGAAGATGCGTCCGTGTACTGTGCGATGTCAGTGCACGTTAAAGATCCCCAGGTGGTCGAAATTACACCGTAGCCCTCCACTACGGCTCCTATTTCTCTCTTTACACTTTCACTCCCACCTTCCTCCCTTCCCTTACGGCGCGGTTGAGGTGTCCACAGAAAAACAAGTGAGACAGTTACCGCGCCTTTCCCTTCCTATAAATCAATCAAATGAAAAAAAAGGGCAAAAAAAAATTGTATGACACTTCAATTCCCGTGTAGTTATCCGTCTTGTCACTGTGAATATGCAATGAAATTGACTTTCTAAACGCTTTAACACTGAATACGTTATATCAGGAGCAAGGGCTGAGGACCAGCTTGCTGTCCCAACTGTTGCCTTAGCATCGACCGCAGATTACTTCTCAAATCCAATCTGTAAGCGGCTTATTAGTCACAAATATTTGTTGCACGGACTTGTCATTTTCCGGGAGGGCGAAGAGCAGTGATTATTTGTAACTTAACCTGTTCTAGCTCAGAAGCAAGAAGCAAAGTGACCACAAGCGCGTGCTCTGCAAAATTCTATTGGCAATCTGCTGGCAGTTTGATCAAATAACTCACAATTGATTGATTGATTGATTGGTTCACAGGAAAGGAAAGGCGCAGTATCTGTCACACTTGCAGCTGTGGACACCTGAACCGCGCCGTAAGGGAAGGGAGGAAGGTGGGAGAGAAAGTGGATAGAGAGAAAGAGGAGCCGTAGTGGAGGGCTACGGAGTAATTTGGACCACCTGGGGATCTTTAACGTGCGCTGACATCGCACAGCACACGGACACCTCTTCGTTTCGCCTCCATGACAATTGCTGTTTAGGGAAACGGGGCTCAGGAATGAAACGACAAGTGAAATAGGATGGAGAGATGGGATGAAATGAACAACAAGGCGCGGTTTAGAAAAAATAAAAAAATAAAATAGAAATAGGGCTCTGTGTAGCTAAATGTGAAAACGCGAGATACTATAAAATTATTTTGACTATTTCCCCCGAAAAGTCCATTTTTTTATTTGGGCAGGCTGGTCTGGATGTTTTCGGCGTGTTCATAAAAGCAAAGCGTTAGGCACACCAATTTTAGCGCGCTTCAGCAACGTGAATTCGATAGCTTTGGCTTAAAGAAGTTTACTCTTGCTTAGAAAAAGTTCCTGCAGCCGCCTGGGCAGTCTACAGGTTCACATCAGCTTCCTCGACGTCTGCCGAAAAACAAAGCCCAACAGAAACGCAGCCCGTCCTCTCATCTCAAATCACACTGTGGTAGCTTGTTGCACGCGGGTTTGAATTCTGTTGCTAGTGAATTCATGCGCGAAATCTGACTTCTCGGTATGGTTGATTAAAATTATTATTTTGGTGGTCATAAACGCCTTACAACAGTTTTAACAGTGTTATGAAAGAATGTTTGGGTGTAAATAAAATATTGTGTTACCTCTGACGCAAGCAAAGAAATAACATTATTATAACGCTTCTCTGCTACAAGGATGGTTATCTAGATAGAGGAACCACACGCGTCAGCTGGAAGTCGGCTTTCAGATAATTTATGTGTCGCTGCGCTATTTTAACGGTTTGCTGTACTCTGCACGCCATATTGCGCGACGTTCTGCGTGTTCCCGAGATAAATAGACGAAGCTTTCACACTTGTAGCACATGACGTACGTATCATGATTGGTATGGGAATGTCACATTTCTGTTGGTGCGTTTTCATATTCAAGTGCTGGTCATCAAAAAAAAAAAAAAAAAAAAAAAAAACACCGGGCCGACACAGAGGAGGCTATCATGAAGACGCAATGTGACTTCCCACAGCTTTCTTGGCCTGATTTCAGACGTGTCGCCGTGCGGGATACATGGGCTGGCATCGCAATTGGACATCCTACGCACAAACACCCTACATCTATAAAAAGGACCAGTGGGTTAGCTATGACGACAAAAAGAGTACAGGCATCAAGGTGCGTAAGACTTCCCTTGTTTGTTTACCTTTACTTAGAGCCTTGACGCGGCGATTGCTGCGAAAACAAGTGAGAGAGAACTGATTTTGCAGACGTGGAGCGAGAGGGCAAATGTTTAAGATTTAATAATATATGCGCGTATATTAGGTGATGAAGCGCGTAAACACTATCAGCTTTATCAGTAAGCAAAACGAAACTTGGTCAACATTTGAGTCAGTAGCGTACTAAGATGTTTAAGCCAGTGTTCCTTCAAGTGGGCATGTGTAAGAATACCAGGTGAAAAAACACAGAGTACACATGAGTACGCTATATAAAGTGTACACGCGGTAACGTTGTCTGGAAGGCACAGGAGCTCGAAATCGGAACATGAACCTTTATGTAAATGGGAACCTAACCTCTATTTGACTAAGAGCGCTTATACAGCAGCGCTTAACCCATGCTCCAAAGCGCGGACTACAATCATTCAGAGGTTTATAGATATGAATCAAGAAAAAAAAATACTACACGTGCTTACAGATATGCGCCAAGAAAAAGCTTTTTCAATCTGGCGGAGAATCACTGACGTCACTAACGTGGTCTTCTGGTTTCTCGATGTAAAATTCTTTTACACATTCGTGGTATGTTTTGTCGCAGCTGTTCAGTAACACTTGGTACTATAGTATAGGTGAGGCCCGCAGGGAGCACAATTCTTCGTGCATGCTTGGAGGTGAACTGGAGTGGGGGAACCTTTTTTGCTAATGTATTCCTGCATTCATGTAGGCGCCCATTACGACAACGTCCGGTTCGCCCGAGGTATACACATTGCCGCATATAATCGAAAGAATTCATTAGCAAAAAAGGTTCCGACATTCCAGATTACGACCAAGCTTTCGCAAGAAGAATCGTGTTGCCTGCGGGCCTCGCCATGCGGAGTGTGACGCATTATTGAAGAGCAGGGATAAAGCAGAATGCGAACTTGTAGAAGCCTTTTACATCAAGTTATGCGCCATAAAACTCCATATAACTAACTAACAAACTAACCTTTTACATAAAAAAAAACAAAACAAAACTAGGAGAATGCATTAGTGACACGTCAGTGGTTACCGCCAGAGTGAAAAGGCTTTTCTTGATGCATGACTGTGAATATCTCTGGTCCCTGCTTTGGCGCATGGATAAAGCAATGCGTTATGAGCTCTTTATGTCAAATAATAAACCTTTTGCAAGTTAGCGCTAGTCCTGCTCCCTTTATATGCTCATGTGCCCCTTCTGCGTTCCTGCGTCTTCCTGAGCGTCCACCAACATGCCCAGATACAAGTACTTCTCGATAACATTGTCACATGACCATTGATGTGCATTGCTCCTAAGTGATGATTTTAACTTGTTGCAAATTGTTAACACCCCGTTGTAGTGTAAAGTTGGGGTGCTAAGTAATAGTGCTATTTTAGAAGGCTGCTTACTGGGGTGCATTGGTGGCCTAGGTGCAGCTCTAATATGTGGCTGGTATGTACTTTACGGTGTGAGCGGTCGCATGGGACTCTAATGAAATATCGTACTGAACGAAAGTTCCAACGTGGTGAGCGTGCTGGTAGCCTGCCTGGCTGGTGACCAAAAGCGCGGCATTCGAATTTGCTTGACTGCATTTTTATCGCATTAGCACTTGAGCTGCCAGCTTCACAAAGTAAAACCGCTGCATTAAGCCGAAAGTCTTTGATGGCTCGTACTGTCGCGTCCACCCGGTAACACTAGTCAAACGACGACTTCATCAGAAACCGAAACTAACCATACTAATCACAATAATCCTTTTCTACCGGGAGGAAGATTGTTAAAAAGAAATAAATAATTCCTGTCTTCACCGGGAATCGATCCTCCATCTCTTCCCTAGCGAAGCGCTTTAACCAACTGCGCCACGCCCGGGAATTTTTTTTTTCTGACATGGTATTGACTATACAGAAAGGGTTATGTACACAGGCTATTTACAATTCCCTCAGCCATTGCTGAGATGCACAACAGAAGACACAACTTTTTAAAAGGCAGGCAAAAATAAGCACCGTGTCACCAGCGGAAACCAATCAGGTTGAAAGTTATTTTCATCATAAGTGTCCTTCAGTTGCAGCATCATTCTGATAAAATGGAGTCTAGATGGAATAACAGGTTTAGCGTTGCGATCCGACATGCGTGTCTTCCACAAGCTATGAAGTCCAATAGGAAAAACATGTCATATGGTTCGTAATCAGATTGTGTAACAGCAAGATACCGCACACTGTACGAATTTAGAACAAAGTCTTTCTTTAGAGTTCTTTGCAGCACATTCCAAAAAAGAATTGCGTCTTTGCAATTAATGAAACAGTGCTCAATTGTTTCAGACACATCACACAGACGTCAGTTTACAGAAGATACAAAAATATTTTTCCTATGGAGCCATGTGTTAACAGGTAGAGCTTCGGTGTGTAATTTAAAGAAAAATGTTTTCGTGCAAGGAGAAACCTGCATTTTGCGCACCCTTTTCAACACATCCTGACCCTTAAAACCAAAGTATAAAGAACGTTACAGTGGTGGCGGAAAAAGCATTGCTACCAAATCCTTGTATAGTATCTTGCACGAAACAGAATATAAGTACTCATTCGAGAATCGTACTGACAAAAACCTCACCGAAGTATAAACTTCCTGCATATAAATCCTAGTAACTGCGGGCGGTCACTAAAATCTGAAGAAATCACTAAGTCGGGAAGCAGATTCATGAAATTTACTTGTGGGAATGCTCTAATAATCGGATGTGAACAATCACGAAAAAAGAAGAAACGGGCAACTAACTGCCTTACATACAGATTTACTAAGCCGAGCCCCCCTACACAAACAGGTCTGAATAGGTTATCAGGTCGAATCGGTTCAAAATTGGATGACGAAATAAACGTCGCAAATATTCGGTGAGAACGCTGGATGTAATGCCTAGCACAGTGGAGGATCTGAAGCACATAATAAAGTTTTGTCGCCAAAAACATGTTGCAGGCCTGAGCCCAACCGAATATTGAAAGCCGATAGGGGACAAATGTATTAGCATAACGCTGGACGACTGGAACGCGCTCTTTCCAGTAATTTGAACTTGACTTAAATGCATACAGTGGAACGCCTAGATATTTAGGGGGCACACATGACCACTCAACTCCTGCATATAGGGGTGGTGTTGAGCCCCACGAACCAAACCAAAGGCCGGAACTCTTAGAGTGATTCATCTGAGCACCAGAAACAACGCCAAATTCTTCTATGCTGGATATAACTTTTTCGATGCTTGGTTTGTCAGTGCAGAAAAACGTAAGATCATCCGCATATGCAAGCACTTTAACCTCATTTCCAAGGAGAGGGAAGCCACGGATACTACTGTTATGTAAAGCACTCTGACAAAGTGGCTCCAAGTAAAGAGCAAAAAGCAGTGGAGACATCGGACAGCCTTGCTTCACAGAAGAATTGATTGGTACGGGGCTTGATAGGTGGCCATTTACAATTAGGCGAGTCGAGCAATTTCTATAGCAAAGTTGCACCCCCTTCACTACTACAGAACCAACGTTCGCTCGTTCCAGAAGAGAAAACAGGAAAGAATGACGAACTCGATCAAATGCTTTTGCGAGGTCGACCTGAAGTAAAGCAACCTGATCATGAGAGCAGGAACACGATTCGAGGATTGTGCGTGCAATATGTACATTACTTTGTATGGCTCGGCCCCTCAAGCCGCACGTCTGATGAGGGCCCGGGAACGTGAAATTCACATCATAATTATCCTTGTCTACCGTGAGGATGATAGTAGCGATGATAATGATGCTGCAATTAGTAATAAAGACAATTATGACATTAACAATGATAAGGACGGTACATTTAGTTGATAATGAGAGCAAACATGATGCACCGTGTGCACCAGCAACGCTTAGGCTTTCGCATTTCTGCAGTGTAGATTGCACAGTGCTCACCGATTTTTTTTTGTATTTCATTGAAGCTTCCATGCTCGCACAGCAGCGAGGCTCGTTTAGCGCTTTTTCCACTAGGGCGCTCAATCCGACGAACATCCGTTGTTTGTCTGTTGTGTGGGCTCTGTGTTGCAGAAAGCCGGGTGCCACCGTGTTCTGTTTCACCAGTGTACGAGGCTTGCGTGGCCGCATAATTCTAAGATGCAGCGGTTCGAGTAAAGATCACTGAGTGGGCTGCGTGGGGTGTGACGTCACGAGCTACTGGTCTGTAGAGAAAGCTCGCTGCAACGCCTCCGCGGCGGCCGAGTCAGAAGCTGGCAGCTGGAGTCGGCCGCGGGCGTACGTGACAATATCTCCGTTGACATGGTGCCAAAAGCAGAACCGTCGTGTGCTGTGAAAGCGCCTTCCTAAAAAAGTCGTACTGAAGAGCTATATAATGTCGCGCGGCCTTTCCTAAAATGTTTGTAGGCGTGAAAGCACCCACTTTATCTGTAGTCTTTTATTAGTGCCCGTATTATTCTGAAGATGATTTACTCACATCAGGAGACAATCGTAATGTGCCACATTATGTGAAAAACCAATCGGAATTGATACAAATCCCCGTCTTAATCCAAGCGTACGAGTATCCCTGTGTGGACTAGAGGCTGCATGTGGCTGCAAATCAGGATCGAAGGGCCCTGGAAGAATTTCGATCTCACCCTCAATATCTGAAATGCGAAGCCTGATTTGGCAGCGCCTGCCTCTTCGGCCATGTCATGTGGTTTCGATACGTAACACAACCCGACGACAAATCAGTGAGCAATCATGCCACTTTCCAATTATCATCTGTCGGCGCCATGCCTGTGATTTTTCTTAACTCCGACGAAAGTGTGTTTTGAGAATAGGATCTTTAACGTCATACCACTAAAACTTGCAGGGACGCTTAACCTCTGCCTTCAATTATACGGTGCGAGAGTAATTCCTCCCGTTTGCCGCCTCTTTTCGCAAATCCTTTTTCGCGTACGTGCTTTTTGTAATTTGCTTACACTACTGCTTTCATCTGTGCCTCTATAATCCCACACATTGGAATTTATAACACTCTCACTAAAATCGTAGAAGCGCATCTAAACCCCAGGATAATAGACTGTCCCTCACCTGGTGGGCAGGTATTCTGCAAGAACTGAGAATTGACTTCGAGCCAATCTTGGCTGATGAAGCCTCGCTGCCTAAAAAGATACACATACACCTTAAGATCCTCCCTGTTGCCAAGACCACGCACCTGTCAACAATGCCAACATGCGTGAGGACAGGCCCAGAACACTGCACAGCTGCAGCTTAGCCACTGCAGCTTAGCCTCCAAACCACATGGTCTATGCTGACGCGGCCGAATAACCAAGCTGCGAAGACTTACAGACGATTATAAGGGTGTTCCGATACTTTCTGCGTCTACGACTGCTGGGCTTCTAGGGAGGCCGAAGAAGCCATCATAACTCTGGCCATGACCTCAGCCCCGGCTATCAAAATAGTTATAAATAGCGACTCTAAATCTGCTGTGCGGAACATTTCTCGAGACAGGACTTCCCCTGCCATAGCCAAAAATCTTACCTCATTTAAACACTCGTCCCGGCCATTACAAATCGCAGGGCTCCGGTGCATTTCTCCCTCCTAGTGAACCAGGCGGCCCACCTCCATGTTCGAGGATTGGTCGACTGGGCGGCGGGTTTCTATCCTTTCCGGATCTCATGGTTACCTATCAAGAGATATCTCAACATTACCGCTTAACACTCTTACCCTCAGGACACAAATCTCTGTCTAAATTTCAAGAAACCATTTGGAGGCAACATCAAACTAAGACACCTCCTAGGTTGGCAGTATATGTTCAATATACCCAGACCTCTATTCATTTACTTGTGGGCACTGTGGCGAACACGGCACTCTATCACACATTTTGTGGGATTTCCCTCAACATCCCCCTCCTCAGGGATTGCGTCTCGCTAACGCTCAGCAGTAGGAGGCCACTTTGCTCAGCTCGGAGCAAGGCGACCAGTTACGAGCTACCACCAAGCCCTAGCATTCGCTAGAGGCCAATGCCTCTTGTCCCCTTAACGTGGCTGAAGACTCCCTTTCCCCACCCCAACATACACTTGAAATCGTTTGGCCAAAAAGAGTATTTCTTCGTCTTCCTGGCGCAGGTGAAGTGGTTCACATACTGGCACCTGGGTGGCGCCTTCATATGGACGGTAGACGAAGACGACTACGCTGGAAACTGCCGGCAGAGCGAGCGGTACCCGATCCTGAAGGCAGCGTACAATGTCTTGAAGGATTACAGGCCGTTCAATAACCGCTGATTCGTGAACGTGGTATGACCAACAGAACACAATGTGGAACGCTACTACGAGCAATTTACGGTGCTATATGAGGTGGATAGAAGCATGGGCAGGTGTTGCTGCATGACTGTTCTCTATCTCGTTTTTTTTTTTTTTTTTTTATTCTCGATGTTTACCTTTCGGCATAGTGAAAAGAGGGAAGAATGTGGGAAAAGGAAGGAGTGTAGACTGATTTCCCAACATGCTCATTTTTCGTGCAGGTACTAAATACGAATGTCGTAGACCTTACGCAACGACTTTACCCGACCTCAAACCCTATTGCTCAGCCCTATATAATGTCTCAGACTTTGTGTGAGCAACGTGTTTGACAATATATACTACAGGTTAATCGGCTAAAAAGAAAAAAAAAAACGGGATGAGAAATTTATGAACGAAGTCAAAAGTGAGATTATAGTATTTTCGTGCTGAACCTCGAGCCTTCCCGTGAAAATGATGGACGCAAAAATAGGCGCCGGTCGATTTAAACTTGGTGAATGCAAAACACAGAACGCGACATGCGTTCTCCTTCCGGTTCCGGCCTGAATGCGATAGCAGATAGTTAATGCTAAATACGCATTCCAGACTTAACATCGCGAGATATAAAAGTAATAATCCGTCATGGCAATGAGAAAGACGACACTGAAAGCTGTGTAACCTCACAATCATGAATGCGCCCTCGTTAGGGGTGTAAATTTAAAAGAATGCACATAACGCATACCGAAACACTTCACTTGGTTCATTTCGCGAATAGTTTTAAGCCACTATCACATTAGATAAATGGTCCATGCGCCTTGGCCAGATTTTTTTCTCATATTTACTGCAGTTAGCAGGTAGTTTGATTTTCAGCCCTGTCCATGTAAGATTGAGTGTAAAACATGTTTTACCGCACATCATTCTGGGCGACAGCAAGCTTTCCAGAGTCAGTCGCGAGAAGGGGGTGACAAGTATGACATGTACGTTGAAAACTCTTATGCACCGCTAGCAATACATTAGCTTCTGTCTGGCCGTCGAGTGGTAAACGTATTCTCAAACCTCACAATGTGTTTTCATGCCTTGATTTCGTGCCGTAAAAGTTTGGTCGCAGTTGTGCAGTTTCCTGAGAGAGCACTCTATCTAAGCTGCGCTTCTCGTGCAGCGACATCATATAGCTACGCATGGTAGTATAGTATAAAACATTTATTTTTGGAAAATAAACGAGAATTATTTGTTTCGATCCGTTAAGAAGCAGCTGTCTTCGCACACGACTGCACCTGGAAACTGCATTCTTGCAGTCGCCGAACATAAAAGGGTGAAGATTGCGAACAATGAAATCTATCAATTATGGAAAATTTCGATATCATATACGAGGTAGTCTACAAAAGCAGTAATCGTAACTATTATTTCTTTTCAGGGCTGACGGCGGTGGAAGAACATCGCATGAAACCAAGCAACGCCAGTTTTGGAGAAGAATCGTGTTGAACCGGGGGCCATCGAGAAATTAAAAGCCTTTTTTGTTACTAAGCGAATAAATTAAATAGCGTTTTTTTAATTTCCATCCTTTTGTGACTTCTTTCGCTGAGAGGTTAGGGATAAGCTGGGATGTCCCTATACTAAATCGCATGGTTGTGTTCGATGCTTACTATTCTTCATTGTAAATATTACTTTTTCCTTGGCTTTTGTAATGTAGCGCTAAATGAAGCACAGCAATGGTGTTTATACGACACTTTAAGAAGTTGTCGAAAAAAAACAAGCTTATGCAAATGCGTAGCTTAACAATACACCTTGGTTTGGTCTGCAGGGTTGAATGCCCTAAAGTGATATCGGCTATAGGGATGTCATGGTGGAGGGCTTCACAAATTTAGACATTCTGCAGTTCAGTAACGCGGAACGATATTGCACAGTGCATGTAAGACAGTAATATACGTGCGCAAAAAGACGAGACAAAGAGGAGAAGTGGACAACGACGGCGCAGTGCCGAGCCCGCACTGCGTCTTGGCAGTGCCGATACGATACCTGCCCTTCGGATGTGCAAGCACTTTGTGGCTGTTTACGGCCTTCTACGGGGCACAACCGAAGAATTCTGCGTCGTGGTTGTCCACTTCTCCTCTTTGTCTCGTCTTTTTGCGCACGTATATTACTGTCCATCATGGTTCACCAACTCGCCCAATCAGCCGTTCTTCTACAGTGCATGCAAGCTTTGCGCATCGTCACCGCTGAAAAGAGGCTGTCGCGGCAGGTTTCGAAACCGCATCCTCGGTATCAACAGTCGAGAGTCCTACTACAGAGCCATACGGAGAAGCTAGCAGTGAAGTGTTAGAGCTTTTTCCTTTCTTTAAGGACGCTGAGAGCAAACTAACCTTTCCTTAACGTTTTAGGCGCGTGTTCTGCTGCCCAGCAAATATCAACTTAGTAAAAAAAGAGCAAAAAAAAAAAAATCTTATTTCCAAACAGAAAACTGAATGTAGTCGTCGCCAGCGCCGATTTAAAAGATGTAAAGGTAATAGTGGTATGAAGATACTAAAACGTTTCGAATGCCCTCTGTAGTCCCACTCGGTTTTTGAACGAATCAAACGTGCATGTTCAAAATTATTTTTTTAAGCGAATCAAATACAATTTAAACGTTTTCTAATTGTTTCCGAATAATGCCCACCGGCAGAAGATTTGAATTAAGGCGGCTGTAGTTTCTTCCGTCGTTTCCTAAGAGAATACCCACCCCAATGCCACGTATTGCCCTTCCATGATGACTATGATCAGACCTCATAAAAAACTCAAAGCCTCAAAGCGGTCCACCTGTGTGCTGGCGTTAATAATGGCTATATACGTCGTAAAGATGGGACGACTTTGCAAAGCTCAGGAAAATATGGCGAACCCTTCTCTGATTTCCGATCTCGGAGGTAATGGCTGATTCGTAGGTTCTACCCGTATCATGCCGTGCTGTAGGCTTCAAGAAGATTCTGTTTTGTCTTCTGTAACAAGAGTAGTTCGCTATATTTCCTTGATGTTCATGACTTCAATATACTCTTGATCCGATACCTTAGTGGAGACAAGGGTTGAACCTTTTGGAATACGTAGATTCGTTTTCATAGGACATCGTACCATGCAACAGCGCTTCCGCTGGCTCCTAATTGTCTCTCGTGATTGCCCGGTTTGAGTAAGTATTCGCACAAGTCGGGAACATCAATGCAAATTTTCGATTAGTGTCCAATTTTGTTTTATTTCTTTTGGATTCTTATTAAATTCTCGTTTTAGCTTGATTATTCGTCTTGAATCGGCTTTTAGAAACTACTATTCGCTTGCCACTAAAAGTTCTTACGGTTTGTTGTCGAGAGACGACCAGAATGTTTTGGGTGGTGTGCTGGACGACAAC
Source organism: Amblyomma maculatum (assembly GCF_055883805.1). Taxonomy (NCBI): domain Eukaryota; kingdom Metazoa; phylum Arthropoda; class Arachnida; order Ixodida; family Ixodidae; genus Amblyomma; species Amblyomma maculatum. The sequence continues at coordinate 80,871,917 of NC_139345.1, forward strand.
GAAGCTGAAGCCAGAGCTGGTGTGTTGGCGTGTGCGCTCGTCTCTCGGGGTGTTGCAACGGAGTTAGCACCTACCTCTCGGAAACGCCGCGTAAGAGTTGGTGGATGTCCTCGGTTTATTTTCTAGCGTTCTTGTCTGGATGGCGTCAGGTTGTCATCGAATGATTGTGTCCTGCAAAACATCTGGGTCATTGGTATTTGGATGGGCTGGGGGTGGGCATAAGTGTGAGAAAAGATGACGCTGTGCTGAAGAACGTCAGTGAGAGGGCACACAAGGTAGGCCCCATTTGGAACAGAAGGAAATGTGGACATGGGAATTCGGCGTTAGGTGAACAATTTCGACGACACGTAGGAGGGGCATCACAAATGCGCTTGTCAGAGCAGAGCGATAGGATCACGCGAAAGAGGCCAGTGGAGCAAACAATAAAAGCACAATGAGCCGTCAAATAGTCGGTGCCGAGGATTACTTGGTGGGGACAACGGTCGACTTCGGCGAAGAGAACAGGTGTGGTAGCTGCAGGCAATATCAGTGAACATTGCAACGAAGGAAGTGGCATTATCGTGGGCGAAAAGAAGGGCGTGGGTCAAAATCTTGAGACGACGACAAAAGGACGTACTCAGGACAGAAGTCGCTCAGAGCGATCCCAGGAACACTATCCACGAGAAAATTGAGAAGGCTGATGCGATTAGTGAGCATCTAGACAGGAGTTTCAGGCCGAGTCGTCAGTGCAGCAGTGTTTCTTCCGGAAGGTGCATTGTTCGTTTTCAGCAAGAGCGCCAGAGTAGTGCTTAGAATACGGGCGGCAAGGTTGAGGCGATTGGGAGTGGCGGACATGAGGTGATGGCGTGCGGCTAGACCTGCGCGGAGGAGGATTGTTAAAGGTGTGGGACAAGACGAGAAGGGGCTTGTCATGGGTAAAGTCGTGTGAGGTCCGTAGTCGTCGGAGTGATCGTGCAATGGCAAGGTCGTAGAGGCGAAATGAGTGGCTGCAGTAATGACGCCAAATGTGCCGGCGTGTGAGCTGTGAAGGATAGGCCGATGGTCCAAGGTACATCACTAAGACGGATTACGAGAGCAGTATTGCATAGGAAGGACTGAATGGAAGCAGCAGAAGCAAACATTGGCACGGCGGGTTGCGAACAGCGTTGCCAGGAGGTTCGGCAAGGAGGTGCATGTTCACGCACACCTGGCGAACGACTCTTTAAATGAGGGCAATCGTAGCGTCGGCAGGAGGAAGAGTGAAGTCGATGGGGTTATAGACCCCAGTTACCTGCCAAATGTCCGGGCCAAATTTGCTGGAGGCAAAGGCTGGTGCCGTTTTGGCTCATTCTCGCATGATGACGTTGAAGGTGTGTTTGGAAGTAAGTGAAAACAGGGGAGCAATACAGGGGAGTATTTGACTTGCTCAAACGGGTAGACAGTGATAGTATTCGCAGAGCGGAAGATTGGATAGGTGGTTCGCATTCTCGTTCAGGATGCGAGTCACTATGTCGGTCTCCGACATGTCTCTGTCCACTTTACGGCGCAGCGCTAGGATATCCTGGATGTAAGATATGTACATGACTCAGTGGTTGACGAAAATTAAAAAAAAAACAACGGACTGTCAGTCCCTGATATGGAGAGAAAAGGTCATTTTTGCGCTGAGCTTGCATCCAATTGGCCTGCCAAATAAACCCTTCAGCTTCTGCTTATAGATATGCCAGGATGTGATACCTTCTTCATGCGTCTCGAACCTGACGCGTGCGGTTCCCACCATAGAGAAAATTACGCATGACGATAGTGTTCCATCGGTATAGTGCTTTCTTTCCCATACATAATTCCAACTGGCGTCAACTTCATCGAAGGACGCACAAACGAATAATGTCCGGTCTGCTTTGCATTGCTTTGTACTTCACGCATCGATATGTCTGCTACAAGTTTTGTAAGAAGAAAATTAACCGGTATTTAACTTTGCTTAAACCCATTAAGACTTGCGAAAACGCTCTTTTACATGGTTTTGTTTGGCGAGTTACCATTGAGAAACTGGCTCATCGACATGAGTGGATGAAAATGTCCTTAGGTGATGGAAATGTGGAAATAATTTCTAGCCCTCTGCTGTGGTACCTCTTTTTCACTTCCTCTCGCACCACATTTACTTCAATACGGCTCGGATAAGGTGTCTGCGGAGAAGTGTGAACAATACTGCATTTTTCCTTTAATATACGTAAATTTCCAATTACGCCTGGTTCGCAAGGTGCTCCAGTAGTGTACGATGTAAGTGCACGTTAAAGATCCCTCAGTTGTCGAAATTATTGCGGAGCAATCAAATGCGGTACCTCTTTCCCTTCCTTCCTTCCTTCCTTCCTTCCTTCCTTCCTTCCTTCCTTCCTTCCTTCCTTCCTTCCTTCCTTCCTTCCTTCCTTCCTTCCTTCCTTCCTTCCTTCCTTCCTTCCTTCCTTCCTTCCTTCCTTCCTTCCTTCCTTCCTTCCTTCCTTCCTTCCTTCCTTCCTTCCTTCCTTCCTTCCTTCCTTCCTTCCTTCCTTCCTTCCTTCCTTCCTTCCTTCCTTCCTTCCTTCCTTTTCTTCCTTCCTTCCTTCCTTCCTTCCTTCCTTCCTTCCTTCCTTCCTTCCTTCCTTCCTTCCTTCCTTCCTTCCTTCCTTCCTTCCTTCCTTCCTTCCTTCCTTCCTTCCTTCCTTCCTTCCTTACGGCATGGCTTAGGTGTTCACGGAGAAGTGTGACAGTGAGCCTCCTTGACGTGCGGACACTGTGAGACCCTTTACAAGAAAACTGCTATAAAACAACATATTTGTATGTGATGGTCGAAAACCGCTGAAGTTATCAAGGCCTGTAAGATTGCAGCTTGCTGCTGTGTCTCAGTACCAGCTACACCACGCGAGTGCTTTCACGAGTGCACTTCCTAGTTACACTGGCTCCGATCGTGCCATGTTCCGATGTAAATGGGGAAAGTGGGGCTCTTTCTGCAATTGCATATTGCCCCGATAGTTAAATAAATTAAACGGCGAAAAAAAAGTTACTCCGTGTGTGTTTGTCTGTTTTTTGCACTGTTAAATGTATTGAACTATGAACCGAAAACAACTAGCCCAACAGCAGTACTCTCGTCTATCGCCCTGCTTGACTCTGCTCGATTTCAATCTCGTTTATGTGTTGTCTGTTTTTGCCATCATTTTACTGCTTTTCCAGTCTCTAATAAAGGCAAACCACTAAATTAAAAACCACGAGAGCATATAAGTGCGTGACACTGCAGCTCTGCATTCCTCTACATAAGAAGTGACGCAGGAAGAAAAATGTGGCAGTGTTTCAAAGTAGTTAAAGCGAGCAGATGGGCTAAAGCATGTGTTCAGCATTGTAGGCTCATGGTTTTGCTTTCTGCCTACAAGTTCATGAAGACGACGGCACAGTTTATCATGGTTTAGCAACATACCATAACCGAACATAACTAAGCTTCCGCTTACATAATCGAGCTAAACTGCGGCCATTTTTTCATTGGTAGTTCCTAGGCAAGTCGTACCACGGTGGTGGCGGTTTTACAAGGTCCTTGTAGGCCACTGCGAGATAAAGGATGGTGAGGCACTCTGGACGCCGTCATAGAATGCTTGCGCACTAAAAGCGTTGGACTTGCAATCGCCGGTTCCAAGAAGCAGAATTATCCCGAGCAATATTCCTAGGTTTCAGTCATTGGAGCCGTTATCATTTTGAAAACTACTGACATCAAGAGAAAAAACAAATAGGAGGGTGAGAACAAGTAAGCAAAATCGATGCGCGTTCGAAGTATCAGCTAAACTTTCGCGCGATCGAACGCAAACATGTCGCGATTTTTTGCAACATTGGGCTTGGGCACGCGCTTGCGTCGTGTAGGTTATAATGAGCGCGATACAACATCTGGGGCACGCACTTTTTCAATAAGGCAAACCGTAAATTTTGATTGGTACTCTACAACAGCACTACATTTGGCTCCTATTGTGTACGAACAAGAGCCATTGGTTCTGCTTTTTATGGTAACTTCGCCTTCACATAAGGTTTTGCCTTTCACACCATTTTTGCTGCCTAGTACCCCAAACTTTCTTTTAGTCTGTGCCAATCACTGCTGGAACTGAAAGCGACGCGCTTTTGCAAGTGGCGCCATGAAAAGCGCTCTTTTAAATATGACACAGGGAAGAGATGCTTTACTGAAGACTGCGTGTGCCTTCTCGTGCTTGTTCTGACTATAGTTTGCAGCTGTCTAGCATAAATGACAAGTCTTGGATTGCGTTTTTCCTTTTATGACGTTGTCAGGCTTGTTTCGCATCTTTGCGAATTTAGTAGTATAATCACACCTAGAAAGACAGAAAACTGCTGGATGGGTAAGGAAGCTAAAATAACTGAAAATAACTTGAAGTATCTCTTAACTATCATGTCTTTTTCAGGTGCACAGTCGTGAGCAAAAGGGAAGAGGCCGCGACTCCGGAAACCAGTAACTGCTGCAGTGGCCGCACTCTGCACTTCTGTCTCACGCCGCGCGCTCTTACCAGTGCGTCCCCGGTGATTTAAACCTTCCCCCTCGTTCTTGCGAGGGTGTGTTGGTATTGTATGTGCATAAATATTTTTACATGCCTGTTTTTTCCCTCTAAATTAAGTTTTTTTTCGGCGTTTAGCTCTTTTTCTTTTACTTTAAATTGGCTTAACTTCGGCAAAGCTTTGCTGGTCCGGGCTCCCTCTCTCGTTCTTTAACGTTCTTTTTTGTTTGTGTCAAGGTATGAGAAGATCAATAAAAGAAGAAAAAGGGTGTTTTTTATGATTGATATGTTTTAGTGCGGCTAAGCCCGTTGAGCCAACTAAGGAGACTCGGGCCCTGCCACTGGCGGCACCGGTAAAAGTGGTGGCGATGGTAATGGAGGTAAGAGCCCCGATCAAAAAGCCACCTCTCCCAATCGAGGAGGAGGGCTGTGAACGAGTAGGAGAAGCCTCAGAGACTGATACACCTCAGCACACGAGAGCCCCTATCAAACTGAGGGCCTAAATACACTCACAGAAAAGGTACACATTCTGGAGGATAAAGTAGACACCCTGTAAGCTAAGGTAGACGCTTTAACCAACCAATTCAGGGTGCTACAAAATCAGGCAACCATGCCATTCCAACTGGTGACGAAAACATTAAGCGAAATAGAGGCGCGCTTTTTTCTGTTGCTCGGTTAGCAGCCAGCACAAATAATCGCTACACAACACCATGGCCCCCCGCCACAAGATTGAAGTGTGGCAGTGGAACTGCAGAGGCTTCCGCTGTAAGCGACGGAACTAGCAGCTCCACGTATGACCTAAAGTGTCCGCCAGATGTTATTGCGCTACAAGATGCTAGGGCTGCGGTAAATCTTCTGGGCTACAAAGCGCGCCCATCGCCGAAGCCGTCAAGCCCGCGACATTGCAGCACAACACAGACAGGTCCAAGAAGGAGATCCTCTTTGAGATAGTGCCAAAGAGTCGAGATGATGAAAACTTCTTTATTCTCAATTTATACAGCAGACTGAGAGACAGAGGGGCAGGCATTTCGTAGCTACTTTTATGGCGAAAGCCTTTATTGCCTCATCGTTGTCGTCAGCAAAAGTGTCACGCTTTTGCGACGGCTCTGATTGGTCGAGACGGGAGGATGTCATAGCGGTCTCGACCAAACACAGAGCACCACCACAGTACGGGCGATTGCGTGCCTTATATGGTCATATGGCAATCAATGATCGATTACTAATTAATGAGTAATACATTAATCATTAAGAAATAATCACTGATTACTAATTAAGGTCTAACTAGTTATGTATAACTGATTAGTAATTACTTTATAATTACTAATGTTATCTATATAATTACAGTTACTAATTAGTGACAATTACGTAATCAATAATTAATTACTATTGAATGCCGCGTACCCGGAGAAATAAACCACACAACAGTAAACGTAGAACTGCGAAGATACAAGGAGCGCGATCTCTTCGCTGCCAAGCGGAAGTCACTGCATAAATGCACTCGCAGAATGTGAAAGATTAGTCGCTCACTTTACTCGTAGCAGCATTCATCGCTACATGCGCCACAGTCGCGTAGCAGAATGCAGCACTCAGGCTTTCGCCTTTCATCACTTTAGTCGCCAAAGTGTCCTCGAATTTTTTAGATGCCTGCAGTTGGTAGCCAAAGCAAAACTTTTAGTGTCGTTCTTCTTGGAAAAGGTTCAATGACTACCTCGGGTTCCCAGCGTGTTCCTTCTTCCTCACGGGAATTAGTGATGCATGTCCTTTTTTCTAGGGAAGAACTATAAAGCTGCTCTTCCGGGATGTAGGCGTTCGTCACCGTTAAGCTGTACCAGATGAAATCACATATGCGGAAATGTCCCACCTTGGCCACAATGCGCAAGAAGAGCTGCCCAAACATTATCGCCACTCTTGGCTCGACGGGGTTCATTACGAATAAAAGTCTAGTCAGTTGATACCTGTACCAAAACATCGTACAGGCCAACATCTTTGTCCAGTTGCGTGGGAAAGGTCATGGAGAGAATTAGTTTGACGCGCATTGAGTGGTACCTCGAGCAGTATAAAATATACCCTAATGCAACATATGGCTTCAACAGGGCCGATCCTCCATTGACTACGTTCCTCTGTTGACAAATAATGCTGCCTTAACCGCTCGTTAATACGCCAGCCTCACTACCCAATGTATTCTTTTCCTCATTTCAGTGAAATTCTATTCGATACCCCTTTTTCACACTTCACAAACCGGTTCCGAATGCTTAATAGTGCAATGTACGTTGTTGTCATTGTCGCATGAATACTAAGCATCGGAACCGGTTTGTGAGGTGGGAAAAAGAGGTAGTATATAGAATTCTAGCGAAATGTGGGAAAGTATACGTTGGGTAGTCAGGCCGGTGTTTAACGAGCGGTTACGGCAGCATAATTTGTCAACAGACGAACGTTGTCAATGGAAGATCGACCCCGCCGGCCAGTATCATCAACGCAAAAGTGGCTTCTTTTGTGTCGGCGATGCTGCAGTCGAAGCAGATTTCGAGTTAATTCTGATTGAATCAGGTAAGTACATCATCGAAACTGGTGTTCAAGGAGGTAGACGCTTGAATGCCATCTCTGTGCAAAACTTCAGCCCGAATACGCGAGCTGTTTAATAGATACAAGAATTTTACGGTTGGCGTAAAGCGTTGCGACACTCGTTATTTCACACTCTTACGTCACTCCGTATTGCCAAGATAAGTGAGACGGCTGATGCAAGGACTCATACCAGTGTGCTGGCGGAGGTCTATTTGGCTACGTGCCTTTATAGTTCGGTACTGTATGGTACATATGGTATGGTACTGTACGATAAGGCGCTGTATAGAATGGAATGGCAAGGTATCTTTGGTTTCGTGTCCTGAAACGATTGGGAATTTGAAGGAACCTATGGAAGGCACCGGTTTAAGTTATTTGCCTAGGGTACCTTTGACTTCACTGAATTCGCAAAGCACGCGGTCTTCACCTCTACTGAAACACAGCCGCCGCTGCCGGGTTCCGTCTTCGGTAGCCGAGCGCATACCTTCTGAGCCTCTACGACGGATCACGTGTAATTCGGCAGCCGAACATTCAAAATAGATCGATCCTAAAGACAACCTAAGCGATCCCTTTGTTAGTAAAAGGGCAGTTCTTTTCTTTGTTTCTGTTTTTTTTTTTTCAATTGAACGACATAAGCTGTGTAGCTGCATTGGATTGTCTGGATGCTGACCTCTTAACGGAAGGGAAGATCTTGGGACCATGGCCACAAAAGTCATCTACGCTGAAAGCCTACAAGGTACTTCTTCGCTTTTTAAGAGTGACTTGCGTGATTGACAGACTGTGACTTTCTCACCTCCTATCCTCTTCTACCCTCCCCCTTTAATCCCCCATTCCACTTCCCCAGTGCAGGGTAGCCAACCGGAATTCATTCTTTCTTGTTAACATCCCTGCCTTCCGCCCTCCTTTTCTCCTCCTCCTCCTTAAAACGGGGCTCATATGTTACACCAGTGCTTTCAGAAGTTATTCTCACGAGGCACTACTACCCTTCATTGTTTGGTACCGTATAGTTTTCACACACACTGACTCCTGTATAGAAAAGCACAAGTGTGCACGCTCGCGCATGCCTTAGAAACAAGCAACGAAAGCTGCGATGAAGTAACAAAATGTGCGACCCTTCAATCTTCCCTCTCGAATTTGCGATGGAGAAGGGGGCATATAAAAACTCTCAACTTTTTGCACTAAATAGGCAATCTCCTAGCGTACTCCCCACGACGAGTCGGCTGCAACGAGCATCGTTCACATGGTTGCATGCATTGAACAGGCCACGGCCTTCTTTCTATTTGCGCCCCCCCGACGTACATTCCTTTTCCACAACTCACCTCCTTCTTCCTCCTTGCTGTCTCACAGCTCACTCGTGGCGGATCACGTGACAATACAGGTGCGCCGTGAATGAAGCTATCGTATTAAATTGTAAAAAGCGAAAACGGAGCACTTTCTTTGAGAGCAAGAAAAAAAAAAAGCAGACGTTCGTGACGTTTACGGCTTCCGGAGGATCGATTATGTCAAGTGTGTTTCTCCGTAAAGTGTTCAACAAGCGCTCCGTTCCAAATCATTCCAACGGCGGCAAACTGCTGCTGGGCGCACTGGAACCTATAGGGGCGTTATTTATTTTGAACGTGGGGTATGGGCTCGCAAGTGCACACAAAGGTTACTTGTGCGTGCGAACAGGTGTGTTTTTTTCTGTATGATTGCTCTGCGGTTATTATGTGTACACCAGCCGGATGAATACATTGAGTTTTGAAGGCACTCGGTACAAGCTCATATTGTTCATTGACTCGTCTGCCTTACATACGCTGACAGAGACGAACAGGGACCGCTTCGGCGCCCTTGGAAGTCGCTTATCGGGGTGTGACAAGGGGTAAGTACCTGCTTCTTCAAGGACGCGATTACTCGACACTTGCGCAGATAGGCTTAAGGGAGACTCTCTAGCCTTGTGTGTGTGTGGCCGTGGGTTGTGTGGCTCAGTTGTCCACATTACCATGATAACCTCAGTGCAGGCTGTGCGATAATTGCGTAGTTCAGTAAGTGACACTGCCGTTATTACTGATTGCTGCAATGTGCACAGCTTATCTGAATACGGTGGCGGTGATTTTCTTTAGTGGCTACGGAGAGCGTTTCAAAGAAAACAACCTTAATGAAACCACTGGAGCTAATCTTGAATGTCATTGTTTGTGTTTACGTTGTTTCTCAGGCTTGTAGCTAAATTTTTATGGCGCGAAATGTTGACGATGATGTGAGGAAACTGCAAATGAGTTTCCAGCCTCTTTCTCCTCGTTGGTTATTCCTTCCCTTGCTTTCAAATTCAGAGATTGGTTACCTAATTTTTCTAACAATTGTTCACCGCATCTCACACCTCTTTTTTGTTTATTCTGCGAGTCACTTCCGCTTTCCAGAAAGAAGCGGAAATGTCGAAGGAGGGGCCAGTACTGCTGTGTAAAATAGAAATATAGGAAAAAGAAACTGTGGTTCGCTATCACATGTTTTTTGGATGTGATAACGGAGCCACAGGATCACATGACGCGGTCAAGCTGGCAGGTGTGTGCCGACTCTGGCTTTTCCTTTGAGAAGGGAATCCAGCCTTGCAGCACAATTGGGTCACTATTTAGATACGTTGTACATAGTACAAGCAGACACACTTTCGTAAGGCTTGATTACTACAGGGATTACTATATATATATATATATATATATATATATATATATATATATATATATATATATATATATATATATATATATATTGCTAGACATTTCCGATAATATGGCAGGTTAGGCTATATTTTAATGCGTACATATGGGCGGGTTAAAAGAGGCTTGACTGTGTTAACGACAATTGAAGGAGGTAGCAAATTGTATGCATGCAAAATAGGATCCGCTATGGCAGCCGGAGAACAGAAGTCATTAAAGCTTTCGCTTAAGTGGCAATCGACATTCTAAGTAGCGAAGAGAGGACGGCTAGTGCAACTACTATATTTATTTTTTCTGGATTTCTTCAGCCTCCTCATTAGTTGTAATGAATTTGGCAGGAAGTATTTTGATCACTTAGCAATCAACGAAGTGAGCCAGACAAACAAATCATTTATGCGCTTTAATGCAGCTCTATTAACCTTACTCAGATCAGATTTTACCCGGTTTAGCTAACAGCTTCAAGAATGAAAAGTAAAGTTTTGCGATGTTCCAAATTTCTAAATATTAAAGTCATGCAGTTTGACAAAATAGGAAGGCATAACCCTCTTGAGTGCATGCTTGATACTTATTTCAGCATTCATTTTACGAAATATGTAAAAATATTAGTTTACAGCTGGTATAAAGATACGCCGCGAAAACATTTTACCATAGTGCAAATAAGGATGTTACTTATACGGTAGCATAAATTACTCATTGAACACAATTTCGTAGGTTGCATAAACTTGCATGTATCACTGTCCCTTTGATGGAGCATGAAACTGTATTTCTTGTTTGTAAACCGATTCCTCTTTAGATAGACATCCTGTTCGAAGAAGTAAACATGTACATTTTAACTGGGAAATATACCTGGGGGGACAAACTTGAAAACTCTGAGTTTTCATTTATTTCCCCTCGCATTAAACAAATTTGCTTCGAGCAGCTGCTCCAAACCTTTATCGTCAGCCTCTAAGTTACGCAACCCTGCACCTCAAGCTATGAAAAAGCGAGCTCGAACATCTCAACAGCATACTTGAAATACCTACAAGCGGGCGCTAGGGTTGCCCTTCGCCGCCTCTACCGACCAGCTACTTAAACTTGGCGTCCACAACACCCCTGTCGAACTCACAGATGCTCATCTTTTAAAGCAAACTTACCGCCTCTCTGGAGCTGCCATCGGACGGCAAATACTTCCCAGCCTCAATCAACAGCGACTGGACTTACCCAACGAATGGCGGGGCAAATTCTTGACCATGCTCCTACACACTTAACATGCACGAATACTATCAGGTGCGACTCAAGGAAGGAATAAAGACGATGGACAAGAGCTGCTTCAAAAACAAAGGAGCCTTCTTTGTGCATGATGTGGGTACCTGCGAAAACTTCACAACAGTAGCCTCCACTCGCATAGGCAATGGTACTAATGGTTAGGAATTCAGAGGTAATGCACAGGGCAGAGACATCAGTTGCATTAGCCGGAACTCGTCAAATACGCAAGCATCATTACCGATTCCCAAACCACCCACAGAACGTACTTGCGCTGCAGATTATCTCCCCTTGTCTGCAAAATCTTAACCCAAGACAGATACCATGCCTTGTACAAAGAAGTCACATGGGTACCTGATCATTAAAGGGTAGAGGGAAACGAGCGTGCACACGCCATAGCCCGAGCATTCCTCTGCCAAGATCTCTCATCCACTTCCATCATATGATCACCCCAACCCATCAGCCACATGCCACGACAAACCCCAACACACCCGCGTAGCGAGACGTTCCCAAGACCTGCAAAAGAATTGGATAAATAAGAGCAGTCTCACCTAAGGAGTGTGCAAACCAGGTCTGCTAGACTGGTTGATGTTAGCCTAGATTCCTTTCAAGCTCAGTGCAAGTTTGGCGGTTAGAATGCATACCTGTATCACACGTTATGGGCTTGTAATAGAGCTAAGCCACATCCGGTAAAGAAAACCTATAGCGTTGGCGGACTGAGAGGCGGCTTTGCACATCTTCTGCCTCGCAGCACAAAGATCCTTGGTTGAGAAAGCTCAGGAAGCGGCTTCAGCCAATGGAATCCTGGACTGAGGAACTAACTGCCCTGCACCTAACGCCAAAACCACTTTTATGAAACGTTTCCTATTGCTACTGCTCCGAACACCTATCAGTCTGATACGGATGATTTACAATGTAACGAATGGATCAAAATAGCCTCTTCTGCATTTAGGACAGCAATAGCAGCGATATGTTCATCATGTACCTTTTAATAAACGAGATTGATCGATTGTTTGTTAGTTCTAGCTAATAAATTTTGTTACATATAGCCGTTCATGTGGCGACATGCAGGTAAAACATCTGCCTGCTGGTATTTTTTCCCCGAAGTTGGTGGAGTACGAGCACTTGGGTCATCGCATCTTTAGTGGGGAAGCAGAGAGTAGCTCACAGAGAAAAAACTGAGGCGATTCAGTTAAGGTGGCCAAATGTCAAGCAGATCGTTAGGAATCCACATTTCATTCCGCCTTCGGTTCGAGGCTAGGGTTTCAAGGACCGGCTTCGGACAAACAATGAGGAATCGTTTATGGGGATCTTAGTGGTAACACAATGTAAACGTTTGGGACTGCTTAACGCTCCTGAAGAGGGCAACGTAGCACTATATCAAATTATATCTCCGCCTGGGTTCCTCTCCCAGAGATGCATAGCTGGCGGTGACTGCACACACAGCCCGTCCTAGGGGTTCACCGCGGCATCTAATGCTAGCGCATTAGAACTTCCTGTTGCTACCATGACGATATCACAGGCGGAATGAAAGAGAGTGTTCGCCCTCGAAACCTGCCGTGGCTGAAAGGGACCCGACAACATAGTGTGTTAAAACCTGTTTCTTTCAGGATGCCATGGGAGTGCCAATATGGACCAGTCTGCTGATTTTTGCAGCCGCTGTACTCTTACTGCGTGCTGAAGGGTTGCAAGGCCAAGATAGAGGGGACAAAGATGGTGGAACCAAGGGTGGAGGCGGTGACACCAAGGGAAAATGCCATGATCATGAGAGCCACTCATTTAACGGGGGCAACCACGGAGATACATCAGGAGGGGGTAAGTCCCCTTCTCTTAGGACAACGCTTGCGACATGAGGTACAGACCCGGGCACAATATTATAGAGCACGCCTCGGCTACAAAAATATTCGTTAGGCGTGTACGTAGAAAATATTACGAGGTACCTTATACAGTCTAGCCCATATCGCAGGCGCGCTCACGTACACACTCAACTAACCATCGTATCTTCTCTACGAAATGTGTGAAAAATTTTAAAACATCACAAGAATGCTCCATAATATTTTGGCTGCACCTGTATGTGGCAGTTGTGGAATGACAGGAAGCTATATAGAGGCCGCAGACTCGCTGTGTGCTTGTAGTTAACGGCAAAAGCGAACAAGGTGTGGCCCAAGAACTGGGCGGCAAGGTTCTTTTTTCTTGAAAGCCATGGGCTTCCCCGGAGCGAATTTCAGATACATGACCTGGATACAAAAGTAACTTGACTTGATTCTATATCTATAAAATAGGCCAAGAAAAATAATTAAAAACAAAGGATATGCGCACATGTGCGAGTGAGATGACATATGATGAAGTAGCGGGCTCTTGAGAGGTGAAGGTGATCGAAAAATGTGAATGATGCAGATGCTCTTTATTTATTTATTTATTTATTTATTTACATACCTTACAGGCCTCCAGGGAGGCATTGTGTAAGGGGGGTACAGAAGAAATATACATACATATATTAGTGCCTAAAAAAGCTGCAAAATCCGCAGCAATGAACAGTGTTAAATAAAAAAAAAATCGTATTAAGCAATCATTGCAAATATAACAACCACTCAGAAGAAAAAACCCAACATGAACAAAATAATTAAACAAGAAAACATACATAAAAAAGTAGCCTGGCAGAAAAACACATACATATCTTACAGATGGAGAAATAGAAAATAGTAACAACATAGCAACCACATGCGATAAGACAGGGAAAAATAACGTGAAACAAAAGTCATGACTTCCTGATACAGATGGGAACGTCCTAAGTAAAATTGTCGAAAAAAATGTTTGAATAGATGATCATGGAAAATTTCACGATTGCGCTGAGAGGCGATATGGTTTGGAAGGCCCTTCCACAAGCGTATAACAAGTGGGAGCGTAGGATGCTCATATTAATCAAAACACGGCAGATTCGCCGCAGCGTTCATGACATCGATAATGAACATTTTGTCCAAAATATGAATGCAATGCGTATTCACAGCGGTTAGTTATCACTGGAAGCAAAAAAAAAAAAAAAAAGGCAATGAAACCGATTACAGTGCGAAACACTAGAAGTTGCCGTTTCAGCTGTACATGTGGCGCCATCTGGGATCCCAGCATCAAATACCGTATTTTATTCTTCTGAAGCCTGGCTTATAACGAGGGAAAGCAGCCGTCGCGGTGGTCCTGTGGTTGAGACGTTTGTCTGCTGAGACCTAATAAACTAGTACTCGGGTTTGAATGCGACCTGTTTCAATCCACTCCTATGTTGTTACTTTTTTACTGTAAAACACTGCAGAAGAGCATGGTTAATCATTGGCAAGTCATAGACTCCATCACTCTCTGTTTGCTGGCGAGCTTGAAAGACCTGTTGGGAGACTCGTGCGTTGGAGCCGGTCTATCGGCCTTATTGTGTATTTAACCTAGCTAGGCCTCGCGGTTGTGACCTCAGGAAACAGTTTAGCGAATGAGATTGACGGCACATATAAGGTCTAGCAAGATTCTTGGTCGGTTGAGGGGATCATATGAGTGCTTTTTCAGCAATAAAGGGTCCGTTCACAGCCTAAGCTGATGGCGGACACTTTCGTCCCTGTAGATTTCCATATCTTGCTAGAACTGCAGTGGAGTTGAAGGTCGAAGCAGGGAAGACTCTGCTCAAGATCGTCAATGTGTTCACATTGACTTGAAACCAACAGTCAGAGACAGCGAAGAAAGTATGGGGAAAATGTTTTAGTGAGAAATGACTTCTAGCCTTCCATGACGCCGATTTCCGAATCACGTGCTACTATGGCGACAAATGAGCCTAGCTTTGCTATTCATGGTTATGCTAAGTGACCATGACTATCATGAGTGCAAAGGACAGCGCTAATGAATCCCATCAGCGCGAAATAAACTTATGTGAAGTACTAGCTATGAAAGGAAGCCTGGATGTGAACACACACCGGCGCGATTTCGCATTACGCCGAACTGAGGGTGCTAGGCTTAGTTTAGTCTAACAGGCCCAGCAAAACCTAAAGGTCTGTAAGGTAACTTTAAATTCGTATATTGCTGTCTGAACACACACTGGACGCAGCTACATATTCCTCAGCCTAGTTAAGCTTCATCGGGCTTAGCTAAGACAACAGGCAGAATTAACATTATTTAGGGCGAAAACACTTCCAGCTGTGACACCTATAAGCTGCGCTTAGCTATATGGCTAATTGTCTTGCATGTTTTATTTACGTTTTTGTTGTATGGAGGGGAACTATTCGTGTAAATAATCATGATTTGTCCAAATAGTCATCCTTCACCCACAGAACTCTAACACGATAAGTTTCTGCCGATGATGAAATAAATTGAAAAATTTCCCTATGCTTTCTTTGCTGCAGCTGAATGCGCTCAACTGTTCGTCAATGACGCGTTGATGCCCAACGCTTCTTTTTTTTTTTTTCTGTCGCGACATATACTCGAGGACACCAACTCTCCGATGTATATTTTTGGTCACCATCGACAGTATTATCTTTGCCTGGCAGGGGGCGTTCATGTCTGTACTATGCACGAGTAAAATTCCAATGACAATGTCTCTTCGAAAACACTCGCAGTTGGGGGCGCGGGAGTCCCCGTGCAAATGAGGCGCAACTCAAACGACGAGCGTCAATCCAAGAAGGAGGACGAGAAGCGCACGGAGCAAAAGAAGCATCAGAGGGCGCCCCTAGCGTGCTTCGTGCGCGGCGAGGCCTTCCAGTGGTCGGGCGCGCAGAAGTTCACCGTCAGGGCCCTGCCTGCAGATAAATGCACGCACATCATCTACTCTTACTTGGAGACGGACAACAACACCGGGGAGTTCCTGTTCCGCCGGAGAGGAGAGCGAGGAGACAAGAGTGAGCATTCCACCTTTCCTTTCTTTTAGTCTCCCCTGCTGTTCAAGGCTAAACTTACTAGCCAATTAAGTGTAAGTAAGCTATAACTAAGCTATAAATGTTACATTGGCTATATCTCTGTAATTATTGCTACTCTGCATCCCACAATCCCGAAAGGCATGGTCTTTTAATAGAGCTTCTAAAACACACCCTGACAAACGTGTTGACCTGGCATGTCACCGCGGGCCATATGAATTGGTACACAGGGTTGTCATGTGTGAACTACACTAACACTGCCAAACACCCAAACACAAGTTCACCCGGTACTCGCCTTTCTTTATCTTCTATGAGCGCTTACCATAAATCTTTTTGGGCATGAGTTTTCGTTTTCGTTAGGTCTTGACACTCCTGTTTCAGAGACTGTATACGACCAGACGTGCAGCCTACAATGATCAGCCTGCAAGTTCTCCCCTTTGGGCCATTACGACAACGGATGCGTTGAGGTTCCCTAGCTTCCAGGTGACTCATTTTAGCTGTGGACGCCGCTGCGTCGACAAGGATTTAATAATATTTTCAAAAACACTCCGGTCCTTCCGTCATCATTGACCGCAGTAGTAACTCTATTATGGTATTGCAAATGTTGCCTCAAAGGATTGCCTGTATCACGCCATTCAATTAGCCCGCCTCAAATGCTACCACCACAACGCTGTTTAATCAATCTACTCTTTGACGACCGCCTTTGCCTAGACAGGGCGAAAAGATATGTGACGCTGCAAAGCAGTGGAAACATAACGGAAATATGACCCCCTCCCATATCTCGCCGAGGTTTGTCTGCCCAGTCTTCCTCTCGAGCACGCATCTGTCTCGGATATATTATAGTTGGCAGGTAGCATGACCTGGTAGCACTTCTGAGATGAAAATCGAACTTATAGGAACCCTTGCATCCCGAGTCTGACACGCTGCTCCTAGGTCATTCAGTACGGTGCTAGGGTTTGGTTAAGGCGGGGCTTCATATCTTTGTCTGTTCGCCCTTCACATATTGTGGGAGATTATGACGGCACGCTATCAATAACACTGCATCTTCTATATGCTATGTGAGAGTCGGAACCGAAATTGAAGCTGCAAACGAAGCCCTATAGCCCACCAAATTCGCAATTGATCGACTTTCCGCGAAGCGAATAATGACAATGATCGCTCATGAGAACATGTATTGTTACCGGGACTGCTGGCGATCCTACACGCTTGTTATTAAGAAACAAAATATTCATGTTTGCTTATAGAGTAATAGAAAGTTAAGTTGATTTCAAAGAAGACAACCTCCCTTGTGAGTCGTTATCGGCTTCACCGAGACGCGTTTATATTTTGGTTCCAACTTAAACTGCAAACATTCAGCGCATGTCGCTATTCCGGCCTGCCATTACATTGGAAAAACTGCGTAAATAGACTAGTTATGAACAAGTATACCATAGGTTTCTTGCGGATATATTTGTAGTATTTTTCTTTGCTTTCTCATGGTAAAAATCACATTAAAGTTACGAAAATATAACATTCGCAGTTCAGCTTGAGCTGTGGTTTGGCAGCGAATATATTTTGGCAGTCATGTTGTGTTTTTTTCTTCTCGCAATATCAGACAGTCGGAGGTGAATCCAAGTTTGCGCTGCACAGCAGTGATAATCTCATGTGACACTTTGTGCCCCGAGTTACGCTTGTGCCCATATCCTTGTAGGGTGGTGTGTTTCAAACCGGTTACCTTCCGAAGTCGAGGCGAACGTCCAAACTTCCACCCTTCCGTTCTCTATAGCCCATGTATTTTTCCTCGTCTATTCTAAAGATGTAGAGAAAGCTTTCACTCGGTACTTTGCCACGTCTTGGCCAAGGGAGGTGTCGCTCGGGATGCCGTTGGCGCGACGGCAATAAACAAAGAAACAGTACCTATGGCAGCAACAGTTATCGCGCTATAGGGAGTCATTGTCTCCATTTATATGCAGAAAACAATGTAGTAGCTTGTTTTCAAGTCTAAAACTTCACCGTTCACCAAAGTCCCCTCCCCCCTGAAGAAAACAAGAAACGCATCGAGAAGAAACTTCATTTTTGTCCCCCGTCGCTAAGCTACATATTTCCCCTTAGAAAACCGCGACAATAGTTACCTCTGGGCTGCGGATCACCTAAGCATCTGCCGGGTTCTCCTCGTCAGAAAGTGCTACACAATTTCCAGAAGATATTACTCTTTTTAAATTGCAGATATACTGCAGGACATGGGGAAACTAAAGCAGGATTCGAGGGCGAAGAACCTGAAGGTTCTCTTCAGCTATGGCGGCGGCGCGCACATCCAGAGCCTCCTGAACCAGATACGCGACGACAAGAAGGCTAAGGAGCTCGTTGAACGCATAAAGTCCTTGCTGAACAACCTAAAACTAGACGGCATCAACTTCCACTTGGCTGGACCTGGCCCACAAGTCTGCAAGGACGACGAAGTCATCACGATACTCAAGTTCATCAAGGTGAGCCAGCACTTGTGTGTTACGTGGTAGGAAGGCGAAGCGCGGGCTTCGGCCAATTTCTTCTGGCCAGGCCTCTTCACTAAAGAATCTCTGCTGCATCTTTTGTAGTCCTGAGATGCACGCAACACATTCTATTGCGATCGGAACAGAACAGTTGGCGCATTAACACGAATAATATACTGAGAGAAAGTGTGAAATGACCATGGAATGATGCATTGCCCTTTTAAATGACTTGGCACAATGTATTACGCAATCACTGTGGTGATCATTGCGCCGAGACAAAAGGCAGAAACGACAACCTGAGAAAGTATTATGCGTCAGCCTGCATAATGACGTGTCTGAATGAACTAACGGCCTAGCCTATTGCAAGTCAACCTAACGTGAAGTTTTCGTAGAAAGTACGTAGCGACGAAGGTGTTCGTTTTTTGCCTACTTCGATTCAGCAATTCTCGCTGCTTTAGACCCCCAGACTGGGCGAGAAGGCAAGCTGACGTCCCATGTGGGACAGTCTGGAGGTGGGTGTTGTTTTGTGCGCTCAACAGCTGCACGGTTTTTGCGAGTCTGGGAAAGGCTAGCCTTCATTTCCCCACAGCTCGGAGCGTGGTCGGGCTTTGAACATATTAAACTGATGCGGATTTTACTAACAGCAGGCTAGTGGGCAGCATAGTGAAGCCCTTAGGACGCCTCTAAATTTTCTAATGAGGAAAAAGTAAATCGAACCCTCGTGTATAGTTCTGAATACCATATGGCCTTTTGGGATGCAGTAAGGGCTACTTTATACAGTTGTGGAAGTAATCCTGTTGTTTGGTTATTTGTGATAAAGTAGGTACAATGTAAAAAAAGGTAATTATCAATGCGCGAATTTTATAGGGGACATGCCGCGTAGAAAGTAGTGTGGCGAGTACACATGAGTTTGTCCTGACAGTTGGTAATCGGAAGGTGACATTGCCATGCACTGACAGGCTCGCCGCTTGAGTGACACCACGAGACCACATATACAACGAAGTAGCTCCAATTCAGGCAGCTACTTTGAGATGTAAGGGAGAGAAGACAAGTATATTGCTTTATCGCGTAGTTCGATCTTTGCGTTTCTGTTACAAATGAATAACCAACGTGCCCAAGCTTCGGTCCTGAACTAATGGCTTGCTAAGAGGCTTGACGCAGACAGATCCAATTTAGCTTCGCGTTCACGCGTTTACATCTTATTAGGGTTACCGATACTTTGACAATTTTTTAATGCCTGCTATTAGCTGTGCCAGCTACTATTATATCTTGAATGGTAGGATACCATTATCCCTGAAATGGAGAGTATTTAACAGCTTTATCTTATCAGTATATCCACATATGTGGAAGAAACGGGGAGGAAGAAAGGAAATCAAATTGTTTGAGGACTATGCAGAAAGCTATGCAATAAAAATGGCAGATATAACGTCAAGGGACATGATAAATGCCGAAATGGTCAAGGAGCAAACACAAGGTAATGATATTCTGTAGCAATTCAAAAGGAGAAATTATTATACGCAAGCATTGTAATGCGAATGTAAAAAAAAAGCGATGATCATAAGAGTGACAGACTGCATTCCAAGGGCAGGCAAGCGCAGCAAGAGGCGGCAGAAAGTTAGCTGGGCAGATGAGTTATGGAAGTTTGCGGGGTTTAAATTGATGCAGCTGGCACAATGGCTTGTTCATTAGAGGGACTTAGGATAGTAGTGGGTGTAGTCAGGCTTATGATGATGATATCATTGGGACACATCTCCTTGTGCGACAACACGCGTCGGTCGCACAATGAACATCGGCGGAGTGTAACGAAGCAAGCAGCGGGTGGTCTTCATGCAACTAAATTGTCTGCATAGCAGCTTTTACGGCAAGTTTATAAGCGCTAGTATGGTATACGCAGATGTATAAAGTAGTGACAGGGCAGGCGGTGTAAGAAGAAAGTTTCGTTTACGATGGCAATTTTTAGTAAAGGTTACGTTGGGGCCGTTAAAACGATTTAGATTTTTGCGGTACCTATAGGCTAGAGCGTCAGTGAACTTATCCACAGGCTCTAATATGGAGTCTTGCTGTTTCGTCAGAAGGGCAAAAATAGGTGGTGAAATATGCATATCATGATTATGGCCTGCCGAAACGCATTCTTTTATCACGCAGACACTCCGGTCGGCGGTCGGCAGCGATGTCGTGATTACAGCTCAACTTCCTGCCTGCCGCCGGGAAAACAAGTGCAGGCTCTTTATGAGCGAAAAAATGTCCAGGTACCCATCTTCTTTACTTGTGGCAGCGCTTTTTTCGACTTTGTGTCAGGTGGCATAAGTACAATTCTCTCGAATTCGCGGCAGGTGTTCAGCAAGATTTAAGCCCATGCATTGACCATTTTGAATGAAGGTGTTAAATACATGTGGAAACATAAAAATGTTGTTCAAGTTCACACAAATTTTATATATGTCGGGAAGTGGTGCTCGTGAAAAGTGTACATTGCAAAGTGCACTGAGGTAGTATCCTGGTGCGCGCGCTTTGAGTCTAATTTATGCCATTAACTCCTGTTTTTTTCCCAATGAATTCTTGCATATTTTACAAAAACCGAGAGCCCACTGTGACAAATGCGCATCAGATGTTTGTCCAATATGGCGACCTAACAAGTTCGAACAAATCTAACAGAAACGAAGTCCGTATAATCTCATGGCACTTTAACCGCTTTACCGTGCAGCTCCTGTCACAGTTCTCATCCTCACATGCATAATAAATTGCTTGAGCAGAGTGAGTATGTTTGGATATCTTGCTACTTATTTCAGGAGCTTGGATTACTTATTTCTCATAACCTTCGACTACAAGCTGGACGATCTGTCCAGAGCGAAGATGACCAGCGGGCTGTACCATTACAATGACAGCAACGGTCCGACCAAAATTGAGACGGTAGGCCATTGATGTGCAATATTTGCCATTTTGCTTGACATGCTTGACGCCAATACCGCAGAAGGGCTGAACAGCTAGCCCTCACCGAGTCACAGCAGATTTATTGATTAACATGCACGATAATGCAACCATTCGTTATGATTCGAACTGCTGTGTAGAGGCTACTGCGGTGTACGTAAAATCTGGTTAAATCTCGGTAGAAAAATGCTTTGCGCGGTGAGGGCAGAGGCGGAGAAAGTGGCAAATGCAGCCAGGATGGAATTGGTTCCGCAGGAAAAGGGGTAGTGAGACTGAGGTAGCCTTAAATTTGTAGGAACGTCAGAATGTTTGATGCGTTGGTTTTTGTTTGGAACAGTACGCAAGCGAGTAGTATATAGATGGATCGCGACCTGAAATTCAGTTACACCAAATAAATAATTTATAATTAGTTTTTATCGAAAAAGTTTGGTTGCAGCACCGGAACGACAACTATTTTGTCATGGACGATCTGAGGTCACGCGAGACACGAAAAACTGCGATATAATTGACGTCTGTGTGATGATTAGAACCGATGAAATATCTACCTCCAATTGTGGCCGGTGCAATAAGGACATTTAACGTAGCCAAACAATACCAGTCTCTCATTTATAAACTGCAGAGTAGGACCATTCCTAACAATGCCAGACAGTGCCTCAGCCTGTCGTAATCAGTTTTGTGGAGTGAAATCCTGGCTATGTTGATGACCTGTTCTGTTAGTACCATAGGTATTGTCCTAACTCCTCGCATGAGATTGTACACAAGCTGTAGGCCCCATCTCTGGTTGAATGTTTGTGGGAAAAAGTGGCATGAATATGTTTAGTTTTCGGAAAATCAGAGTGGCCAAACAAATTTGCAGAGGCGTAGAAATAGTAATATGTTTAAGTTCTCGTACAGTGAGCTTGCTGATGAGGTGTCATTAGAAGACCAAATTTGTATGGTTCTTTACTTTGGGAAGAAACACGTTAAGAACCTACTTGAGCGCATTTACCATGGTAGATAGTAGTGTGCAAAGTGAGATTGATGGGGTTTAATCATTCAAAGCGACTCGGGCTGAGACGCCGTAGTGGAGGGCTCTGGAAATTTTGCCCGCCTGGGGTTCTTTAACGTGCACTGACACGGGCGCTTTGCTTTTCGCCTCTATCGAAAAGCGACCGTCGCGGCCGGGATTCCATCCCGCATCCTTAGAAATAGTAGTCTAGCGCCCTAACGACTGCACCACTACGGCGAGGCAAAGGTAGGTTCAATAAATGAGTTAAGTTAAATTGGTTCACAGGAAGGGAAAGGCGCAGTAACTGTCACACTTGCTCTGTGGACACCCGAACCGCGCCGTAGGGGAAGGGAGGAGGGTGGGAATGAAAGTGGAAAGAGAGAAAGAGGAGCCGTAGTGGAGGGCTACGGAGTAATTTCGACCACCTGGGGATCTTTAACGTGCGCTGACATCGCACAGCACACGACGCCTCTTCGTTTCGCCTCCATCGAAACGCAGCCGCCGCGATCGGGTTCGAACCCGGGAACTCCGGCACAGTAGTCGGGCGTCTCACCACTGCCCCACCCCGGCGGGGCTCAATAAATGAGAAATGTAACTGTTTCGAAAGAAGCATCGCCAAAATACTTTTAGTTTTATATATCACCGCGATATCTAGGTAGCCTTGCTCAAATATAACTAATATGCTGCAGTCCACTGAGGTTAAACATAAAAAAAACGCTCCTAGGAGAAACAAAAAAGATTTAAATTTAGAGGGCATGAATTTAGAATTGTGTTGACGCTTAAGTTAAGATATAATTATGAGATTCATTGTGGGAGGATATCTTATCGCTCATTTTCATGACATTAAAATTAACTCCGTCACATTAAGGTAGACACGAACCCGTTTGAAACAGTTTCTAGCAGGCTTTTTAATGCGTTTGATTGGGTGCCCGTAAAGAAAACTAGCGCTAATGAATTTAGTTGGGCACCCCCCCCCCCCCCCCCCCTACCCAATTGCAGAATCTAGGGGAATATTAGCAATATTGTTACTGCGTCAAATATGAAAGGCCTGATAGTTGGTACCTGTGGGACTCCATACGTTATGTCCCTAAAATTTGAGGGACATTTGTGAATATGAGTGCATTATATTTTGCCTACGAGGCAGCACCATATTTGCCTAAGCTTTAGCCGACATATACAATACCTAGCTGTATTGTGAATCACGGTTTAGAGTTTCTTGGAATCAAGAGCTTTCACGTAGTTAGAAAACAAAAATGCAACTTAAAGAAGTTGCCATTGCACGCCTTTTTGCTTTGGAATAGTGCAGAATCCGGCAATTTTCAAGACTGAAACTTTGACTTGTGTTTGAGATTATATTTTGCACTTGCATTCAGGATTACAGTCTCTTTAAACATCACATTCAGCTTGGTCAATATAATAGGGAAATAAAGGTATCCGTGTGTAATAAATGTATTAGTGTATAGTTATTAAGGTTGTTTTGTGCCTCCGCCTTTACATACGCCCGTTAACCATGCAGCTTTCATTCTGTAAAGAAACGTGCTACTAGAAGCACTCAGTACGAATTTGGGTAAGCGACAGGGAATATAAGAGGTAGCTCTCTTTAAAGGAAGAATGCTGATTACCTATTTACCAGGCTAACAAGTATCTTTCCGTGGTTGTACAAAACGTGCTATTTCCTCTTTTGAGGTAGGCTCTGAAAGTAAAAAAATAAAAGGTTCACTCAGATTCTAGGAAATGTGTATCAGATTTACATGTTTGTGCTGTTTTTGGGCTAATAAATGCTTCTCTTCTGAAAAAAAAAAAAAAAAGATTGCCTCACTCACTTGCCTTCGTCAGGCCAATGTGGAATTTCCTTTTAACGTGTAGGTTTGTATAGGTACATGTTGGAGCGCTTCTTTCGTATATGTTTGTTAACAGGTTCCCAAAGGCGTTCTCAGTTAAAGATTAAGTAGGAGTTTTTTCCGTAACATTCATTCGTCGTCTCTTTGAGGTACAAGCTTAACTTGTTCCAGTACTCACTCTACTATCAGACATGTGTCATTCCTTCTTTCTGTGAGTGAAGAGAGAGAGAGAGAGAGAGAGAGAGGGAGAGAGAGAGAGAGGCAAGCAGTTTCTTTCATAAACATAAACTGTTAGGGAGTGAACCATTCTTTTCCAGCTTTCCCGTGCTTCCTAAAGGCAACAGGCAGAAACGTAGAATTGTAATTCTAAATAATTTCCTGGTAGAAAATATCATACGCGATTGGATATTTTGTCTCGTAATACAGCATAATACAGTTTCATTCTTGAACAAAAGTGAGCTGAATTTCTAAAATTTGCTATCCGACGCACGCAGTTATTATCTGAAACTTGTTTTATAAAGTGTGAATAAAAAAAATGGGGCATGTGATCATTCATTGAGCAAGCAATTGTTCCGGAAAAAAAGATACTGTGAAAATTCAAACTTTAGAAACATATGAGTTATGTTTCACTGTCTTCAATGACTTCTTGCACAAAATCAATATTTGCACACCAATAGTAAGATATTATTTCAATTTGATTTTGCCTAATGTTATTGTTTGCAAGGAGGCTATTAAGGAGGTTATTAGATGCCATTTATTGAGGATGGCAAATTCCGCAAAATACTTGACAAATTTAAACAATGTTTCGCAATCTAAAGAGGACAACATAATAAATGAACAGAAAGTGTCATTTAGAAAAAAAAGTAAGTTCGCAGGTATTATTTATGACAGTGCACGCATGAATAATTTTATAAGCTAGCGTATTCTTTATATCTTGAGCTACATCACCTACTCGTTTGATTTTGAGCAGCGTAGAAATACATTATAATAAGTTCCTGATAACCATATTAGATCTACACGTACAACGTCTATGTGAAACAAATTATTAGAAAGACACGTTAATTGATCGATATCCTCTTAGACTTCTTCTGTTTTGTATTGAGGGCTATGCGTATTCAAGTGCCACAAAAAAATTTCGATGAAGGCAGACATTTCCTAGTTGTGCTGTTATCACCGCAAGTTAAGGACATCAAGTGGTCTAAATCTCCGGAGTCCACCATTACGGCGTCTCTTATAGCCTGGGTCGCTTTGAGACTTTAGAGGTCGTAAACCAAACGAAACCAAATTAATCCAAACCATCAAACAGGTTTGCATCAGAATAAGACTACATGACTACTCTAGGCTTCAGAAGTTCCTTATTCGCTCTTCAGCCCAGTTGACATGACTTACACCCTGCAATCTTCTGAAACGATTCTTATTTCCCGAAAATTCGATTACCATTTCTTTTGAACAACATCTATCCTTGGACGAGCATACGAAATGATAGTTCACTTCTTCTGCTTTTGATTTGGCCACCCAGAGCACTTTTATTTTTGTTCGGAGACGTTTTGTTTGAAACATGCAAGAATTATCTTCAATGACTTTTCAACTTTTGTGCTGGCTACCTAGGCTTTCTTTATAGACAATTTATGAAATCATAGTCAGGTAACCGTCAGTTTATTTTCATTGGTGGAAGACGGTGGAATGACGGTGGCGTCACTGTCGAACAAGAGGGGCAGGATGAGCCTTTAATGAAACAAGAAAACAATATCGCCTATTTAAGAATGTTCTCTTCTTCCCTGCGCGGCAGCCATGTGTCTCAAAATTCTGCCATCTGCTATAATATTGCAGAGAGCGTTTGGTTTTGCTTGATAATTGTTTTTATTCGCAGTGTTTGACGCCAGTAATTTTTTGTTGAAGGCTCTCAATGTCCGATGTCAGTGGACGACCCCAGGTGGGGGAAATTATGGGAGCCCTCCACTACGGCATCTTCCATAGTCTGATTTGCTTTGGGACGTTAAAAACTATAAACCAATGCAAATCAATGTCCATCGCATGCCTCCCAGATGCTTCGGTTCACTGCAGAAAATTACAAGTACGTGTGGATGTTGACATATGCAGACGACATTAATTTTGTGTCTTTGGTTTACCGGCTACCAGCACAAGCGATTAGCCTTGATAGCTCGACAGGCCCTACTTTTGGTACAATGTTACCTTCGAGGCATGGGATCACCTCTATTAGTGGAAAAAATCAAGCGTTGTCCTATTTTCGGATATAGGAAGACCTTCTCGTTAGTTGAAAATAAACCTTCGTCCTTCTTGCATTCGCCCGTTTAGTCACATACACACATATCGTTATTCTCATGCACAAATTCAGGTAATCCTGCACATGTTGCGAAATGAGAGCATTTAGCTCACTCAGTGCACCTCATGACTGGGTATTCGACGCGGAAACCTCAATAACAAGAGAAACAAGTATTGCTTTTATGATTAGCCTTTGCTGCTGGACTCTGTAGGGTCCAGCTAGGACAGCATGAAACAAAGGATAGAAATTGAAAAAAAAAAAAAGAAAAAAGAGAGAGGTTATGACAACCTGCGTGTTAAATAAGGTTACTTTTGTTTTAAGAAGGCCGCAATGCTGTCTGGTCTGCCCGACGTAGCTAGTAGGCTTTTCTGATGCTGCAGATCAGTTGACGCCAATCCCTGGCTTCATTGCAAAATAATTCTTTATAGCATTCCGTGAGTGTACAGAACGGCAACTCTGTTTGGGTTCAGACGAACATGCAGCTGCCCCTGCGGCTCGCTGAGACACTCGTTTTCTCAACACACAAGGTATGCCGCAGAGCAAGTATCAAAACACTTGAGAAATAGAGAACTTATGTCAGCATGTCAGGTGGAGCCCCTGAGGACTCAGAGGTGTAAAATAAAATCAGATTTTGGTCGACGCTTATACAGTCTGCTTCAGAATGAAGACAACTCCTTTGGTCGAAACATTGGCAGGTGAACGAGAGATCTCCTTTCACCTTTTCTTTTTATTTGACGATTATATACGTGCGCGAGCGAAACGAATCATGCGGCACAATTCCAATGACATTGCTGTTGCATCGACAGGAAACATGCGTGGGAAAGTGGATCAATGCCGGGGTTCCGAAGTACAAGATAGTGCCGGGAATCGCGACACACGGCCGCAGCTTTACATTGAATAACCCTTTCCACAACGGTGATGGTGCCAAGTTGAAGCAAAGCCACCCACTCGGTAACGCAGCGGAGATGACGAAAACCGACGGCTACATGAGCTACGTCGAGGTAAGGTAAAGTCTCACATTCACATTAACGGTAAAATGAAAGCCTTGTCGGCTGTCCGATAAAAATGAAGGCTAGAAAGTTTTGTAGGTGCTTATATGTACAGGTGGTTCATCGTTTCCTTCTTGTGAGTGCAATAAGATTTATCTTGCTAATACTATAACGTAGGAGACGATAGCGTGCAAAAGCTGTATAATAACATTTTTGGTGCTACGGCAATAACGGCAAGCTTACCCACGACCAACGTTTACTTCCTGAGAAAGAAAGTGCAAATGAATTATTAGTAAGTTATTCATTCCTCGGATGACTGTTGGCCGGGAAGGCAGCATGCTATAACTATTCCGATGTAACCCTTTTCGGCTTATAGGACCGCACAATATTTTGTTATAACTTGTGCTCTCAATCTGTTTACGATTTGGCTGCAAAGTAGGATATAATTCACAATTTCTGTCATAAGTACAACGAAAGGAAAGGGGTATAATCACAAATTGAAAGGGTGGCGACAAAATCAAATCATGATAGCGCGCAACTAAAGCAATTAGAAACGAAATAGGGCGAGTGTAGCTTAACATAGGAACGCGATAAAAATGAAAATAATTTTTGATACGATTCTCAATTTTTGAGCAAATGTGGCCAACGGGCCTAAAAGTGCATCCGTGATAACTTCCCAAGGGCCAGGTGGCGTGGCTGGGTTTGGCGCGTTGAGCAAATGAAACAGTTTTTTGCTTCCCGAGTCCAGCCCATATAGGCGGCTTGAGTTGGGAAACATTGGTTTAGTTTGGAGGAAACGACTGGAGCAGAACAGCGAGCTGGGTTAGTTGTTGGATGCTCATCTCGGAAATGGGGTAATGCGTTAGAAGACACGGGTCAAAGAAACACAAGACTACGCGCTTCCTGGTCTCTTCTTTTTCTGTTGACCGTGTCTTCTAGCTCGCTTATACCATTTCCGATATCGAGCAAACTACTTTATCCTAGCCTGTGACTAGTTAAGCAAGCGGGCACCAGGAGCTAAGGGCTCACTTTACTTCCCTTGGCCTCCGCCGAAGAACAGCTGCATCAGCAATGGGGAGCCGCCTGGTGTCCGACGCCTTCGTTTCGCAGTATGTGCCAGAGTGCCTAGAAATATTGTAGACGCACGCGTAAGCTGTCCACGGTTGAGGGTGGAAACGGATATCGGAATGCTCAACGCTATTGAGCTCAGTTTTTACAATAGATACAGGAGAGAGCGAAGCATGGCGGAAGCAAGTCAGATTACGTGTCATTGAATCTAGCATAGACTGCGCTCGTAAATATTACGGTAAACCTAAATGAATACACCTGAGTCCAACGCATTAATCGAAATAACATGCTTTTTGAGAAGTTTCTTTCCCGTTGCCGGCAAGCAATATGGAAACTCGGAAGTATCATCCATTTTAAATATCGATCACAAGGGCTCCAAGCCCGGCCGCTCCAAGCGACGTTTCTAGTGCAGTGTTTAGACATTGGAAGGAAAAAAAAAGAAACACCTTTACACTTATCATCATCACCATCATCATCATCATCACTCCTTCTGCCAAATTGTCGCAACTTTCACTGGAGCACGAAACATTGCATATACGTTCTTGCTTATGAATCTTATAATTGCAATCAGATTGTCAGTATAATATTAAAATAAAAGTTATGATTTTGTAGATTTAAAAACGATCTTGTAACCTGTCAGGCTTCAAAGCGGTAATGTCAGTTGTAGAAAAATGGGGAAAATATTGTAACGTTTTTGAAGTCATCCCGTAAACAACATTACTGAGACCAAAGAACGGCGCACATGACCATACACTGCGCCTCAACTCACACCCGCTTCTTCTTCGTCCTCCTACTCCGAGTTCCTCATCTTCATCATCCATATGGTCTGTAACAATAATGAAATTTGCACATACTCCAACTGTTATGTTCGAACTGCACCTCAACTCACACCCGCTTCTTCTTCGTCCTCCTACTCCGAGTTCCTCATCTTCATCATCCATATGGTCTGTAACAATATTGAAATTTGCACATACTCCAACTGTTATGTTCGAACTGCACCTCAACTCACACCCGCTTCTTCTTCGTCCTCCCACTCCGAGTTCCTCATCTTCATCATCCATATGGTCGTTAACAATATTGAAATTTGCACATACTCCAACTGTTATGTTCGAACTGCACCTCAACTCACACCCGCTTCTTCTTCGTCCTCCTACTCCGAGTTCCTCATCTTCATCATCCATATGGTCAGTAACAATATTGAAATTTGCACATACTCCAACTGTTATGTTCGAAACGTTTCCAACCAAAATTGGAAATTGACGTTAGACGCAAGAAAAAACATCGCGTGAAAATATGCCGTATATAACATTTCTTTTTGCACCATCAACAATCTATATTCAATATTGCAGCAAGGACCTTACCTGTGTAATGGAAGTCAGCACGAACATAATTAGCACTGTATGTACTATCAGTATCATGTATGACATATGAACTTACGAACTTCAGGAACCGCTCAGTTAGCGTAATAGAAACGTTCCATACAAGTGGAAATTTAATTCAAGCATTTACATTAAGCACTGCTAAATGCCCTTTTAGTGGGCCAGTATTAGACGCTGCAGTAGGCTTCTAAGCAGGGCTGTGAGTGCGGTCATTGGCAGCTGCTCCGCTCAGGAAGAGTACAGTTGACGCATCGAGGAAATGAATATAACCTTGAAATAAATAAAAATAAATATGACGGAAAATGTGCCGAGTCGGGTTTTGAATCCTCCGCGACGCTAACGGAGCTGTTGAATGCAACTCTCTCGCGTAGTACATTGCTTGTTGTCGTCTTCAACAACTTCCACCCCTATGCAATGGGTCTAAACGCACTGCTATCGCATTACCTTCTTAGCAAAATCATGTGGTCCGAAAAGTTTACCTTTAAGGTCCCCAGCCACCGATTTTGCAGATCTTTGCCTGAAGCGTGACCTTGAAACACTAGCCTCGGTCTGAAAACGAAATGAAATGAAACGTTCTGCGCACGCATTTCGAATTTGGCCAACTTTGCTAAATCGGCGTCTTTCGTAACATTATGGGAAGTAAGGATGAACTTAAACAGTTATTACGAGCTAAAAATGTTTTATATCGGAAAGGGAACTGGCCGCGATAGGGCGTCCGAAAGGAACAACAGTGGCTCTGGCCACGTAGGCCGCGCGATGATGGAAAATCTACGTAGAGTACAGCTCAATTGCCCTGAAAGCATGGAGAACATGGAATGTTTTGTCACGTTTGTGCACTTCGTTAGTGGAATGCTGTGTTTTTCGGTCACCGACGTTGCCACGGTGCATACATGGCACGAAAAACACCTCAGTGAAGCAAAGGCAACGATGCTGGAATTAAAGTCTATCCGCAGAAGGCGCCACGTTCGTAGAAAAAGTTTGATGTGGCAGTAGACAGATACCTGAAAAAACGCATCTGCACTTCTTAAACCAAATCCCGCTGTTACAGCTCGCTGACGGCTTACGCTCGTTGTGCATTATCTGTTGTCGAGTATGTTATAGTCAATATCCAGGGGGCCATGTAGTTCATCTGCACGAGAAATCATATCAGAATTGATTTCGGCGCGCATGTATCGTTTTTGCACGGCAGCCTAAAGCAACAATATTACAACCCTTACTCATACCCCGTTATGTGTGTAAGGTGATTGGTATGAGTTATGCTGAAATTAAAATTAATTTTGGGATACAACTCATCTTTTAAAAGTGCAGTGTGCCTTAGAGGAGACCAACTATTAATAAGCAGCATAATTCGCAATAGCTTATTGGGCTTGATTTCAGACGTGTCGGCGGGTCGGCTACATGGGCTGGCGCCGGCATTGGACAAACTACGCAGCGACGCCATACATGTATCACAAGGATCAGTGGGTGAGCTACGACGACAAGGACAGCGCTGACGTCAAGGTTTGTACTCCTTCTTTGAAGGAGAACACCTTATTGGCGTCATGAGAGGCTAAAGCAGAAAGTGTGGGCAGGGAGTGCTACCAAAAGTATCCCGTGATTTGTTATCAAAATTGTAAAATAGATGTTTCGGTAGCGTGCAAGCTCAATAAAATCACAAGCGCCGTGGGACCGAAAACGGCACCGTCATTAGTGTTGAAGTTATAAACATTGATATCCTCGAGTCAAATTGCATCACTAGGCAATATTGCGGGAATCCTTTTTATGGTTGTTTTTGAATGCTTAGTATTCATCAGAATTTGTTGCGCTGCTCTGAATGGTGACGTTTTTTTCGTCGAATAAGGAATTGCAGACCACAATTCCATTTTCATTTTGTTCAACGGTTAAACCACGAAAATATAAATCATTTTATATTCTGTAGCCCCTAAAAAGGTCAGTTACGCAAGCGCATTACTGACCTTTTTAGTTTAGTCTCTCCAGACATTCCCAGTAATTATGAAGCTATCAATTTCTTTCACCTCTAGAAATAGAAACGAAAATATTTTTCAGTGCAAACAAGTGAATTACGGATATTTTATTTAGTGCAAATGAATGAAAACCTCTACAGCATTTGAACACTAATTTGCTTAGCAGATATACAATATTTGTAACTCTTTATCAAGAATACAAGATATTCTAAAGAAGCTATTTTGCGCATCAAAATATGATTTATTATTAACACCAACAAAATTTTAGAATATGGAATACTTACATCGAATGAACATGCTCTAAGAAGATATTTAAGATTATGCGCGATAATCTCTTGTATATCTATATGGAATGAAGTGGAGATGTTGCTGTTAAACATTTTGTTAACCAAAACTGTACTTTTTTATGTACATCAATTATAAGCCAGCGTCTATGTTCCGAGAAACTTGATTTGTTATTTTTCCCTGCTGTACTATAAAAAGTGATGAGCGTGTTTATGCAGGTCAAACTAATACCCCGGAGCTCATGGAAATAACAAAATTCACATCAAACTAAGGGTACATAGTATTTACGATGCCTTTTATATTAGTAACCTAACATATACAATCGTTTAAAAGAGGAAAAATAAAGCATGCCAGAATAACTCGTTTATAGGAAAGGCTGTAATTCCATCGAAATAAATTACCAACCAACCAATCTACGTGCATTTCTTTATTACCAAATTTTCAGAAAAACTAAGCCACGCTTCGCTAGTTATCTCAATGACTTCAATAATGTGTGCATAAATCCGAATTTGTTTAAACAGGAGATTTTGCAGGGCTAACTATTATTGCACTAAGTACTGACGTAAATTAATTAGGACATATGTACGGACATATGTTTTTATTGACACACCTAAAGCTTTCGACTCATATTATTTATTCAATGTGATCCTTTAAAGTAAAACAAGTGGGTGCAATCGGACTACCTTTTTCCCTTTTGGCTACTTATTTGTCAACTATGCATGTGACCGTTTGAAACACATGGTGCCAAGAAGGAACAATACTCTGCCAAATAATTTTTTAAATGATGTGAACCGTTATACGGTGCGCACCCTGAGTCCTCGCTCGTCTGAAGTCTAACCAAAGTCAGCGATCGAAGTGACCCAGAGAAAAACACAAGAAAACGGCTGAAAGAGAAACATAAGAAACGGACAGCCAAGAACAAGCTTCCGCGCACCTGAAAGATAACAGACCAAAGAGATAACAGAACGCTCCGGCGCATCCCCCTAATTTGCCGGCAGAGAGGGGTAATAAACGAAGGGATCAACTAAAAATAAGCGAGGCACAATCATTTTGCATTATTCCTTGCCCAATCGAGCTTTGAATAACCATTCATTGCCTAAACGAGTAAAAAAAAGGGGGCCTTCTGAAGTTAAGCAAAGCCGATAATACTAATAGATAACAAATCCCTTATCACCCTTCAGCGAAAGTTTTCGGTCTAGCTGGTGTAACAGCAGATATATTGCCGCTTAAGAATTCGGAAAGACCAAACCCGTTTAAGCTAATGACAGTGTACTGAGTAGTAGTGTCTTGACCCATGGTTGAGTTCGAGGTCTAAAATTAAATACAGGTCAAGTTAGGATCAAAAGCGAAACCAAGGTCAGGTTATGGTTGGCCACTCGTAAGTACTAGGTTAGATTATACCGGCCTTAGTTTTAATTACTCGCACTAGATCACGTAGTTGGGACGTCACGAAACCGCTTATTTAATTCTAACTAAATAGTGCGTTTTGGTCTCATAGCTCCAAACAACTCGTCGACCAATCAGAGCCCGTCCTTGTCACCTGCCAACTACCCCCTGCGAGACGCATAATAGTCTGTTTTCGAGGCTGTGAGCTTTAAACGTGCTAGCGTCTCGGTGGTTACTACCACCAGGAAACCCTAGCAAACTGCACCCGGTGGTTGCCATAGCAATCACTGGGTGCAATTTGGTAGGGCTTATGTATAGCTATGGCAACGGCTAATTACGGAGCTCTCCGTAATGACCTCAGAAAACAGCTTAGCCAATTAGAGTGATTGCAAAAAAAGTCCGATACTTGGCTTGGGTGATCCTATGAGTGTACTCAGCAGGCTGAAACGCTATCCATATTTTCGCTCGGATACACTGACCATAACACTATACGGTTTGCAATTAATCATAACTTAATATTATTTAAATATATTTGTCAAGTCAAGGGAAACAAACAGTTAGTTCTCATTGTTTTCATGAAACACTTTATCAGTTGAAGTGAAGGACAATAAAGCGTCATTTTGATGCTTAAGCTCAACTTCTCTACTTCGTCGATGAGAACGGCGAAAGTTTTCGAATCACTTTCCATGCCACATTTATATTTAACCTGGATTGTTTTCTTTGAAGTGCAATCGCAGACGGCAATGATAAACGATTTTGAGCAACTTCTCTTCTTTCTTCTTGTGTTTGGTAGGGTGGTAACTCCGATGAGAACGACATAACCTAGCACCTTCTCGAAAAATCGGCCAGGCGAACGCCCTGATGTGTATAGCTTTGTTGCTCTAAAATTCGTGAAGAGAAAAATGGAGAATTAGAGTAGGTAATTTGGAAGGAAAAGGTCCTAAAACCGACGGCCCTAGCCTGCACTTAGTTATCT
Organism: Amblyomma maculatum; assembly: GCF_055883805.1. Taxonomy (NCBI): domain Eukaryota; kingdom Metazoa; phylum Arthropoda; class Arachnida; order Ixodida; family Ixodidae; genus Amblyomma; species Amblyomma maculatum. Next base: position 80,906,331 of record NC_139345.1, read on the forward strand.
ATTCACTGCTTTATCATTGCACTTGCGCGTTAGACAGAAGCACAATTTAGCGAACGATGAACACAATGCCTTAGAAAAGCGTTATGCTGGAGTGGCACACAATGGCTCTGCCTCAGCTTAACCGAAAGCCTCTATTTCCATCCCAAGATTATTATTTACAGATATCATTAGGAAGAAAAGTATAAAACGTGTTCCAGAGGTGTGTACATGTCAAAGTAACTTGGTGAGGTTCCTGGCCACAGAATGTATTCGTTAGGTCAAGTCAATATACTTAGCTCCGTAAAGGCGAAGCCAGCAAACCGTCAGTAGTCCGTCTTGTATTAACAGCCTCTCTATCTGGCTTCACCGTTTTTCCTCAGGTGAGGTGGTTCAGGGATCGGTGGCTGGGCGGTGCCTTTATATGGACGCTGGACGAAGACGACTACGCCGGAAACTGCCGGCAGAGCGAGCGGTACCCAATGGTGGAGGTGGCGCACAATGTCTTAAAGAACTACTGGCCTCTCAACATCGACTGATCTTCGGAAGTAGTAGGAGCAACAGAAGACAGCGTGGAGCGCAAGTACGATAAAGTTAAGGTGATTTGCAGGCAGATAAGAGCGCGGAGAGGAGGTACAGACCATTGGCGGTTAATATCCCGACATGGCATGCCACGCCATGTGCTAGTATTAAAAATAATAGGTCTTGCTTGTACACGTTGTGGCTATAAACACTTCGACTACGAGAGCTCTACACTAAGTCGTTGAGGTTCCATGGAGAAAAGGTAGATACATTATGAAAGAGGTCAAAGATGACATTAATATCTTTGGTAACACCAAATTTCAGCCTTCTTTTTTATAGGAAGGACACGAAACGTGACGTTTTCAGTTCTAATTAGGGGACTGCAGTGCTTTGAAACTGATATGTTTAATGTGAAAGATATGAACAAAGAACCGCTAGCGGTGGTGATCACGTGCGTGCGAAGCAGAGTCTGAATGTAAAATTTCCACATGCAACAATAAGCAGCGAAATTACCGCTATTTTAGTCTGATAATTTGGCATTTATTTTTCCTCTGCAGTTTACCTGCTGCATCAGCGTCAATGATTTTTTGCTTCCCGGTCAGTTGTTTATCCGAAGAGAAAGGAGAATTCAAAACGTATGACGCGCACGTAAGGTACGGAGTGAGGGGTACACTAACTTTAGGACTACCTACAGTTGAAGCTATAGGACGTGTCAGGAGCGTACGAGCTTGTGATATCATTTCTACAGTCTTGTTGTGAAGCGCTATTTGGTATTGCTATGAAAAATTATGTCGTGCAATTTCCGTATTCCTACTTTATCTTAAGTGCACGTTTCGGGGAATTTTCAGCGCACGAATTTGACATGCAAGATTCAGACACGACAGTCAAAGTAAGGGTTGAAGTCAGTCCAGAAGTTAGATAGCCACAGGCGTGAGCAGAATCAGCATGAACATGGCGAACGTACTGGATTGGCCACAACGCGAATGAAAAATTTAGCGAGACTTGAACGCGAGAATCAGGAACTACTGAATGGTTAGTGGGATCGTTTCTTATTTGGGCGCAGCGTTGGGTAAGTGAAGAACACGGCGACGTGACGTCTTCCTGCACAGTGTTTACAGTCAGCCTTCAAAGAAAGTCTAATAGTTAGTGAAATGGCTACGAACTGCCTTGCATAATATATGCCCCATATGGGTCGGGCGAAGCACTGAAGAAACGGGTGCGTTATTAAGGAATGAATAAAAGGCCAGTTCTGGCTGGTCACTTTGAGAGGAAAAGGTAATATTTAATTCTTACCCAACTGGCTCGTTAGTAGGCACGCAATCATATATATGGAACAATCAAGATCTGTAATCAAAGAATGCCACGCTTGTAATTATTGCCATAAACAACACGCTCGATTATTTGGTGTTTAAAATTAAAGGAATGCATTATAAAGTTCAAGCTTTTCTAAGGCCGGACAGATCTAAATGAAGCTTTGCAAGAGTACAGCTAGTTCTCGTAATTCTCCATGCTTACTTCATACGCTTTAGTTCTCGATTCTTCGTCTCCGGACGCTGTTCGTTAATAATGGCTATTTGTTAAAGATTAGAAGAAGACACAGAGATAAAGAAAATGCAAGTGATCAAGCAGAGTGTGCCCTGGTATGACAAGGATGACAAAATGGAAAGAATAAAGGAAGAAGGGTTCAACTCGTTTCATGACTTAGCTCGTTGTGGTTAAGGTAAAGAGTCGGTTAGCTCATCAATAAAAACAAGGAAACGCGTGCAGTGCATGTGCTCAAGTACCTAAGTATTGAAGAAACTCTTTAGTGACCTTTAGGGAAAAGAGAAAAAAGTGTATACGCTTCTAGACTAGCCATGCCTCTAGTTGCCCTACCCAGTTCATAGACACAACCACGGAGCCATGAAGCTACCACGGCCAGGTTTTCTTTTCAGTTATGCTGAAATTTCGGAAAACACCAATCCTGAAAGTGTTTTGATGCATCGAATGCTAAGTTGTGAAATCGAGATTGTTACTTCGCAGCGGTACAAACGACATTGGAGGATCTGAAAGTCTATCGTAATCACGGATGCTCAGCCTGACTGTAGGGGAAAACAGGAGGCATCCCGTGGATGCCGACACAGTTTGTTTGGTGTGTTTCATGATTCTTGTACGCTCTGATTTTTGACCCCGCATAAATGGTCACTGCGCTTTGGCTGTAATCTTTTCGTTTTTACAGCCAACTAAGAGATAGGCTTTAATTTGTTACAGTGTGAGTGGCATTTCTTAAGGTTTAAGAGGGTCTTTTTCAAGTCTGTCTCCGGGGACAGCCAGTGAGGTGAGAGGAAACGATAAAATCGCGCCTCGACCTATGGTCTCCTGAAGCTAGTTCAAAGCTAGAGCCACAGCCTTTTGACGCTCCAGACCTTTCTGCGGAAAGTTCTATTCAGCTCACGGTGGCTGGTAGATATCATTTCTTGTCTTAGGTAATTGTGGGACTAATTGTACGCCGACAAGAACGGAACGGTGACAAAACGTTTATACTAGACGAATTCTATTAGTGTGTGCTTTGCGGGTGTGAAAGAAGGGGATTCTTAAAACTCAGAAACTATTTTACGGCCCCATTTCACGCCATAATTGAACTTTTCGTCACCGTTGTAGTGCTTTATGACTGAAAGCTTTTTTTATCCTGACTAGCTAAGCCTTCTGATACCTATAAGATTCGTTTATTTGATTTCTATAAGAACCGCCTTTTTTTGCACAGGACTGTTATTTATCAACATGAAGAACTCATCCCTTCGCAACATTTAAAGGTGCTTTCAATTACAATAGGTGGTGCTCGTGAAATTTTAAACCTTGTGGGATAATAGATAAGCCCATTTACAGAAAATGCAACTACTCAAAAAATCAGCATGCGTAACTATGATTTGCTTTCAGGGCTGACGGTGATGGAAGACTCTCGCCAGAAGAGAATCGATACCAGCTTCGATGAAGTAGGTGTCGAACTGGAGGGCATCAAGCAATAACCAGCCGGTGTTGAAGCAAACTGAATAAATTATCTAAATATTTTTTTTACTCACTTACCAAATATATTGCAGGTAGTTAAGTAGTTCAATGAAAGGGCGAGCAGTCCCTGCATAGTTTTGTGTTTGTTTTTGTCTACTCTTCAGTACAAGAATAATGTTTTAACCAGCAAGAAATTTACTCTGCAGCAATAAATGAGCCACGCAGAGCTTCTCAATGGGAAATGTATATTGGGTGTCGCTTAAACGCCTTTATGTAGACGCGCAGCTAAATAATTTAGCGGCAAAAGTTTTACACTCAATTTGAAGGCTCTCAAGATAAAAGGAAAATGGCGTGTACTGACAAATCTCGCGTTCTAGGAACAAAAACACAGTTTTCACTGAACGCGGAAGTGAAACAAGTCGAAAACTGAACTTCTTGCTCCTTGCGGCGCATTTGCCCCAAAGTAAGTATAACCACAAAGAAAATTCGCCGTCACACCCAGCTTAAAGGCCCACTGTCCACCCTCCGGTCGAAAAAATTTTCTTAAATTTTCTTCCCCGGTGATGGTGCGACTTCGCCCCTAGAACGCAAGGCCGCAAAAAGTTTTTGAAAAGAGTAACTAATAACGCAGTTACAGCCACTGCAGTCACCCGATTCTGTCATGCTTCTCTCCTTCCGTTCCCTCGCAAAGGTTTTTCACTCTTCTGCCCGAGGTCGTCTAGCCTCCGCAAGACAAATTCCCCTTCCTCCTCCGCGTTTGGCGGGAGCAGGCTCGTGGCACTCCGCGTGCGCAAAAAAAAAAAAAAAAAAAGAAAAAAAAAAAGAAACGGGCGAGGGAGTGCGCGCCGCTGGATTTCGTCTGGCCGTGGCGAGGGAAAGCGGTAGACACCCATCCTTCTCCCGTCAGTCAGCGAGACGGACCAATGGACGTCGTTCTTAGGAAGTACGTCATAAATGTGGCTCGACGGGCCGACGTAGGAAACAGGGAAGCTGGTTTCCCGAAGGAGAGCATGAGAGAGCTTTGATTTGTATTTTCGTTGCTTTGCGGCGCGCGTGTCACTGTAGCATTTTGCACACACTATCTCCGGTACCTGATCGAAACACTGGGCTCCTTTGCTTAAAAGTTCCTTCCCTGGACAGTGGCCCTTTAAAGCGGCGCCGCTTATCCGGAGGAAACTAAACTGATGAAAACCCCTGCAGCGTGTGCTGCCCGAGTTGGCCCATTGTCGCAACAGAGGATGGTGATTTTTAACTAATTCTGAATGAAACGAGCCTTGAATCCTAAAATGTTGTTAAAAAATGGAGCATTGATTACTACTCCTGTGCTAATTTGCGGCACGATCAAGTAATCTGCAAAGCTGCGAGGTGCATTTTACATAGTGCAATTAACAATGAAACAGCCGAAATTTAAAGAAAAGAATGGATATGCATGGACACATCCATCGGATGACATATAAGTTAAAAGAAATGATAACACATTCGAAGGAAACTCTGTGCGGTCCGCTCCGAACAAATTTAGGGGAATGTGCCGGAAGGTCAACGCTAAAAAATCGAACGAAGTTTGTGGACCACCACATGAAATAAGATTTGTATAGGTCGGGGCGGTCTACAAGATTCCCATTGAACGCAAGACTTACGTTCGACAGTCCAGGAGTTACCTCAACGATCGGCTAAGGGAACACCGGAACTCATGAGAGGCTCTGGAAACACCTTTAAACATTGAAGCCCATAGCTCACGGTGCGGCAAAAAGGAATACTAAGACGACCATTTCCTGCTAACGTGCGAGGCAATATTCGAGGATACCACAATTTTGGTACAACCCTGCAATATGCTAACTAGAGTAATTATCAAGGCCTTCAGAATGAATTCCGATTAGGAAGGAAACTGCGTGTGTAGCGCTGAACAAGAAGAAATTATGCAGCTTTTGTTAGAGGACAGCAAGTGATGCAAAAAAAAAAAAAAAAAAAGAAGGCAATAATAGGCAGGTATGCGAAAAAAAAAAAAATAGCTGCGCGCGCTACTTTTACACAGCCTCATTCAGACATTCCGCTTCGGGGAGCTCCAAGTCTTCAGTGAATGGGAACAACTCTATGCATAGCCATGAAGCAAAATTTAAATATCATTCACAGTCGCACCCAGTTCGCATCTGATCTGATCTATCAGATGCGAACTAACGATGCAGCACCAACTAGCCCCTCAAGCCGTTATTTTGTGATCTATCAGTGCTCATGTGCCCCCCTTCCTCCCCCCTTTTTTTAAACAACACTGTTTTTTAAACAACCGTGTCTTTGTCTTGTATGACGTATGATTGTAACCACATCGCAGTGGCGAAAAATGCACCTGAGTTGTTCACGTACTGTCGTGACGAGTTAGAACCCAGGCGTAGGATATGTCTTCTTTTTATATGAAACAATTTTTTAATTTTGTCTTTTATTGCTGAACTAATGTCAATATATCGAAAGAAAGTCAAAGAAGAAACTTCTACTAGAAGAACAAATGGGAGAGAGTCGTATGAAAAAAAAAAAGGATATGAAAGATAGAAACATGAAAAAAAAAGAACTGAGAACGTTTTGCTCTACACTGCCTTATGCGAGAACCCAGCGAAAGCTACAGGAAGGATACATGTTCATTTTAGTGATACTGCATTACCAACGCATGTAGTACAATTATGGAGCCCTGCAACTCACCTTCTGTCCCTATGCTTCATTTCCTCTTGCTCTTCGTACTTTCCCTTATCTCCTTGCTCTTACTGTTCTTGGGTGTGCATGCACCTACGCCAGCAACGCTGGCGCTACTACCGCAGTTATCTCATATGAGTGCGATTTGGTTTGAACTTTTCGCAAATGTAATCCACCGTAAGAACATGGAACACCTAAGAATGGCGGTCACACACCCGATAGATGAAGGTTAGATCACCCGGGAACTTTTATTGTGAAATCGTGATCAAAGCCGACCAATGAAATGTTAAAATGAATATTCAAAATGACAAACTAAAAAAATTTGTGCTATATGGTAAACGCATTCTTCTGTTTAGCATTGCATCCAGTTCTTATAAAGTTCTCAAGCCAAGTCGAAGACAAGTATGACAAAATCGTTTGATACGAACGTATAGCTACTTAGTGACAAAAATGTTTCGCTGACAACATAAAGTGGTATAATCTGCCTCACAAATTAATGGATGACATCTGTCTTGGTATTTATATGAAAAAAAAGTAAGGTAATGTTTTTCCAGAAACAAAATATAGAATAAATAAAGCACCTGCGATATCCTGCTTTACTCACAGCGAGTCGGACACACACACACACACACACACACACACACACACACACACACACACACACACACACACACACACACACACACACACACACACACACACACACACACACACACACACACACACACACACACACACACACACACACACACACACACACACACACACACACACACACGCACGCACGCACGCACGCACGCACGCACGCACGCACGCACGCACGCACGCACGCACGCACGCACGCACGCACGCACGCACGCACACACACACACACACACACACACACACACACACACACACACACACACACACACACACACACACACACACACACACACACACACACACACACACACACACACACACACACACACACACACACACACACACACACACACACACACACACACACACACACACACACACACACACACACACACACACACACACACACACACACACACACACACACACACACACACACACACACACACATATATATATATATATATATATATTGCCGCGAAACCTTCAAAACAGTATTTGTTGTTTTTTAACAGCCGCCGGCATACAGGCTTATCACTCTGATTCTGGACCGCGTATCAGTTCCGTAATCTTTGTTTTTTGGTGCTCGATGTCGCGAGTCACACCTTTATCGGTTTTGTTGTGGCGCAAGATGCACCGAGATCTGTCTCGAAGGTTCCGGCCACTTGGGTGTCTTTCCACAATCTTCCAGCCCGTGCTGGTGGCGGTTTGCGACGTTATCTAGATTGTTCTGTGCAGCGTTTAAATTGAACGTTGCCGAGTGTGACGAGCATTCTTTGTTCGACGATCGACGAGCACTACCAAATGGTACCGCGGCAGAAGTCACCAAATTTTTTGTCGAACAAATTCTCTTGCGACACGGCGCCCCGGAAGTGCTCATCACGGACAGGGGAACGGCGTTTACGGCAGAGTTGACGCAAGCCATCCTGGAATACAGTCACACAAGCCATCGACGAACAACTGCGTACCATCCCCAGACCAATGGCCTTACGGAGCGCCTGGACAAAACGATCGCGGACATGATCGCTATGTACGTCGACGCTGAACACAAGACTTGGGACGCCATCTTGCCGTACGTGATCTTCGCGTATAACACGGCAGTCCAGGAGACGACCAGAGCGACCCCGTTTAAGCTTGTGTACGGCAGGGAGCCCACGACGACGCTCGACGCAATGCTGCCGCACGTAACGAACGAGGACAACCTTGACGTCGCCGCCTACCTGCAGCGTGCAGAGGAAGCTCGACGACTCGCACGGCTGAGTATTAAAGACCAACAGCGCACCGACTGCCGACGATACAATTTACGACGACGCTACGCAGAGTACAATCCAGGAGACCAAGTGTGGGTTTGGACACCAATTCGCCGTCGCGGATTAAGTGAAAAGTTGTTGCGTCGATACTTTGGACCATACAAAATCCTTCGCCGCGTCGGACCACTGGACTATGAAGTCATTCCCGACGGAACGTCAGCATCACAACGGCGACGCGCACGCCCAGAAATTGTACATGTTGTGCGACTGAAGCCATATTACGCGCGTTAAAGAATCTGTGTTGTTTAAACTTTGCAGTATTTATGTTTAAGTTTTTCTGTTCTGGAACATCGAGGCGATGTTTTTTTAAGGGGGGAGTAATGCCGCGAAACCTTCAAAACAGTATTTGTTGTTTTTTAACAGCCGCCGGCATACAGGCTTATCACTCTGATTCTGGACCGCGTATCAGTTCCGTAATCTTTGTTTGTTGGTGCTCGATGTCGCGAGTCACACCTTTATCGGTTTTGTTGTGGCGCAAGATGCACCGAGATCTGTCTCGAAGGTTCCGGCCACTTGGGTGTCTTTCCACAATGTTCCAGCCCGTGCTGGTGGCGGTTTGCGACGTTATCTAGATTGTTCTGTGCAGCCTTTAAATTGAGCGTTGCCGAGTGTGACGAGCATTCTTTGTTCGACGATCGACGAGCACGTTTGTTTCTATCGCCGCCGCCGAGTTGCTTAGTTCTCTTGCGGGCGCAAGTCAGCCCAAATAAACAGTTTCTTTAGTGCAATCATCGACCCTTCAATTGTGTCGTCGACCTCGTCACCACTACGTGACAATACACACACACACACACATATACACACACACACACACACACACACACACATATATATATATATATATATATATATATATATATATATATATATATATATATATATCCATCAGAATCCTGAATCTCATTTTCTGTCAATTGCTGCGGACACAAACGGAGAACTTTTGCTGGATAACGGTTATAGATAGTTTTTGGATTGTTGACTTGTTTACATGCCTTTGAAATTGTCTTTCTCAACCTTAGAGTACTTTCAAGAAACAAATAAAATGACTCCTGTGATGTAACACTTCCCCAGGAAAGCGGGCTTGTGGGGGGACTACGAATGCAACTTCTTAAATGGACAATGCATAATTGCTTCATCGGTAACTTTTGCAAGCATCTAAGAAATATTGGTGTATGCCTTTTTTTTTGTAACTGTCTCCGACATTCCCTTGCTTTTTGTGACTACGTCTTATTGCGAACTAGACGATCATAAAAACTGTCTACGTTAAGCGGGACTAAGCAAAGTGTACATGGGCACAGAGGAATGACATAAGAAGACTATAATACAATTTACAGTTTGGCCAAACAAACGGCCTTAAGTAAATGCATTATCTCTAATTTGGCTTAAGCACCAAATTAACACGTTTGCTCACCACAGAAATAAAAGGGCAAGACCACTGTCTTAGGAATTCCTCTTCTCCTAAAAAGGAGTTCTGACAAGTAGCTAATAAGTACACGGCATAAACGACCGAGTATTGGCCACACGGCATGACGTCGAACCCGCCAGACACAGCTGTGCAATGAATTCGTCATAAACTGAACAAGTCTGCTACTATTAGCAGGTGTGCGAAACGGCCATTGGGCAACCAACAACGCGAAACAAAAGGAACAATATTGTGCCCGTAGAATCCCATATGAACTGCGCGCCAGAAGACCTGCGCTACCACGCAGGTGACGGTTGGGTGGCGATTAGACTCCGTGAGTGGACAGTTCGGGCATGCACTGTAGTGCACAATGCCGCATCGCTCAAGGCAGTCGCGAGTGGGCAGCCCAGCACAACCGAGTCGCCAAAGTCTCGTAGATGGTCCGGTAGTGACGACAACGCTATGCGGGCACGTTGGACGCGACGCATCGGTGAAAATATTGATATTAAGGTAGATGGACTTAGGATGCCTATAAAAGGAAACCAGATTTGTAGAAGGCCGATTGTTGTTCGCACTGAGGTCCAGTGTTAATAAGCACCGTAGTATTTAATTCCCGTGCACAGGGGTCCAAAATATGTTACCAGCGTTCGTACAGGAGACACGGCCCCTATTAAAGTGCACATAAGGCTCTTCATGCTAACAGCGATGAGTTGACAGAGAGGTTAGGGAATGCAAATCCTCCGTGATCGCGGGGCTGTCCTAGCACAACTCGAGCCAAGAGTTCTGTTTTTCCGGACCAAAAAAAAAAGACGTGAAATGCGCGGACTGCACGCTTCTCATAGCACGGAGGTGGGGGGGGGGGGGGGGGGGGGGTTGCAATGTGAAACAGATACCAGGACGTACCCAGTGCCACTGAATGGATTAGATAACATCGTTCACTCAGATGTAAATCAAAAGGCTGGGTTAACCGTGCGCTAGCCTTCACGTCTTCCATAACCAAAGTCCGCATTCCCTCCCATACACCGAAACAATCAGTCTCTTTTGAGTCTCTGCCCAAGAATAAGCAGTGAGATCACTTTTGAAGGGCTACAGCGGTGGTCTCAAAAGTACGTCCGTTGATTGCTGTCTGTGCTGTGAATAGCCCTGATTGCGGAGTTTGGTGATCTCCAGGGGTGTGTATTATCTGGCCGTATTAGTAAGAAGTCAAGTTTATCTTAGCGGCGAATGGTCCAATGACAACGGAGTATACTGTGCCCGTGTGTATAAAGGAACTTCGTGGTTGTCGATAGTTACTTTAATATAGAAAGTACGTGCTCCTGCATTACAGGTTTGTGCGAGAGTTTCGACAGGGATTGGTCAGTTGTGGTTACTGTAGATGGTCATCGTTGCTTTGATGTAACTGGCCGGTATATAGACTTCCTGGAACTGCATCCTAAAGTGTGAATGCCTAAAGTGAGCATCCGTTCACATCGCTTCAAGGGAATCACTGAGGATATGCGCGCCTGGGGGGACACTATGACAAAGTAGTTGCTTTTAGGGTTATTAAGAGGACCCCCGACACAGAGTGAGGAAGTGAAATAAAGGTGAAAGTGAAGAGTGAACTTGAGTCTGACGTGCAAATCGAAGCATGTGCGATGATCTCTTGGACTGCGACGATAAAGCCACGCTTCCACAGTTAGCGAGTGCACATGCAATAAGCACTGGAGTCGTCACCATGCGCACCTTGCCCAATACCTGAGTTCGTAGGACACGACCAGAGTCTGCACAACAATGACGCCACTCTTCTTTAAGCCTGTCCCAATCTTGAGGCAACACACCAATCACTGATATCCGCAAAGTTCACTAAATATCATTTCTTGTCGTAGCGCCGTAACACAAACGTCTAAACGCCACTGTCTTCCAGAAGACATTAGTGAAGCGGAGAAAGCGAGCGACAAAGCAAACGGACTGTAGTCGGTGACGTAGTTTGGCACCCGAGAAAGTGACATCACATTTGCAGCACGAATTCTACCCATAATGCTGGGTGAAACATACGCCCTGTCTAAGCGGCTCGAGGAAATACCTCGGCACCAATTCTACGCCCAGATCCGCCTGCGGAATAGCTCAAAAACGTCAGTTAGTGTAAACTGTTCAGCCTAGCGGCGCTGCTCTCGCGCGTTCCAGCCTGGCCTACCTTCACCAGGGGCCTGAAATTCTGCAATTTTGAACAGCACGCAATTGAAATCGCTAAGCTTCGCAACGTTGCGCCCGCCTAAAAAAAAAAAAAAACATTTAGCCCATTGAACAAATCATTAACCTGATTTAAACGAGCGGGTGCGTAGATACAAAGAATTGTCGAATTAATAGAACTGAACGTGCAGTCGTAGGGCAGCACGCGTCTAAGGGTGTCGATAGTACGTGGTGGTCGCGTAAGAGGACGCGGTCTAAAATGACCATACCAATACCATTTGAGCGCGAAATAGCAAACGAAAAGAACACATCTACTCTGAAGCGCGTTTTAAACGCTAACAGGTCAGATAAGCAAGTAAAGTTTCAGGCAGAGGATATCGTAATTTGCGGACCGGGCGAATATCATCACCTCAGACTCCTTCGACACACTGCAGAACCCTCACACATTAAATCTCATATTGTTGAGGGTATTCATTAAAAAAACAAAAAACATTTCATACGTCATGCAAGCGGAAATAATAATGCGCACAGAAAAAGGCGCAAAACAGTCTCACGTTTTGCGAATTGTCGCACTCAAGGACGCATGAAGGCTCCTGGGTAAACCTACTAAGGAGTCCGAGTCAGACACCGAGGGATCAGGCCGCTTGAAGCTGACACTGAAGGATTCTTCCATCTCGACCACCAGCATAATCGACGACGCCGTACTTGAGGTGGATGGCACTGACGCGATTTCGGCAGACGACCTGTTCCTTTGGGACGGTGTAATGTCTTTGCTGCGGATGACCAGATGGTTCAGAGTCGACGACGACTACCATGGGACCTTATGTCCGGTCACTACGGGAGCGGTGATATCAAAGGAGAACAGTGAGACTCTCACCGCTCTAGGAGCGGTGGGTGTCCTTGAAAGCACTGTATTATTCGTAGCAGCTGCCTTGTCTGTGCTTTCTGTGAATGTCTACAGTATAGAGCGTCCGTCGGAGCTGAACCAGTTTGCTAAGACCGCGTAGCACATTACAGGAATCTTCTCAGTAGAGGTAGGCGTTGCAGGTGTCAGAGCCTTTTCATCATTATTGACGAAGAAGCAGCAACCTGGATGCCTTGAAGGGCTGTCGTGCGTTCAGAAAAGCTGTTAGGATCTTTCGAAACATTAACACTAGAGGACTGAGACTTGTCAACACTATGGGAGGGGCAGGTCTTGAAGCACCTTTTAATAGGATGGCCTAATCGAAAAAGCCACTGCTGTATGGGGGCCACCTCAACGCCAACACATTAGGACACATCCCAGGCTCGAGTTCCTCAATACGCCACGTATGAAGCAGAAGGGCGCCGTACACTAGACACGGAAGTGTAATGATGATCCACATCGCTGGCAGATGCGCTGGAGCCTTTTATAGTCACATGTAACGCGATGGCCGGCGACCTTGACATATCGGGGGACAGGTGACACCGACTTCATCTCGATCTTCACATATCGCGTCCCAGTGGTGACAATGGAGCACGATGTCATGAGGCCTCAGCGGATGCGCAAGATTTTGCCGCAAGGAACAAGGGCCTTGGCAAGGGCTCCACTGGGCACACGGGCCGGTAAGATTAGCACAATTACCTGGGTCACTTGTGGATTCAGGGGAATGATGGAGACGCGTTCCGTTCTAATGGTCAGGAAGGACGCGTCGACGATGTTAGCCAAAGCGGCTTCACTTTTGACGGCCCCCTTGAAGTTGCAAGCTCCAAAATGTTGTACGCAATAGATTTCTCCAATTCCAATAACAGCGGCCATTGCGTTCCCGACGTCCTCTGGACTGGTCCCCTCAGGGACAACTACGTCAAGGGTCAGAGCCTTTGTGGGAGGCTGGCTTCTTTTGAGCGCTTGAGCGGTTTGATGCGGATGATATGAACTCAAACATTAACGTAGTTACTTTGTTAGGGGAAACGCGCTTGTAGCTGTGCGGTTCGCTCGTGTTTACGGCTGCGCTATAGCGCAACTACCAGCAGATGTCAGTACCTTCCCTAATTTCACTTTACTTCGTTTACTGCACACCACTCGAGTGCTCAGACAAGTGTAATTGATTCTGTACGTCGCAGCAAGATCGCACTTACGTGGATGTATCCAATAAGAGGAAACGTTGTCTATGTTTAGCTTGTTGTCATCTTTGTAGTGTAACGTCTGCATGACGTAGCTGCTCTATAAACCTGAATATTCTACTGTGAAGCTATTTGTGCCGTGAGACCTGGGAAGTTGAGCAAGTTTGTGGTCGCTGCCCTTTTTCTCAACTATTGGGTTGCGAGTCCTTACGCTCTCCATGTTTAAAATGTTAAATTTGTAACGTTGACGGTTTTTAGCCGCACTTTTCGTTTCTTCTTTTTTGTTTCGTTTCATGTGTTGACGCGCCGCCATTTTGTGTACATGCTGCTCTAAGTCCTTTCAAAAATGTTTGAATTGTCTACTGCCTCCAAACCTCATAAACATCGCCAAACCTCATAAAATTGGACAATGCCACCCTGCTTTTAACAAGAAAGGAGCACCTCCGGCGCCGTACACGTGCTCTTATACCTCCTTGTACGGTAAGCCTCCCCCGCGGTCTAACCCGTGCAGAGGAGGTGGCGCTTCGGAGGATTAGAGTTGGGGTGGCCCTAACACCAGCAGTGATCCGAAAGTGGCCACAATTTCGGTATTTATATCAACACCCTGGGTGCCCCATCTGCAAGTCAAGAAATATAGAAGCTGACATCCATCACCTACTGTGGGATTGTCCAGCGTTGAAGCCAACGCGGATCCGGCACCTGGTGGCAGCTGGCCTCTCCCCCCATAATCCGCAGTCATATGCTGTTTGGACACTGGGACCGCATCATCGTTCACTCCTCGATTTCATTGCATCAGCCAACCTTTTTTCATTTATTTGATCACACTCTTCATCCATCATAACATTCCTTTTATGCCCTGAGGCAATAAACTTCGCAAAAAAAAAAAAAACCGTGGTAACTCTTTTTTGTTAGAGATTTCTGTAGTGGGCGTGCAGGCAGAGAGGGTTACATGCATTATTAAAAAAAATAATGAGGGGTCATTTAATCGCCGCCTTTAAGGGTATGACGTGACAGTGTTAACAGCTCCCGTTTGCCGGCTCCTCTTGCAGATCCTCAGTCTCGTCCACCCACTTTCGTGCTCACAGGTCACAAATAGAATAATTTGTGCCTCAATTGTACTTTCCTTGCTGATTGGCTTAACGTTGTAATCTCCCAGATTATATGAAAGACCACCTGCCGTAGATATAAAGTCCTGCTGCAGCCAAGCCACACAAATGCGCCTGCGTGGCCTAGGGCTTTCCGATGCCACCCTCCCATCTCAACGGCGAAGCCTTAGTTGGTAGCGCCTGTCAAATGAAAAAAAATCATATGGTCTAGTGATGGCATACAATCCGACCCCCACCCAGGGCCACATCACTGGCCAACTATCGCCTGTCAGACCATATGCCAGGGCTTTTTTTGCTCACGATGCCAACAACGCCAACACCGCATTTCCTGGAAAAAAGGGGCATTTATTGCGATCGCATAAAAATCTATGCAAGTGAAATACTTAAAGATAATTAAACTGATAAACAAACAAATAAACAAACACTCGGATCACTGCAATATCTTGCATTAGAGAAATATGAAAGCATCCTTATTATTGATTTCTTTGTCACTAATTTTCGTATGGCCAATTACCTTGGCACTAGTTTTTTTTTAATTAATGCGCCTTATCACTAATTTTCTTATCACTAATTTTGTTATCACTAATTTCCTTAGCATTGACTTTCTTATCTATAATTTCCTACCATCTATTTCCTAATTCATTTCTTTGTCATTCAATTTCTATTTATATTCATTATCCCCTATTTCCTTTATAATTTCATTATCACTAATTTCCTTGTCGCTAAAAATCTCATCACTACGTATGTTTTTATTTTTGGACACATTTTGCCTTCAGTTTTTGGGAACGTGACATAGCCAATATTTTCGTCGGAAATAAATAAATAAATAAATAAATAAATAAATAAATAAATAAATAAATAAATAAATAAATAAATAAATAAATAAATAAATAAATAAATAAGATGGCCACCGCCTTTCGTATATTTGGTTGCGATGTCCCGGCGGAGCTCGTGACGGCAAACAGCGAACAGTGTGCATCCGGAAGAACTTCAATCAAATGTTTTAAGAGTGTCCGGGCAACGTGTTTGAACGAACGCGATGCTGAAATATCGATTTGTAATACTAATGTGTCATATGAGTGCTATTAATGGGGATGTTGCGCGGCTGCAGAGTCGACTTTGGCACCACGGCGATAATGTTTATAAAATTTTCACTCATGCTCTATTCATATGCTGTTGGAAACAGCCAATTAGTTAATATTGCAAATTCAATGAAAACATTTGTTCGCATCAGTTGAACGTGAGACTATATGTAAAAGGGAATCATTATTTTACAAATGCAAAAAAAGAAAGAGCAAAGGAAAGACAATTTTTGTTGAGACAACTTTATCGAAACATGAAACTACCAAAGCAAATTCTGATATTTCGCTGTGAACTGAATTTAAATATTGTGCTTGCTTTCATAAAAACCTAAAAAAAATTTGTGCTCTAATACCGCGCAAGAATTACCTCCTGAATGCACCTTGAACGTAGCCTTTGCAAAACGCAACCAATAAAGCTTCCCCCCAATAATTCCGTGTCGAAAAAAAATCGACTTCAAATATTTTATCTCCTCTAATTTTGTTTGACGGGATCCTTTTTCTCCGATTTAAATGTCCTTATTGCACTCTAAAGTTTCTATTGGGCTAGTAAATTTTACAGGCCAACGTCGCAACCTGGTGCCGCTGACGTGGAGGGGAAGAAAGCAAACCCTAACCCTTTTCTTTAGTGTTATTGGTGAGGGCGGTCGTCACGCGGCCCCTCTGCGGCGTATGTCATCCCGCTAAGTCATGTTGGTTTACCAACTACGCAGAATGTTGGTATCGATAGGTGATTTCGGTCTGTGATACTTCGCTCACCAGGCTTCATCGGAAGAACCCTGAATTTTTGAATTTCTACTGCTAAGTTATTGACTAACCTGAAAAACATCTTGGTGATACATTATGAACATTATATAACAAAACAAAAACAAAACAGAAATGAGCTTTCTTGATCAAAATCAAATTCTGTGCCCGGCAGGCTCTTTAACGCGACGACTTTGGATTACATGTTTCTGCGTCGGCATTCGGCCTGTTCGAACAGAAAATCTAAATGCTCTCAGAAACGCAAATTCAGTTATTCTCACTCTTTTGGAGCACGACACAGCCAGCAATACATAATAAGACCTGCTGTTGAACGTCGAATTCAATTTAAGAGTGGAGAGATGCAACAAAACGTTATACATCTAAAGAAAGTATTAAGTTACCTCCACCGTTGCTGTTGTCCTGTGTTGAATAAGAACACAGCTGTGATTTGTGAGTTGACAGGGTAGTAGCGTTGAGCACCTAACAAAAGAGCCGTAATATGTGCTTCTTTCTTAGAAACGGGTGCGAGCCGAAACCCGGACAAAATGTTCTACACTATTCATGTCATTGTGACTGTTGTTAAGCCGTTTTATAGCTTTATCTTTCTCTTAATTGGTCACCGACCTGTTTTCCGTTTTACGAGACAGCCCCATCTATTGCTGACAGACCGGCACTGTTTGAGCAATCAAAGTGTTATTGTGCCAGATGTTTCAAACGTGTGCGCGAGCAACACAGAACAATAGCAGGCTCAGAAGCCTTTAGAATTCCCTGTTATATCCTGCGACTGCAGACGCTTATTATGTTAATGCGTAAATATAGCGTACTATTTTTACTACCGGTACATATCAATTCAATGCCTTTTATTTTCAACGATGATTTACAACACTGTAAAAGCAATGAGTTGGGCAGACATGGTTTTATGCTAATAATCAAAAACAAATGGCTGCCGATTTACAAGGCTAGGTTGAACGCGACATAGGTACACTAGTACGACCGTTCTGTTTTCTTAACTTTGTGTTTTGCCTTTGCTGGTCCCCTTTTGCATTGTCATTCGTGTACATTCATTTTGCTGCTCCTTAACTTCTTAATTTGTGCCCCTGTTATCTCCCGCTTACTCATAATTAGCACACAGTCGTAAGCTACCACATTATGCGAAATACAACCCAGTAGAGATATGAGCCTTGCTTTAATTAAGGCGTACGAATGTGCCTGCATTGGCCAGGGTTAGCGTGGCTGATTTTGGAATGCAAGTGTTCTGGAGGGTCCAAAAAAAAGGACCTACAAAGTTGTTTGCTCCACCCTGCTGAGCCATACCATGCGGTCTCATGACGTCACTCAACTCGCCGACCAATCAGTGCGAATGGTTCTGGACAATGCGACCGTACTGCTTGGTTGCACGTTCGTTCGACTGAGCTGGCTTCCACGCAGCAACATAAAAGTTCCTGCCGCATGAACCGCCCGGGAGGCGGTGGCAAGGTGCCGCATGTCGGCGGAGTCACCAAAAGCGTCTCGAGCCTATAAATGACTAACGAATGAGCGTACCTGTGCACGTTAAACTGGAAGCAGCGGTGTCCACTTGCTCGTGCTTTATGAATGGACGCCTCGTCTCTGTTTCGGCTCCTCACGCAGGACATCAGCGTGAAGCAGTCGCCGAAGAGCCCGAGCAAGACGCATCGAGAATATAGTTATCCCTCGTCACAGACATATCCGGTACTAGCCCATATCCGAACCGAGCGGCGACCATTGTTGTGATGACCTTCGACTCCATATAAGAGACTAGGAGCGCTATGGTTCTCTTCAGTTCTATTAACGTAGCTGGTGGAGAGAAACTAACCATAGCCCTTGCAATTAAAATTTCCTTCTCACTGGAACTTTTGTGATTATCATGACCGAAAAAAAGAAAGCATACAGCGTAAAGCCTACCATGACGGGGGTCTTTGCGAGACTTTAGCTCAAATAATGCTGTATGCTACCTCTTTCTCCTCCTACCTAGTACGTACTCTCGTCACAGCATCGTGTAGATCCCGGAACAGGAGGTCATCGCAGGTAGCATGGTGGACGACCGGACCCCTCGATCTTATCCTTCCCGATTCCCGTTGCCGTCTTACCTTAACCATCTGTTCTCTATACATATGGTGAGATAATTGAGTCACTAGAAATTTTTCATCCCTTACAATTTCCTCCTTTGAACAAAAGACACAGTAAAGAGAAACTTTAAGGCGCAGACGTTCCAAAACTCTCGCGGTACACAAAGGTTTCATCAAATACACTATAGATCAGTGCTAGACATATAGAGAAATCCCTGCCCTGCTCTATCTAGTTCGAAACTGTGATGTGTCACAAGATCACTATGATTAACACAGAAGTCAGCGACGTGCAGTAGGAGACGAAGTTGGATCACCCAGAGCTGTCGCTGTATTCAGCGCCAGCTGATTTACTAAGCCTGGCAAGCGGCTTTCATCAACTGGATCCTAAATTTGCGACGAACACCTGAGTAACACCAAACTAGCCGGCCTGCGATCCGCCTGTGCACCCCAACCTCGACGTCGCCGATGCTCCTGAAAGTGGCTAATGCTACCCTCTTTTTAACAAGGACCCTCGCCGACGCCGCACGCGTGCTCTTATACCTTCGTGTATGATCACCCTCCCCCGCGATCTGATCCGTGTAGAGAAGGTTGCGCTTCAGATGATTCGAGTTGGGGTTGCCCTAACACCTGCAGTGATTCGAAAGTGGCCGCAGGTTCGAGACATGTATCCCGAGATGCTGAAGTCCGGAGATGCTGAAGCTGATATCCACCACCTGTAGTCAGAATTTCCAGCGCTGAAGCCGACGCGGATCCGGCAGCTGATGGCAGCTGGTCTCTCCCCTCACATTCTTTCGTCGTATGCCGCATGGACGCAGAGACCGTATCATCGTTCATTCCTTGACCTCACCTCATTGGATCAGTAAACCTTTCTTCATTCATTTGATGATACCCTTCACCCATCATACCGTATCCTTTATGCCACAAAACTACAAATAAAGTTTATTACTACCACTACAGACCCCGAACTTTAAGCCGCGTACGTGGCGCGTGGTATCCCACCTTGGGGAGAGACCGGAATTCCCTAAGATCCAGCCGCCTGTGTAGCCGGGTAGGCATCTTGCCGGAAAAGGAGATGGCCCATCGAGTGCGTCGCTGGCGGGCGGTTCGCGAACACTGAAAGTTGCTAAACCGAAGTGATTGGATACTGCAAAATTATTTTAATCCCCCACTGGAGTGGGGCGCATAAAATATAAAAAAGAGTGACTGAAAGTGTCTTTGTGAACTTATTTGAAAAAAAAAAAATAAAAAGCAGAAGACCCTAGTCTCACAAGCGTAAGCAATCGGCCGCAATCGCTGCAGTTGCTTTCATATATGGAACGCTCCTGCGATTGGTAAGAATCTCTGCAACATTAGTGATATTACAATATATATATATACCTCAACGACCTCAACTTCTTCCGATTGCGGTCTCTCTTCTTCTACCTCTAACACGCGCCAATATGTCCCAGAACGTATAACTTTTAACATATTACTGTTTGCATGACGGTGCAATTTGTCTGTTGTTCTTACCATCACTGACACAGTGGTGGTGCAGTGTTTAGGTCGCTCGACGTCTGTTCCCAAAGATGCGGGATAGAATCCCGGCCGCGGCGGCCACTTTTTGATGGAGGCGCACGGCAAGGCGACCATGTGCTGTACGATGTCAGTAGACGTTATAGGACTCCAGGTGGTCTACGGCCTCTTTCATAGCCTGAGTTGCTTTGGTACTTCAAACACCTAAAACCAAACCAAACCAATTTACGTTATCGAGACTCAAAGGTAACTTAATGTCGTCCGTGATCAATGTAACGAGGGCTAACAAAACTTGAACCACTTAAGTGAATATTTTGCCCTTCTGCCATCGATGTCCTCTTAACTTTTATTAGATAATCTTCGAGTTCCCATGCAACTTGTTCAATCATGAAGGTATTCAGGCACTGCCCATCATGGTGAGTAATATAAGAACTTAGGCATAAGATCTATTGATGTAAGTTGGGTTTGGTTTGAAGGGTTTAAGGTCTCTAAGTGACTCAGGCTATGACTGACGCCGTAGTGGAGGACTCCGGAAAATTCGACCACCTGAGGTTCTTTAACGTACACTGCATCGTACAGCACACGAGGCCTTGCTTTTCGCCTCCATAGAAAAGCGGCCGCCGAGGCCGGGATTCGACCCCGCATCTGTGGGCGCAGTAGTCGAGCGCCGTAACCACTGCGCCACCCTGGCGGGGCTGGTTATTGATTTAAGTGTTAAGCTTAACCTTTTCTAACGATCTTGAAACCTGCATAAAGCTAACGCCCTATCGTCAGTAAATACGACAACATCGACGACATAACTTCAGCTTTCTGGGCCGTCGTTTAATTGCGAGGCACCTATGAAAGCACTACTATACTGCCACGCCTACGTTCATGGGCATGCTCTGAGCTATCGACGGGTTGCAAAAAACTGTTTTATAAATTTTCTTGCAATCGCACTGAGTAGTTAAACCTGTCACCTAAAACTAATGGACCGCGTTTTTGAATATACTTAAGAAACAACTGGAATATTAAAATATATTCTTGTGAACATATTAATAGAAATCATACATGCGAAATAGAAATAATACATGCGCAGGAAAATTTTCCTTCTGGAGTTTTCCTGCGCTCACAACAAGTAAATCAATATTGCCATTCAAAACAGAAAGGGTGTTCTTTTCGTAAGTAAATTCAAAGCAAATGTTTCGTATTATAAGATGATTTTATGATTTGGTGACTTAAATAGTCTAGGCTTCACATGCAAAAAAAAAAAAAAAGAAAAAGAAATCTGCTTCCGAAGTTCATCCTGCGCTCATAAAAAGGACTGCCAAGGAGGACCAATGGGACGCGTTTCTGAAAATGAATGGCAAGAAGCTAGAAGCCTGCCGAGGGAGTATCTGCGGGCGTTTGGCTTGTTGCAGTGAAGCTAAACCACACGTGAAAGAACACTTCGCTTTAGATCAGAAACACTTTACTAAAGTTTGTTCTAAATGTCTGGGCATGATCCTTGCTATTAGCCACAAGTTATTAGCCACAAGATATGAGTAAGATTTGATCTAACATGCCCATTAACCGCTCTAGCATCAAACATATTCAAACATAAAGATCGGTTATAAAGTGCATCGCTAGGTGCATATTCTTCTATATCAGTGTCGCTTCCTAAGCAATATCATGGCGAGTTTAACATTTATCGCTCAGCCGTCGCTCTCCCCGCTTATATTTCATGAAAATATTTTTAGCAGCCCTGTGCATTCCCACTGCTTCTTACTCACGACACACTGCATCAGTCGTTAGGACGAAGTTGTCCGTCAGCGCTCAGGCTCTACAATGATCTCGAATTTATTTTTTTCGGCCTACAGCCGCTGATCAAAACTGATTTTTAAGTAATACTGCTGCCATCTCCTGGTTACCTAAATTATTTGAATGTGGGAATATCTTGCATGCGTTTGCGACCATTACATCCTACTCCTTGTCAGCCTTTATGTAATACTTCTTCCTGGGGCTTTCGATTAAATAAAATAAACTCAGATACAACTGCCAATAAAGGCTTCTTTTGCACGGCAAGTGACATCGTCTAAAACATTTAACTTGCTTTGTTGTGCAGTCAGTTCTGAACAAACCAAACAGAAGAGCCGCAATAAATTCACCCTGGTAAACCGCACGGCTACTGATTGTTTGAAGAAATGTACTCTGTGTGTTCGCGAACTAAAATAAGATCAGACTGGCATCGAGCAGGAAAGTAGATTGAGGACTGCTGCTGTAGTGAAATAAAAAGAAATTCACCGATTTTTTAGTGACACATATGATACTCGCGGGTAAAATACCTTGTCCGGGACAATCAGCTATTGAGCCATATTCTAATTTGTGCCCTATTGCTTAGGGTTAAGTGCTTTTACGCATTTGGCGCGCAAGCTATGAAGATAGAAACACTGGCAACTGCTACGCACAGGCAATGCTCACTTATTTCCTGCTTCAAACTGTGAAAGGTAAAGTAAAGGGCGACATAATGGGTAGACCTCTTCTCAAAGCAGCCTTGAATGACTGGATGAAAAAGCACGGTTCGCAATGTTGCTCGCCACTGTTCTCGTGAATACATTATGAGCAATGTTTACATGCCGTAAAAGCCACTTGCTACAAAACATTTGTGTAATGGCATGGATGAAATCTGCAATGTCACTTTAGCGAAACAAAAGTGAAAGGCTAGTTTTTTCAATTTTCGATTAGGTAGACAGCCACTGACATATCACAGTTTTGCTTTCTTGCAGTGTGCTGCCAAAATTTCCTTTTGACGGGCCTGTTTGGGGGCGTGAATTGTGCGCGTATATGAAAATGAGCAAGACAAGTATTGATGTATGACAGTTTCTCAATATCTGCTACGGGTCGTTTATGGTCAAGAGAAGCCCCCAGACGCTTTGATACTGGGATAGAAGAACCTTCCTCCTGCGGCATGCCTTGTACGTGCTCTTTTAAAGGACGTAGCAAGCACATATAAGTGATGTCTGAGGATAAAAGCGCAAGTTGTAATTTGCCATCTGTGTTGCGAATACTAGGAGCTATGACATCGTTATTTTTTTATCATGCGCTTTCACTGTGTGCTCGCTCTCTGAAAGCTGGCTGCAAGAACGTTTTTGTCACGAATCAACGCTCGTGCAAGAATCGACATTACTATAGGCAAAAGAATACGGCGTCCTAAGAAAACCACGATTGGGTCAGTGTATTTCTTTGCATCACATTTCAGCATTGAACACGCAAAATCGTACTCGCACAATGCATCTGGCAGTAGGCTCTGGCAAGCGTTTGCAAGTATTTCTGTCGCTTATTCTTTCCAGTTTTTCCCTAGCAAGCAACTACTGCAGCCCAGTTGCTTTTGTGTATGCGTCAATCGCTCGTGCGAACATTGTGTTCTGCGTGACCTAATAGGCATGAGATGACATGCCTCAACAGAGTTAACTTGAGTAGTGCCTCGGTTCTGTACACGCCATTTATTGCAAAAAATCATTTTATCTAGCAACTCAGGGCGCGCTGGATGTGGCAGCTGTCGGACACAACCTTGGTCACTTTAGCTCTAACTGGCAAGTTTTCAAACCACCGTCAATACCTAGAGGTATGAAAATTGAATTAGCACTAGATCAGTACTCTTTCCTCTGCCTTGCTCATGTATTTGAACTTTGATGTGAAGTTGCCTCAGGCTTACGGGTCACGAAAACGATCTCAAAATATCTCAGGAACTTGGCATTTATTGCACCATGTTAAAAGATGAACATCGTTTTGCATCTGACGCTCTTAGGGGATATGAGTTGATCTTTATCATTCTCACCAGGAGTTGGGGGCAAGATAGTTGGGGTGCCATATTTGGTTTTATGGTGTATAAGCTGCTCATGCTACGATGCGGAAACGCCAAGATAAAATCGGCAAGTTAGATTGACAGGCGTTTGGCTCCCGTGAATATCGCTCAATTTCTATTAGCCCAAAAGCATTTTTTGGGCGAGTTGGTGTTTTTGATGATCCATAACTACAGCGCAAACGACAGGACAGAGATGAAGGAGGGACACCACACAGCGCTGTGTGGTGTCCCTCCTGCATCTCTGTCCTGTCGTTCGCGCTGTAGTTATGGTTCTATTAGCCCTTCATATTTTAATGCAGGATACAGTAGGCAGGCATGTATCTTTAGTGTCCCTGCATTTCATTGCCCATGTTCTCTTTTCTATGCATTTTTTTTCTAAAAAAACTGCAAGTCGATATGAGCTTCGCTTTCCTCACAGAAAATTTTTATTTTCACAAATAAGTAGATAATGAAGGGAAAACATTCGCATTTCATTATTTATTTTATACGAAGCCGCGGCCCGGCTGGATTGAGTGATTTGTCATTGAATGCCTTATATTCACTCTGCCCTGCCATTATTACTGCCCATTAACATTGTGCTGTGCCTTAGTGAATCAGTTAAATTTGGAAAAAGATATAGTCATGGCAGGGTCCATATTCCTGTCTGACGCTCATGAGTCTCACCAAATCATGTCATACCCCACATAACACCTCGCCTTATAAAGAGGGCCTTTTTGTTTGCGTATAGAATTGCATTAGATGTAATTGCTACTTATGGTGGGTGCCTGTCACCCTGCGAAGGGTGATTAAAAAACTTGCGAATGAAAACAGTCAGTAAAGTTCGTTTTCGTGCTTATTGTACTGCGCAGAACACACACACACACACACACGCACGCACACACACACACACACACACACACACACACACACACACACACACACACACACACACACACACACACACACACACACACACACACACACACACACACACACACACACACACACACACACACACACACACACACACACACACACACACACACACACACACACACACACACACACACACACACACACACACACACACACACACACACACACACACACACACACACACACACACACACACACACACACACACACACACACACACACACACGCACACGCACGCACGCACGCACGCACACACACACACACACACACGCACGCACGCACGCACGCACACACACACACACACACACACACACACACACACACACACACACACACACACACACACACACACACAGAGAAAAAAGAATAAGCAATCTTTTCAAACTGGCGGGTGCTCTCAGGTTGACAACTGTCGCATCAGCTCGAGTCGAACAAGCAGCCTTAAAACATTTTCTACGAATGGGACGTCGGCTTCTTGTCTGCATAGGGTTCATTTCTTGCGCACCGTTTTTCGTTGGTGAGATACGTCGGCAGGCAGGGCACACATGGACGCATTCGGAAAGAAAAGCGAACAAAGAGAGCAAGAAAAATAAACAAAACAGTAGTCTCTCAGAAAGATATGCGAGCGTTCGCGACGTTTACAACTCCCTGCGGCGCGGTTCAGTTTTAAGAACTGCGTATCTCTTCGGGGTGCTTCAATAAACGCGTTTTGAAATCATTCACTGCCAGCAAGGCAATAGGCTGCCGAGATATGGGTGGCATACTGAGTCGACAACACGGTCTTTTTTGGTTTCCTCGTATTTTGTGTTTTCCAAACGCTTGTTTATGTACACGACTGCCTTTTTTCGTGCTCTTTGTGTATCGCTAGGAAGAGCCATACTAGCTCCGCGAGATAGAAGCAGGGGACGACGGCCCAGTGGTTCATCCACATTACAGCCGTCGACCCATTGAATCCAAGGCGCTTACGCTCTTCAGGGGGTTAGTGACGGGCGGTAAGTTCCGGTAAGGCTTCCCAGCTTGCAGTTCCTAGGCTAGTGACCTGCTTGGGCTTTTTTCGAAAAAGTTAACCCCATCAAGGCCGGTTGCGATTCATAACCCAAGCTCGTTTCTGCACGTCACGGTTGATAGTGACATTTATTCACACGAATTATTGGACGAGCTGCTTCTTAATTACCGCAGTGAATGCGCAACATACATATACACGGCGCAAACATGCCTCGTCGCTTCAGACAACCATTTGCTTTGATTTATTCGCCTCATAAGCTTCTTTCACTATAGCTGGCGTAATATTTAGGTTTGTACTTTAAAGATTGTCACTATTTGTATATTGGGCGAGAATTAACTTGTCTTGAAATAAGTGTTGCTAATTCGTCTTGTCATGCCAGTAAGTGTTTATGAGACTGAGGAAGAGCGCATGGCTAGGTAAGTACCGCGCGGTGAAGTATCAAAAGAAAGTAATCAGGAGTGAGTTACAGACAAAAGAACAGACAAACAGAGCCAGCAGCTTGGACGAGAAAAGCAAGGCGGCTGAATTATGTACGAAGTGAAATCGAAAGGAGAAAAGTAGACATGCCAGGGCGCGTTGTAGGGAGAGACAGGCGGCGCTTAGGCTTACCAAGGGAGGGGAAGCGGCCCCGGAACCTGCAGATATTAACAGGTGAGATAATGAAATATCATGGCACAGAGTGACTACCGCTAAGCCTGTCAGGGTGATTGCGAAGGGCCTTTTTCATGCAGTATACTGCAGGTAGTCAATGATGGCGACAGCTGTTACGAATGAGATCAGTGGAATTGACAATTACTTAAACAGCCTAGAACAAGCGTGGCGGCAACGATTGCTGCCCTGCTGTTTTCTATTGCGGGTGTATAGTTTTCAGGTACTCACGGCTTTTGCTCTGATTGCGTATGAGGTAACGTGTTAAGAAATTGGCACTTTATACCATTTTATGAATACATAAATACCTGCAGTGAAGATGTTTTCGCACTGAAGATATTTATATCTTACGTCCGAAACACGATGATCAAAATATGAAGGTCGTGATAATGGTAGTGATCCAAAATGTAAGGCCGAAAAATTGCCTAAGGGGCTAACATTCTCTCTTTCTAGCGTTCTCTGAGAACGCTTTGGGAGCTGTCGATGGCAAACGGTGGGAAAAAGCGTCGTCGTTCTGAGCAAATGTAGTGAATTCGAACATTTGATTTATGAAGGTTTTAAATAAGTAGCACTTATTTAATTGACATATACAAAAGAAGGACTTAGTTGACAGGTCGTGGACTGTGTCTACATCATTCAGGAACGCACGTTGGATTAGCCTCCGGAAAAAGTATTATTTCTTGACCTAGACTCTCAAATTATCCCTCTTCAAGTGTAGCGACCATAAAAAAGAAACATTAAGTACCACCTTTCCCACATCAGACAACTCTCGTGTGGCTGCGAGCCTAGCACGAGAGCTACACCCCGCGCCATTAGACTCTTCCTCGCTGTCTTGTTCGAAGCCTTACCCAGGGCCGTTAAGTTACGATCTCGATACAGTGTATAAAATTTGAGAAGCGACGTTACAACAGGGATGGCCAGAAAAGAAAAGGAGGTGACGAAATGCTTGCCACGACGATGGTAGATACTATCGAAGCAATGCTTACTCTCGAGCTTCTCGTTCATTGTTGAAAAAAGCAAAAATCTAGAACACATGCATGTTCCAAGAAGCGAGGGAAGTTCGTGGTTTCGTCGCGAGGGCATCATGGTTTGGTCAAACGGGTCTTGCTACTTGTCTTCGAGTCTCAATGGCGGACGAAGAAAAGCGCCCGAGCAGGGCGGTGAGATCCAGGGCCGACAAATGGAGGGGTTACAAGGCTGGGATTATGAAACCTTCCGCAGCGCCAAATGCCAGTCGGCCACAGATAAAAGAATAGTAAGTGCGAGGACTCGACAAAATGATATTTAATGATTACGATCTGATCGTGCCATGCCGCGTTTCTGAAAAGGAACATTCTTCTTTGCTCTTTTAACACAAAGCTAAAGCTCAAGCATTCATGTTACAGGCACGTACCTGTCCAATGAATTTTTTTCAAGGAAACCTAAGAAAGATAACAGTTCCAGATTTGAAAATTCAAAAGCTTACTTTTTGAAGCTAGGACAAAAACGTTGTTATCGACATTTATTATTCACTTGCACAGGAGCAGTGTTGTTATATTCAGACACTTTTATTTATAGAATATGATAAGTGAAAATATCAAGAAAGGGTACATTTATGATGCCGCCGGAAACTTTAGGGCGCCGAAATTATCTTCTTTTACAGAACTGCGGGAATTTTCGAGCAGATCACCGTGTTCTTTGTCTCAGCTGTTGCTAGTAGAACGCGACGACATATCAAATCAAGTGGTTTCTTCGCAGGACGTAATGGAGGTGTCGTTGGTTGTCAGCTTACTGCTGTTTGTGGCATTGGTTGTTCTGCTGCCTACTGGTGAAGCGAAGGGTAAGAAGAAGGTGAGGCACGGCGATGACGTTATGGGCGGATGGAGTGGCCAAGGACAAATAGGTGTGAAAGGCGTCAAAGGGGTCAAAGGCGTCAAAGGAGTCAAAGGTTACCCCACACCTGAGCCGCCTCCACCTAAGCCGCCCGCACCGACACCCCCCACCTCCGAGGCACCCACCGAAGAGCCCAGCACCTCAGAGAGCACTAATTCGGAGCCGACCAAACCCGCGATAGCCTCTACTGAACAACCCAGCAGTTCGGACACCCCAACGGAAAATCCCAGCAGTTCGGACACCCCAACTGAAGAACCCAGCAGTTCGGACACCCCAACTGAAGAACCCAGCAGTTCGGACACCCCAACGAATGAACCCAGCAGTTCGGACACTCCAACGAATGAACCCAGCAGTTCGGCGAGCCCGACTGAAGAGCCAAGCAGTTCGGAGCCGTCAAGTGAAGAACCAAGCACCCGTGAGCCTTCTTCAGAATGTACTGCAAAAAGGAGTACTAAGCCTGACTGGCCTGGTGGCCAGCAACAACAGCAGGAACAACAACCACCGTTTCCATGGGGAACCGAAGGAGGGGGTAAGTTCGCTGTCTGATTTAGAAAATGCACGTACCCCCACCCCCCTCCCCCCTCCCCACGCACACACACCAAGGAACCGTATACCGTAAACAGCGAAACTACGACAATATGGCAGTCTTTTAGCAAAAAAAAAAAATTCTACCTCTGGCGTTGTGTACTGACCTTTGAAAATAGCAGTGTATTCCCATAACATGGAGGCTGGGCCCATGGTAATTTCAACGCTATATTTAGTACGATGCGACTAAGAAAGATCAATGTATTTTGTGAATGCAAGTATCACACGTAGGACATCGCTCCACGGCTTAGATTTTCTTTGAAGATGTTACTTATTTATTATTAACAGTACTTCTAATCATCTTACACGGTTCCTTGCGAGGAAAAATAAAATATGAAAATACAGATGAAAATACTAAGGCTTGGGGTTGGTTCGTAGTTGACCATTCCTTGATTATCGTCTGAGGGAGATTACAGGGAAGATCATGATACTTGCTTATACCGCACAGATTTTCTTGAAGAATTCAAGGTGTTAGTACGGCAATTCTCGGCCACAGTCTTGTGTGCTAAGAAATGAAGGCGGACGTCTTAATAAGTGCTAAGGAAGGCTCCAGCCAAGCATGGCAAATTCACAGGATTGAAAGTTTTTGTGCATAGGGTTCTCAATGGAGCAGCACAGAGGATCAGTAGTTCAGGGCTTGTATTGCCTGATATTATTTCTGCACGTATCTCAAAAGTTGTTAGCAGATATGTGAAAGCTATGAGCAAAAGGGAAAATTATAAGATTTTTCATGCTGACTGGCGAGCGCGTGAAAACATTGCACTTGTGTAAGCGGTTGCTTCACGCTCGTTTCCACTGCACAGGAAATTATAGGTGAGATGGAGCATATAAAAAGTGTTCAACAACCGCCCAATACTCGAGATGTCGTGGCGCTAGCGTCATTGTCAGGACTGGATGAACAATTGTAGAGATAGGTATGATGTCAAGCCTCGAGTATATGCCTACCTGCCCTGACGAGCGACATCTGCATACCTTGAGTAACAGCGATGTCAAATGCGTTGCCCTGTGGAACCTAATATGGCGTCCAAGTGAAGCCACTGATGTCACCTGACCGAAAGGTGAGCGTGGCTTCTTCTAGAACCGCCAAATATCTACTGTAATGTTTTACTCCAAATGCTGCTTTTTATGATGTGCCTCCCATACGAAGACACCCCGAGTTACTTTGCTTTGTTATGACAACAGTGGCCGATTTAGTTACAACCACTGTGGGACGCGGTTCCGACATCGAAGGTTGCGGCGCGTCCAAGTCACTTAATCTGGGCTATAAAACCTAAACGAAAACCTATAGTCGTGTTGCGGCGGGTCAGTGTATGGTCTTCATGGCCAAATTCATGGCCATTGTGGTGAAGGCTACAATATTAAGCCCATAGCCAATAAAACTTAAATGTTGTTTTAAAATTATGTTATTGTTATTTTTGCTTCTTGTCATTAGAACCTAGCGCATGTACAAATTATAAAAACGAATTTATTACTGCGAGTTTCAAACAACAAACACAAATTGAGCAGGATTCATGGGGCGCGAGTACTGCGAATACCAGGTACCCAAGAAGTAGAAATCGGAGCAGATGTACAAGGTCGTTCAGCGGTATTCACATGGCCGCCTCTGTCCCTGCGTCAAAGTTTATTTTCTTCGGCGCAACTGAAAGGCGCGAAATTGCCGTAACTCGATAGAGCGTGGTTGTAGGCCAGATCATGGAACTTCGCGAGGAGCAGAATCGTACAAACGAGAGGACCGAGTTAAGGCGACAACACGGGGCTGTGTTGCGGCCTCGAACTGCCACGCACTGCATTGCTTTTATATCATTGCACTTGCGATGTAAAAGCAGATGCTGCTTCTACACTTAGCTTCGCACTACGGCTTTCGGCACGATGAAATACGGTTTGAGTAAAACGTTGGCAAATAGCTTATCCTTAGGAGCCACGGTGTTCTCTGCGCTAATTGTCCTTCACTTATCGGTGTTAGATTTTAGTGTACCACGAATGTCTCCCCTTAACTACATTTCAATACTTCGGGGACTTCATGCACACTATGGTGGAAGCTGCTAATTGAGCCCATAGCCCATAAAACTTAAAATTTTCACATCAAGAATTCTCTTCCTAATCACCATCCTTTGCTGATTTTAGTACTGTTGTATAACAAGATAAATAATTCAATTTTCTTAACTTAACCTACATGATAAATCACGCATATGCAATCAATGCTTTATTTCTCGTAATATAACTTGCCACACTGGCGGAAATAGTTTCTAGCTAGAGTAACTTTATTTCATGTTGAATTTACTGAAGTATTACTGAGGCATTTGAATATAGCACCGCTAAAGCCCAAATCATCAGCCGGTGCTTCTAACTTAAATATCTGTGGTGGTGGTGATAAAAACTTTTATTTGAAGTAGAGGTGCGAACCCACCAGGGGGGGGGGGGGGGGGGGGGGTCACATACTAGGTCATGTCCCCAGTCCGGGACTCCATTGGTCGAAGCCGCCGTCCTGGCTCTCTGGACCAAGGTTGTTTGGGCTTGAAGGTCTGAGCAGCCAAGCAGGGCCGCCTCCCAGTCCTCTCGTGTAGGGTTAGGGTTGTAGGCTTTCGCAAGGCATATATTTATACCACAGGTCGAGTGATGCTAGTGCTTGCCACTTCGAGATGTGCTGCAGCTTGTTTCCAGTCATCCTGTTTTCTTGCGGATCAGGACATAAGCACCTAAGCTGACGCTATGTGCCACTGAAAGAGTAACGCACGGTTTAGGTTGATAACTGCGAGTCTCAACGGTGTAGCATGCATGTGCCGTCAGTGGAGGGGAATTATTGTTTTACCTCATTTGTGACAGCTCGGCAACATTAGAGAAGTGAAAATTATTGAGCTCTATTTTTTCATTAGTGCTAAACGCTATGAAATGCAAAATGTGTGGAAGAGCACAGTGTGGGCTCTTGGTAACTTGGGAATACAGTTCTTTCCACATGCTCTGTGCAGCAAGCTGTATTACCATCAGTGCTCTCAAGAGTACTAAATACTACATTAATTGCTCCTTATAGTCAGGCACGCTACTTCGAGGACATATAGTCATGCTTAGCACCGTATGATTTGTCCACAACTTTTTAACAAACACCAGAGGCTTCAGCCCACGTGCCGGTAAGGCGTCCTTCAGCAGCCTTTCACGGTTACTTCGAGGCCAGCAGTAAAGCGAAACTGCCGTGAACAGCACAAAATGGCTGAATGTTGCAGCGCTTTACCAAACCGCCGAGGAGAACCCTATAATCGCCGCGTATCCGGATCCACAGAGTGTGGTGTCACATGGGTTTTAAAAGCATTGACTTTCATTTTTCGCCGAATAACAAGCACTAGGCTAAGGATACCTCGTCCGAAGCACCTGGGCCGGACCAGATTCGTGATGCTTCGAAACCTTCCCGCTCACACCTCAGCGTTCAGAGTTGCATTTTAGAAGCCATTTAGCTTATATTGAACAGTATTCAAGCAGGTGGGACAAGAATTGCAAGACGATAGTTTATATAAATCCGAACAACACTGATTCGATTTCAATTCGGAAGAAAAATTTTTCGATATTCTTGGTTCGTTTCAGCTGGAATATGCTGTAGATATCGTAACTTCGTAAGATGTGGCAATCAAAAAATACTGAAGTTCTCTTTAAGAAAAATCTAAGAACTTAGGCTTGGTAGCACTCGAAACAACTGGACGGCGTTCACTGCTTTCCCATTGCCTTTTATTGTTACTGCCTTCTGTATGCCACTGATATGCAGCAAGCGATGCTTGTTTAATTCCTCTCGGCGCGCAGGAAGGATATCTCTAGATCTAGCATCCTGCGGTGTCTATCACGTGATTCCAACGCTTACATTTCAGCCAGGCTTAACGCTTAGGCCGCACTAGGATAGGCGCCTAGAGCCGCAGTTACATACTTATAAAGCTGCTCCATTTTAGGCTTCCTTGATGTTAAACCGTTTTCGTCAATCGCTAGCCGGTCTGCTTCCTCGAAGTTATGAGTGGTCGGCTTTTTTCACATATTTTCTCATAGAAAGGATCATTAGGATCATTCCTCAGCTACTTGACTAAAGTATTAATGCTAATAAAAATTTGTTTTGCATCGAAGTGACAAGAACCGATCTTTTTGTTAGTTGGTTGCACTCCTCGCGTAAGACATCAAGAGACAGCAGACAATTATGCTGCGATTCAATAGTATCGGCAAAGTGGACCTGATGCAAGATGACACGACACGATTGTTTTCGTTCTAATTCTGATGACTACAGTGTAGATTCGCTATTTAATTACATGACAGTAGCAACCCAGGTAAAATTCCAGTGGCGAAAAACTTGGAAAATTGCTGCTTGGTTGTCTCCCTCCTACCATTAATGCAGATTGTCTTGCATGCCAGTAGGAATCATGAAGGATGAATGTGCTGCCTTCAGAGCATTGAGAGTACTAATCATCCTGTAATAGTGCGCTAAGTATCAGTGGCTAATGATTTTATTGAACTGCAGTTTCCTTGAGCGATGGAAAATAAATTGCCTCGTTCTTGTGTGCTTAATGGTTATATCGTTGAAAACACCCGACTGACGTATCTGATTACTCGCAACGCTGGTTGTCTTTTTGCGGAAGCGCGCCCGTCTGATCCTTAGATTAAAGACGACGAATATAGCTTCAGAACCAAGGACAAGAATTTCATACAGCTTTTCGATATTAAAATATTCTCCAAACAAACCTGCAGCAAATATTGATACGGACATTTGAACGTTCCGCCTTAAGCTAGAGCTGCGTAGCAAAGTACAGATGTGTGTTGATGCGGTTATTCACAAAAGCGATGCACTGATTCACTGTAAACAAATGTAACTACTTACGGTACTCTATGAGAAGAACGTTGTTTTCAAAGAAAAGATGACGCCTTTTATTGGAAGTCGCGAACTCGGAAGGAAGGACTCGCAGTTTTAGTTAAACTAAGGTGAAAGTGCTTGTATTATAATTTAGGTAGATTACCTTCCGTATAGGGGGCGCAGTGCCTGCTACTAGACCTACATGCGGAACCTAGCAGCAGTGTTCTGGCCAAAGTATATATTGCTGCGTGTTGTTTGGTTGTTAGTGATTAACGAGCGCTTGTGGTTGTTCAACGTGCACTGCATTTTTAGGGCTAGAGGGATAGGAACTGTACAGGGAATGAATTCAGAGTAGTCGAAAGCTACGCCAGTGTTTCGCCCTTCAAAGGAACAAAAACGCTGTTGTTGCTAATACCACCAGCAGATGTTAGAGAGAGCAGTGGAATCATCTGGCTTAAAACTCTGCATCAAATTTGTTGTTCTGCTTTGTTGTTCTACCTAAGAAGTTGATCAACGCAAGAGTTAATTGCCTAATCGCTCCTCGTAGATAAATTATCCCGCCCAGCTTAGAAGTGATGAAAACTACGGTGGCCCCTTGGTGATAAGTAAACAGTGCTTAGGCACCTCTCAACCGCTTTTATCGTGTAATAGGGAGCGAAGAAAGACTAGGTTTTGAGTGGGCCGTTTTTCAAGTCAGATGATAGCGACCGCGATACTTCAATAAGAGGGTGAAAAAAATTATCTAAGCTCGTGGAGAACGTGCAGCTGACAATCTCAATCACAGGGCACCTTTCGTTGCACTCAGTACTGCACTGGGCTGTGAACTCTCCCTATCTCTCTCTCAATATGAAGTATATAATTATCGTTTAACGCACCACGAAAATTAGTTTTAGAACCGCAAACCGAAACAGACGGCTTCGCCGCTTAGTTTGCCCGGGAAAGCAGAATTCGCTTTCTAGCTTTCCTTGAGCACATAGATCAGCCTTTTGCTGTCAATTTCATCAAAAGTGCGGCCAGTTATCTAGGTTTAGGTGTATATACCATTTTGGTTCTGCAATTTATGAAAAAAAAAAAAGTTTGACTCTTCATAGCTAAAGGCGATTCCGAGGATTGTGCGAAAGAAACAAGGAAAAGGAAGGACAGAGCCCACCTGTAAAGTTGGCTGCGACAGCGTAACAGTTTCCCAGGCGCCTTAGAAATGTACTCCCCGAAGCACTGGCATCGCGGAACGCCCTTCAGACTGGAAGTGGACACCCGTGTACATGTGATAACACCTAAAAACTTGACCAGCATGTCTGTACTTGCTTTGCGCTACTTAAGTGGTCTTCGAGAGGGGCACGCTTTTGCTTGGGATCACGAGATTACCTCCTTGACGCCCCCGGAGCCTCATGACCTGAAAAAATATTGTTGTAGTCATGTTCATGCCTACACAAACTTCCAGACGCATGTTGGACACTCAACCTTGCCCATAAGCAAGTGGAGGATTGAGCAATGGGAGCGGGCGGTTCAGATCGACACTGCCACCGCCAACCATTGCACGATTCTGTCCTAAAATGTAAAGATTGCAACGTTTACGCCACGCTGCGTAGCACGAGACGTAACTGTTCTGCCTCCTGTGAGATCACAGGGGAAGGGGGTGGGGTTGTCATTTGCTTCGAATTTAAAAATAATAAAATACTACGAAGGCAATGGTTTTAAGCTTGGACCCTACTAAGAACAAAAGAAATTAAGCATGTCATGAAACGGCAAGTGATTGAAATAATATTGAGGTTAGCTGCAGTTCTTGCCTAATAGCGAGAAACGTCATAAGCGCGAATGCTGGAATTTTGTTTTTTACTTATCGAGACTGTGATATGTCAATTGCCGAATATATTCACATCTCTGAATGTAACTCACGGGTTTTCAAACGTATCAAATGACATTTTAAGCGGTGCTGAGTTTAATGTTATTATGAGAAAAATATTTCTTTCTCCTAGAGCCGTTTTTCTCTTCCGTGCATTATTCATAGATCTTGACGAAAGCTTGGACAGCGAGAAGACTCTTCATCGAGATGTTTTGCGTACGTTGAAAGTTTCTCTTCCACAGCCCGCAGAGGATAAAACCGGCAGGAAGGCTTCACCTCCAAGATAAAGACAGCGGAAGGAGTCGCAGAGTGGCATGACGTTGTCGGAAACGGCTGAAGACCACGTCGAGCAACACAAGCACGAAAAAGGCCTCCCGTCCTGATAGCACCAATGTGGGAATGTAGAAAAGAAACAAACAAAACGAAAAAGCAACTGTGGTACACAGGGTGAACAAAAGAGAGGGAATTAACTAGTATTTGCCATCGACAAGACATAAATGACACAGGAGGTGCGTGACGGCGCTTGACATGAAACATGGATACAAATCCAGGAGGCCAAATGAAACACCTTCACGGACCAATACGGTTATAGGCAACCCAAACTGGACGACACTGCCACCACCCGATATCAGTATATACTCGAATTCACCCACAATGAAGACAAACCTGGCTGCCGCCTCAAAGAAAACACCTTACAAAGACATCCGCAGCAAAGACAGCTCTACTAGGAGCCCTCACACAAGTACATGATTGTTCGTAATTTGGGTCATACTGTGGGCAATAAAGACGTTATGAATGATGTGTATTGCCTTGAACTACCGCAGTCATGCACTGATGAGCCCAGAGAGCACAAATGACATGTTGCTTTAGTTCACTGTATGAATATTAGTGACCTATTACGAAAAAGAAAGGAATCGTTTATTCATAATCATTTTGGATAATATTCCTGGATTC
The DNA here is from genome assembly GCF_055883805.1 of Amblyomma maculatum. NCBI lineage: Eukaryota > Metazoa > Arthropoda > Arachnida > Ixodida > Ixodidae > Amblyomma > Amblyomma maculatum. The sequence goes on from NC_139345.1 coordinate 80,943,091, forward strand.
CTTTTGCTCTCCCTTGACATATATAATGTTAGTAGTTAGGTTGACCTAAACGGTTGTTTCATAGAGGGAGCCCCTATGCTTGCAGCTATATCCGAGAGATGAAAGGCCAGGACTTGCGGAAAATGTGAGATAAATAGCCATCATGTCTTGTGCGATAAAATATGTGAGAATCGAGTCTCTATGTGCCGTGGTGACAAATGATGCTAATTATTTACTCACTGTGAGTGATTCAAATAGCAAAGTACATAGGGCAGCGCATCCAGACATGTTACAGGATCTTCGCTGTCCTTCACTAGGTGACGTCATTTCCTTTTGTGGCCTCGGTTGCGACCCACGTTACTCAGAGTTAGTTGAAAGACTAAGTTTTCAATAGCGAGCAGCTTCTCTTAGTAGATTCCGAAAGCCACAATGACAACTGGGCAATTGAAACGTACTACTTGCTGCTTGCTAGCGACTGTGACGTCACAACGCTTGCGCGAATTATGGGGTGACAGCTGTAGATAGGGCGCAGCAGCAGTCTCCTGTAGCCGTTACTACAGAGAAGAGCTTTGGGGACATGGCGATGGTTTCTTCCCTGATTTCATTTCATTTCATTTTATTGCTTTATAGAACCATTTTGGCTAATAAATAAGGGGTGGAATTAGATGTTGAAGATTACAGTTTTTAAATGCGAGGAGGAATATTCATTGCAAACGTCGATGGACAGGTGATGGAAACAATGACGTGAGGAAGGCCATTCTAGTCGCTTGTTTTAGAAAAAAAATGACACAGAAAACGTAGCAGTTCTAGTGAGTGGTCCAGCAACGTTAAATGAATGCCCAGTGTTGTGGGATATGCGTGAAGGTGGTGTTAGGTACGGGGTATGATTGAGCTAGCTGTGAAATATCTTATGAAACAAGCAAACGCCATCATGCGACAGCGAGTGCTTAGGTTCAGAAGTTCGGATGGAAATTTTAATACTGCTACAGTGGTATTGAAAGGGTAGTCAGAATGAATGAATCTTACGGCGCGGTTCTGCAAAGCTTCAAGGGCATTGGTTAGATAACTTTGATGTGGATGCCAGATAGGAGACGCATAATCTAGTCTAGACTGATGAGCGACCAGATGAGTGATGAGTGATGTGTAGGGCAGTGATGATTTTTCAGCACGAGCGTTTCGAAATGCTTCGTTAGGAAAAAAGACTATGTACTAGCTTGTTAATACCCTTGTACTTGCTGCATATTCGGCCTGACATGCCTCCTTCAATGCAGGTTTTGTTTTCGTGGAAAAATATATCAATATTCTAAATGTTCCTTCACAAGTGTTTAGTACAGTAATCATTTATAAACATTTATAGAACATAGATCTAACATGCATGCAGCTTTCTCGAAAATGGTAAGCAACCCTGCATGAGCATATAGGTCCATCGCTGGCGACGGTACACAACTTCAACTCATTGTAAAGACCAGCAACGAGGGCTGCATTTGGGCTCCGCCATAAAGCACAACATTCAATTCCTATGTTCATCTCTGAATAAATAGCTAGGTTATATATCCATTACAGCGGAGTGTCCTAGAAGTAATAGTGAAGGACGGGCGATAAACAAAACCTTATTAAAATAATGGGGTTATGCTTGCATTCTCTAAGAGGCATCATATCAGAGGTTTAGATGCAAAGAATTGTTAGTTAACGTTATCTTTACTCAGAGAAAAAAAGAAAAAGTGCTGAAACTCAGCTCCTCAAATATATTTTGCGATGTTTTTCATATTCATGATTCAAACACGATCTTACCGTACAAAGACTAGGTTAAATAAACAATTATTAGAAAATAAATAATGTTTATAATAAAACACAAATAATTGTTTAAAAATTCGTAAGATTATAATAATATTTAGGAGTCAACATTGTAACAATATGAATTTTGATTGTTATACTAACGCCTTTGTATGACGCACAACTTAAGTAAAGTTTTTATACCATTATTCTGACACCCAGTGCTACCTACGTGAAAGCTATGGCGAATTTAGGAGCTAACGTGTCGTTCAAGAGTTCTCGAAAGATTAGCTACTAGCAGTCAATTCTAATAGCTTGTAATTATTCTTTACTGTTAGCAGGCCTTAGGCGGTCGTATATGGGGCTGAACTATAGTACCCCAGGTTGAAGGATTGTTCAGTGGCAGCGAATGCATGTCGTTGCTAGCTGTCCTGAAAACATAATTGAACTTGACTTTATTGAAGCTGCTCTCAGCTGCGTGCGTGCGTGCTTGTGTGTGTGTGAGTGTGTGTATGAATGTGTGTGTGTGTGTGTGTGTGTGTGTGTGTGTGTGTGTGTGTGTGTGTGTGTGTGTTTGTGTGGGCAGATATTCGCTTTGGCGCTCTCGAAAGTTTCCAGCTATGTTGTTGGCGAAAGCAGGTCGAGATCTTTAGCGCTTCGATGCAGTAGAAAAGATGCTTCAGCGGTGGCTTAAAAAGGGAACTTTTGTCCTACTGGTACAGTCGCTGTGATGTTATACTAGGGACCAACTTTCTGTGGCTATGCTGCGAACGCTCATCATCATCATCATCAGCCTGATTATACCCACTGCAGGGCGAAGGCCTCTCCCATATTTCTCCACTTAACCCGGTTCTGTGCTAGCTGCATCCACTTGACCCCTGCGAACTTCTTAATCTCATCCGCCCACCTAACTTTCTGCCTCCCCCTGCTACGCTTTCCTTCCCTTGGAATCCAGTTTGTTACCCTCAGCGACCATCGGTTATCCTCTCTTCGCACTACATGTCCTGCCCATGTCCATTTCTTCTTCTTAATTTCCACTAGAATGTCATTAACTTGAGTTATTTCTCTGACCCACTCTGCACGCTTTCTATCTCTTAATGTTACCCCTACCATTTTTCGTTCCATAGCCCTCTGGGTTGTCCTCAACTTAAGTAGAACTCTCTTGGTTAGCCTCCACGTTTCAGCCCCATAGGTGAGTACAGGCAAGATGCAACTGTTGTACACTTTCCTCTTGAGCGATACCGGTAAGCTGCTAGTCATAATCTGCGAGTGCTTGCCAAATGCGCTCCATCCCAATCTTATTCTTCTTGATATTTCCTTTTCATGGTCTGGATCTGCGGTTACTACCTGTCCTAAGTAGACATATTCGCCTACTATTTCCAGTATTTCCGCTACCTAATGTAAACTGCTGTTCCTTCCCGAGGCTGTTGAACATTACCTTAGTCTTCTGCATATTGATTTTCAAGCCTACCATTCTACTTTTTCTGTCTAGGTCATCAATCATTATTTGCAGTTCATCCCCCGAGTTGCTTAGCAAGGCAATGTCATCAGCAAATCGCAGATTACTGAGGTATTCTCCATCTACCCTTATCCCTAACTGCTCCCATTCCAAGTCTCTAAATACTTCCTCTAAACAAGCTGTGAATAGTACTGGGGAGATTGTGTCTCCTTGCCTAACACCTTTCTTTATGGGAATTTTATTGCTTTCTTTATGTAGAACTATGGTTGCTGTGCAGCCACTATATATATCTTCCAGCACTTTCACGTACGGCTCGTCTACCCCCTGATTTCGCAATGCCTGCATCACCGCCGAGGTTTCAACTGAGTCAAATGCTTTTTCGTAATCAATGAATGCTATGAATAAGGGCTGGTTATATTCCGAGCATTTTTCTATCACCTGATTGATGGTATGGATATGATCGATAGTAGAGTACCGTTTCCGAAACCCTGCTTGATCCTTTGCTTGATTGCAGTCTAAGGTTGTCCTGATTCTATTGGCGATTACCTTAGTAAATACCTTATACGTAACAGACAGTAAGCTGATTGGTCTGTAATTTTTAAGGTCCTTAGAGTCCCCTTTCTTGTGAATGAGGATAATGTTTGCATTCTTCCATGCTTCCGGTACCGTCGATGACACCAGGCACTGCGTATACAGGGTGGCCAGTTTTTCTAGCACGATATCCCCCCCGTCCTTCAGCAAATCTGTAGTTATCTGATCCTCTCCAGCTGATTTCCCCCTTTTCATAGTTTCTAGTGCTTTCTTGACCTCGTCCTTCGTCACTGGTGGAACGTCTGACTGTTTTTCCCTACCGCCAATCTCACTACGGTCCTGACTACTTTGGCTACTGTAGAGATCTGTATAGAACTCCTCGGCTACTTTGACTATCTTGTCCATATTAGTGATGACGTTGCCCGCCTTGTCCCTTATCGCATACATCTGGTTTTTGCCTATGCCCAATTTCTTCTTTACCGCTTTAAGGCTTCCCCCGTTCTTTACAGCATGCTCAATTTTCTCGATGTTATACTTCCTTATATCGGCCACCTTGCGCTTATTGATTAGCTTTGATATCTCGGCCAATTCGATCTGGTCTGTTGGATTGGAAGCTTTCATACTCTGCCGTTTCTTAATCAAATCTTTCGTCTCCTTAGACAGCTTACCGGTATCCTCTTTAACTATCCTACCGCCTACTTCTACTGCGCACTCAGTAATGATATCTCTGAAATTATTGTTCATTGCCTCTAGGGTAATGTCGCCATCCTCAGTTAGAGCTGAAAACCTATTCTGTAGCGAGATTCTGAACTCTTCTGCCCTCCCCCTCACCGCTAATTCGTTGATGGGTTTCTTTCTTACTAATCTATTGCGTTCCTTCTTCAGATTTAGGCTAATTGGGGACCTCACCATCCTATGGTCACTACATCGAACTTTCCCGATTACCTCTACATCCTGCACAATGGCGGGGGTTGAACACATTATGAAGTCGATTTCATTTTTAGTCTCTCCGTTAGGACTTTTCCATGTCCATTTCCGGTTCTTCCGTTTGCTGAAGAAGGTATTCATGATTCGTAAGTTATTGCGCTCTGCAAACTCAACTAGTAACTCCCCCCTGCTATTCCTAGAACCAATGCCATAGTCACCTACTGCCTTGTCTCCTGCCTGTTTTTTCCCTACCTTGGCATTGAAGTCGCCCATTAGTACAGTATACTGCGTCTTTACTTTTCGCATTGCCGATTCTACATCTTCATAGAAGCTTTCAACTGCCTGGTCATCATAACTACATGTAGGTGCATAGGCCTGTACAACCTTCAGTTTATACCGCTTATTAAGCCTAATTACGATGCCTGCAACCCTCTCATTAATGCTATAGAATTCATCTATATTACCCGCTATATACTTATTGACAAGAAAACCTACCCCTAGTTGTCGCCTCTCTGGTAAACCTCGATAACACAGTACATGCCCATCCTTCAATACAGTATATGCCTCATTCGGCCTCCTAACCTCACTAAGCCCTATGACATCCCATTTCATGCCCTCTAGTTCCTCTAACAGCACTGCTAAACTAGCTTCACTAGCAAGGGTTCTAGCATTAAACGTTGCCAGGGTCAGTTTCCAATGGCGGCCTGTCCAGCGGAGCCAGGCTTTCTTAGCACCCCCTGCTGCGTCACAGGTCTGACCGCCGCCGTGGTCAGTTGTTCCGCAGCCGCTGGTGACTGAGGGCCGGGGTTTTATGGAGCTTATCATAGGAGGTCATAGGAACGCTACGGAGCCGCAACCAACTAGCGCGATCCGCAGGGGAATGTATTTCCCCCAATATGCCCCCCCCCCCCTCACGGAGCTTTCTTTGGAGTATTACACATGTAAAACACTATTAACGTTATTATTAGATCAAGAATAAACTACCCTGTTAGCCAATGAGTATAATATGCTATGCGCATGCCGACGGTTGCGCCATCTATCCGATTTCAGTACCATTTTGCAATGCGCTTGTTTTGACAACCAGTTATGGTGGCTCAGGAGTTGGCACTCAGCTTATCAAATGTGTAAACTCTAAAAGCGGTTAGCATGAATAACTGATATGAACGCAAGTTTCATCACACCACCGTTGTGACAGAGAATCTGTCAGTTGTACAGTTCTTTACAATGCACCGAATAACAACTTGTTTAGTAACACAGCTTTCAGAGCGGGAATTGCTCTAACAGCCAACAATAGCAAACATATTATTACCTACTTTTATTGTTATACTTTATTTCCTGGCCTCTGCTGTTCCAGTTGCCTTATCGCATGAGTCGATCTACAGCCTTATGTTTTCTTATACACCGTGTACGTCATCATTTTTGCTTTGTTGCTTCCAGAAGAACATGACAGTTATTTGCTCTGCTTGAACTCCATCATGTCCTGGCCAACCACATATTCGAATCATGGTATCGAAATAAAAGTGGTCGATGGGATACAGACCCGACTCCAAGGGAAGGTGTTAACAACAGGGAGCGACATAATGTTAGATGGGCTGCTGAAATCAGCAAATTTGCGGAGATCAGATGGATACAATCAGTACAGGAGAGGGTTGATTGGAGGAATTTGGGAGAGGCCTTTGTTCTGGAGTGGGTATAGTCATGCTCTTGATTATAGGTATTTCTCATAACTTTACAGGCATTTCGAGCGCAGATTTGCTTCCGCACGAAAAATATTTGGTTTCATGGGGAGGCCATTCGCAGAGCGTCCCGTGCCAGACGGATTACTCGAGCTTGCTGCTCCGGAGCCCAGCTCCGGAGGAGGGCGTCCCAGGTTTCTTTCTCTCTGATTCCATCAATATGCCCGGGTCAATCGGGGCATTCCCAAATGAGATGGTTCTGATTGGCAATTATCCCGCATTTGGTGCAGAATTTTGGAGGTTCCCCTCCCTCTCCGTATAAATAAGATGGAAAGAATCGTTCAGAACTTTTCCTTTCTGTTCGATGCATGCTCTAGCTATGCCAGACATTCAATGAAAATGACAGTCCACAATTCTACATTCCTTGTTTTGCAGTTAGGTTGCAACGCAACAGCGCCGTCTTGCACACGAGCACGTGTACACTGCAACACCTAATTACCTATGATGTTAAATTATAATTTTATTTATTCGCAACGCAGTCCGTGTTGCAATTTCATTTGCATTATCAAAAAACGGCAGACGGAACATACAATAGCTCTATATAAAATGAAACCAAAAACTAATAGCTATTGCTTGAAAGGCGAAACTATTCCGTCTCATTAACCATCCACAAAACAAAACACTACCAACCTCTGTGCCAGTCTTATAAGGCTCAGTTGCCAAGCACATTCATGCCAAATAGCGCTTTAGCATGTCTTAATCAATTTAGACGGATTTAAACATCGGCCAATGTTTCAGACTATCTTCTGACTGATCTAAGAACAGATTTCATAGGAGCAATTAGTTTTTTTTTGTCGCGATATTTGTTAATAGCCCAGGGCATCAGTAGGGTATGAGATGAAGAATGAAGAAATGATTAAATGAATGGAAAGATGTTGGCTGATTTTATGAAGTGCAGGAGTGAACGATGATGTGGTCCCTGCGTCCAGGCGATATACGATGCAGGATTGCTTGCCGAAAGGCCAGCTAACGTCAGGTGCCAGATTCGTTTCGGTTTCACTGCTGGGCGGTCCCACAGCGAGTGTTGAATGTCGGCTTCAACATTTTCGTTTTTACACATAGTTCATCGTAAATAACAAAAAATGGTGTGGCACTGAGGAGTCAGCCACAGCTATGGCAGGAGAGTCGCCATTCGCGACGATTATTTGAGTGCCATCGATGATGGGTTCATGCAATGTGTCACCAGGATGCCTGCCGCGATGCCATCGCTTGTCAGAGTATACCAGCACACAGGTTTTCGCTGTGGGATCAAACTACGCTGGCTATCTTCACAAGCGTGGCATACGAGACTGCCGAAGAATGCGTCCAACGGGGTTGCAGCGAAAAAAAAAAAAAGAGGGTTTCTGCGCGAGGGGTCAAGGCCACGCTTTGCATTTCACACACGGTCAGCTGAAGTGGAACGATGCAAGCGGCAACCTCTTCATCACACGATAAGATCACATCCTGGCTAAGCGTCAGTTTGCTTCATGTCTGCGCATTCGACGTTTTCTTCCAAAATAGAGGTGAATTTACTATATATACACTTGAAGGCATTCGAAAAGACTGAGAAATTTCCAAGCGCCCCTATTTTATTTCCGGATTGAGAATACAAGCGACGGCTCGTAATCAACAAATCCTGACACGAGATGAGTTCTTCCTTTGATTGCACGTGTTTACCTGCTAATCTCTCGCTTTGGGTTTTGAGAATTTCTCCTGCTTCCATCCCCCTTATCAACTTCCGTCCATGCTCAATAGATCTAGAACACATCGCTATAGCACAGTTCTCTTAAAATGCGTCGAGCGTAGCATGCTACGGGAATTAAGGCCCGAAGTATCAAATTCGCCGACCTTATGATGGTGCGCCTGATGACATGGAAGAAATTTATAAACATATCTGTAAGTGATACTTTCACCAACGAAGGCAGGCTAAGGCAAATTTTTTGTAATTGATGAGATAAGGCACCCTTAATAAAGGCCCAACATTCGACGTGATTTAGAGGCCTGGTTTGTTTTTTCTAGCTCCCTATTTTCAGCAGACAATATCGTGCTTAGTTACATTGCCTGGTAATATGCAATGGACTGAAACTGCCTACCTATCATTTCTTTACGACGGTAATGTCTTGCGAGCGCACCACTTACCGTTCATATACTTCCCTGTCTTGGGTAATAAATAATCTGCAAGCGTTTTGGTAGTAACAAGGGGTGAGCATAATCAGCTGCTCGCGAGAAGCAAACAGAGTTCGTAAGACGCCGTACCAACCGCAATTTATTTAGGGTTACTATATTATCACTATTCCTAACACCGTCTTTCCCCAATAAAGTTTGTCGATAAATCGATCACTCCGGTGTTAATGTGCTACTTTTCTGTAGTTCAATGATTTTAATGGTACCCTGAGTCAATGGGCCTCTAGTTGCTTTGCACTTCGTGTCGGTAGTGGAGCACGGATCGCTAGCGGTACTTCGCGCACCACGCGCATTAGGGTTGCAGTCACGTCTGAGTTGTAGTCTATGCAGTGGCTGGTACATTGAAAGCGTATCTTATAAACTGTTATCTGCTCGTAAAATGCGTCTAAGTAATCGCAACAACGCACCCAAAAGCGTTCACATGCCATAGCGTCTTAGGCTCGGCTGAAGAGATCAAGGCTCGCATTTTTAGTTATGGTGTTCGTGCGCATAACTGGCAAGCTTTCAAACAAAATATTTGGTTTAGCTTGTGGGGTTAACATCTCAAAGGACTCAGGCTACGAGAGGCGCCGTAGTGGAGGGCTCCGGAAATTCCGACTATCTGGTGTTCTGTAACGTGCGCTGACATCGCACAGCATCGCATCCATTGAAAGGGGCCGCCGCGGCCGGGATTCGATTCCGCATCCTTGGGCACATTAGTCGAGCGCCTTGACCAATGCACAACGTAAGTGGGGTGAAACGAAATGTAATTGCACTCTGGTGCAAGTTTGAAAAAAGATATTGCCATCATTGTGTTGTCATCTTTGGTCGCGAAAGAGTTGAGAAAAAGAAACATAATCCCTGGGTTGCTAGGGAGCGAAAACTTATGAGAACGAGGCGCTCAGGCCGGCCTCGGGATTCTGTTATGGACACGCTAAGCACTGCCATGAAAACGGATATGGGAATAACTAAGGACACCTTTTTCATACAGGCTTTAAGCTATTTCCTTAAAGCAGCATCAGATAAATTTTGAAGATACTTAAGCGGCGATAAATCCCAATGTATTTCTTTACTAGTTGATGGCTTACAAGTTTCACATGCTAAATCAGTTGCAGACGAGTTTAGAAAATACTTTCAGTCCCACTATGGCTCCTCTTTCTCCCTTCTTCCTCCCTTCCTTTACGGCGCAGTTCAGGTGTTCACGGAACAAGCGTGACAGATACTGCGCTGTTCCTTTCCTTTGAACCAATTATTATTATTATTATTATTATTATTATTATTATTATTATTATTATTATTATTATTATTATTATTATTATTATTATTATTATTATTATTATTATCATCTGTATAAGCTTGGAAAGATAATAGTGCTGTTACTGAGCCAGAAGAGTTTTTGTCTTGCATGCCTGATGTTACCCAGGTAGGTAGTTATAACTTTCTTTTTTACCTTTACACTAGAAAAGTATATGGCCCCGAAAAGATACCAACAGTTTCCTGCACCTAGGCTCATTGGGGTTTTCCCTATTTGTTGATAATTTATAAGGCCGTGCTAGAGCAGTGCTTTGTTTCATCAGACTGGAGTAATGCCCCTGTCATTCATAATATTTAAAATCAACCGATCGCATGTCCGTTTCCAACCGCCACCCGATTTTCTTGGCACCGATAAGCTGCAAATACTAGAACACGCTATCTGCCGGAACTTGACCGCATTTTTGGAAGAAAATAATCTGTTATCAGTTGCTTAGCATGGGTGTCGACTTCGCGCTCGCTTTTGACAACAAAGGACAGATCGGGGCTATACTCTTAGTCTTTGACAAAGTCCCTCATTATAGATTATTAAATATACTTCATGCCATAGGAATAAAGTGTACATTCATTAAATTATTTATCTCTTATCTAGAAAACAAGTGAAAATATGTTCAAGTTGCCAAGTCCTGCTTGGAGACCTGATGCATGCAGCTTCAGGAATACCACAAGGCTCATTATAAGGCCAATTTTTTTCTTAATTACGTTAATGTCATGGTAAAAGCTGCACGCAGTTATGCTAAGGTGTAACTTACTTTTCGGAGATGACTTTACAGCTCAGTTAAATATCAAAACAACCTAAGTTAATTTTAACAAAAGTCTCGAAGGAATTTCGGACTGGTGCACGAGATAGGACATGCACTTCATTACTGATAAGTATTTGCTTCTCCGTATACGCAGGAACAAAACCGTTTTGCAACCTTCTTACTCTGTGACAGTATTCCACTTAATGCATCACAGGCTGTAAAATATCTAGGCGTTACTCTGTGTCTGGTTTATCCGCATGAACTTTTAAAATCCAATGTCCGTGTTAAGTCAGTAACATGTAAAGCGTTAGTTAGGCTATGTTCGGAGTGCGTTTCGTGTCTCTGGGACTCCTTCACTGAAAAAAAAAAAAGACATTTGCCAGGTTAGGAAAAGTCCAAAGAAGCGCGGCTAGACTAATTTGGAACAAATATAAAACAACTGACAGCCCTGCATGAATAATCAGATACGTTGGCCTTTTTGCACTTAAGGCCAGACGTAGTAAACGCCGGTTAAAGTGCCTATACCTCCTATACATCAACCTGATCCAAATGAACTACCATAATTTACTTACCGCTAACACTTCGCGCGTAAGCTACCGTTTTCATAATGGTAATACGACCCAATACTATGCCGCTCTTTACAACACTTCACAATTTTAATTTTTCCTAGCTCTAAAAGCGACTGGAATAAATTACCGAAACATATTGTCGATATACCTAGTGTTGATGTATTTATTGCAAATTTGCAGAAAATGCATACGTGATGTTCGTGTATTCCGGCGTTTGATTTCATTTGCGTCAGTTCATGCCCTGATATGTTGTAGTTGGTGCCTATTGTGTGTTGAGTGTGTAATCTTTTTGTGCCCATTCCTAGGCATAACCTTGTCATATGTTCCGTCTACCTGTTTGCCTTCTCTAGTCGGAGGCGCGGGCGTCCCGGTGCACACGGCCGACAGGGAGGAAGGCGCGGGAGTCCCGGTGCACAAGGCGAACAGGGAGGAAGGCGCGGACGTCTTGGAGAACATGGCGGACAGGTTCGATGATGACGACGATGATTCTAAGGAGGACGACGACGAGCGTACCAAGTCACGCCGCAACGAGCGTGCCCCGGTGGTGTGCTTCATTCGCGGCGCTGGCTTCGAACGGAAGGGCGTCGAGCGGTTCACATTGAGGAGCCTACCACTGGACAAGTGCACGCACGTGATCTACTCTTTCCTGGAAACGGACAACAACACGGGAGAGTTCATTTTCCGCAAAAGGGGCAGCCAGGACGAGAAGGGTGCGTCCCATGTCACTGATAAGTGCCGTGATTGCACGCTCAGGATCTGCAAAAATTTTCTTCCTTGTCTATATGCGAGAGACAGGCCTCGAATGACACCGATCGCTTGAGATGTCACGCGAACCACTTCGTGCTTTTGAACGGCTCGAGTGGACACCGAGGTAATGGTATTTGTTCGAGGGAGGGTGAGGGATACAGATATGGCCACCTCTTCTGTACTTTCCCTATCAGAGGCACTGATCATGCATCTCCTGAGAAGAACCATCTGTACATCCATTACGACTGCCGTTATGGCCTGCTGTACAATGTTGTCGACAGCCTCCTTTTAAACCACTCTAGGGTAGTTGCCGTAGCGCTGGTGTAAATGTTTACTGTAGCCGTGTGGGTGCGACTCGTGGTATTCGAGGCTTGTCCTTCGGCAAAAGAAGAACCAAAACTTCTTTCTAATTTCTATGGGGAGGTTGATTTCAGGAGGCTTTGCGCTTTCGCGATGCATTCATACATATTAAACATTTCTACACCTTTTTGGTGCAAAAAAGGTGCTCGAGTTTCCACGGGCTAACACCCTACGTGAAAAACGGCAAGGTAGGGGTAAGGCACTGTGGTTAATATTCAGAGGTTTCCGGTTGACTACCCGGAGCTGTGTGAAATGGAATGGGAGCACATAAGAAAAATCGAAAGAGAGACATTTGGTCTGAAATCCAAAAACCGCTGCAGCAGTGTCCTGAGCACTGTGAGGGCTGCCGCATGCTACGCCCTAACCAAGAACACAGCACCCGCTTTTAGACCCCAAACAAGTGACATTTGCACAACGAAGGAAGTTCTGTGGTGAAGCAGCGCTGCATTACTCATAAGGTGTCGACTGTGGGATAGCATTACGCCTTTAAGGGTGCAAATGTGTTTAGTGCGATATATAGCAGCGAGAAAGTGCCGCTCCATTGCGTGGTGGTTAGACGTGCGTACTGCGGGTAGAGGTGGCACTTGATGACCTCTTCTTTCGTGTTGTGGATGCCCAGATTGGTTAAAGTCTCAGAAGAAGGCATCACTGGAATTTATAGTTTAGCTTGCTGCGGTCCCCGGGAAAAAAAAAAGGCCCCATATTGGACGCGGCTGACGACGATCTATACGAGCCTCCTTACATCAGGTTACTTCATCACGAAGTGTTTGCTGGATATGTTTGATCAGGCGAGACGTTTGGTGTCTGATGCTGTCCAACTTGTGCATCATTTCGTCTTTATAACCATTTCCTGAAAATATCATTCCTAGTGTGCCAGTTGTGTAGATATAATTTCTTCATTTTCTAAAATTAGCTTTAGTTTACATGGCTGATGGCGATTTTTTAACTCTGCATAATGGCCACAGTACTAGATATTCAGTTTCTTGCGCGGAGCATGCTAGGCCCCGAGCGTCTGCGTATTGTTTTACCTGCAGTGCTCTTCCTACTTCCTCGACCATGCCGATTTACACCCGAATATCGGGATGTCGTCGTCGTAGCGACTTTGCTTCAGTTGTAATTAGGACGACTTCAAGAATGAAAAGCGGAATGTGCTACCTTTTGTTGGCTGCCGCGACCACACAAAAAGAAGGCGCTGGATACCACGGCCCATTTTTAAGTGTTACTGAGCGGTCTGTAAGAAAGGCACTGATGTGTTTGCGAGCTTTAGGTCCGACATCCAGATGCCCAAGGTTTTTCATATGGCCATCTGTGACTTATTTATGTGCAAGCCTTGTATGACTATGTAGGCGGGTGTCGCATGAGCGCTACCATGTCGGAGCTGCAAAATAGGAACTAGTTGGTATATCGGAAATATAATGGTTTATCGAATAGAGAGTCAAGGAAAGGTGTGCAAGTGACACAATGGTTAATGTGGGTTAACCAGGCAAATAATTAGAGCCAATTAAGTATGCAAATGGGGGCCAAGATGGCCGTTGCAACTTCCGGTTTCGGTTATCAGCTTGCGGTCACGTGCCTCAGTGCAGAAATGTGAAAGCCAGAGCGTTGCTCCTGTACATCGCGCCCCTTGTTGAACACAACCAGCGTTTCGCTGAACGCATCAAAGTTACCGGCGTTCAATAATTGGTTTACATGATAGGAAAGGCGCAGAATCTGTCACTCGCGGTATCCCGCTGACATATTTCGCGAACAACACAGCAACGCTCAAGCTTACTCATTTCTCCAGTGCAGATTCTGCAGTGTTCCCAAATATCGTTGATCACTCGTTCTGTATGCATCTTTGATAGTGGTGTCGTACAATCATGCTTCCCATTTAGCATCCATCTGCTAGCCAAGTTGGAGGCTCGTTTCCGACGGGGATTCAACTCGTTAATTTATGTAGACTTTAGCGCGCCTTTCCTTTCACTACAAACCAGAGGAATTGTAACACTTTGCTAAAGTCTGTGCCAGTCTATCAAGGAGAAAAATTCGCGGAATGAAAATAATGGTGCTAAAGGCGCTATCTCGTTTACTTAGAAGGTGAAGATTAAGCGTCCTCCTATTTTAAAGCGAAATCTTTACTAAAACCATTACGCGAACATACGTTACGAGTGTGGATTCGATGGTGCCCCCAAAATACGGCCTTATGATGAGAACACCACGAGATAGGAGTAACGCCGACCCCACAGTTGAATAAGCGCTGCAACGAACGCGCGCCAAGGAACGTCACGCGACAGGAGCAACGGTGTACCGCCCCAATCACACTCGTCGGAGAGTCGTGACAGATACTGGGCTTTTACTTTCCTGTAAACCAATTATAAATATACCAAATATAGCTTAGGTCCCCTTGTATAGCACTGCAACAAATGCGTGCCAAAGAAAGGAAATTCCCACTTTGCGGCATGAGGCCCGGACTTGCTAGGAAAGCAACACAGCAACGCTCAGGTGCGCGATATACCGCGTGTAGCAGCAACACGCATTTCGCAATCCTCCAGTGGAGACTGCAGTGCTCTTGGGATTCTGTGAAATGTTTTCTTAAGGTCAAATCCTACTATTTTTCGATAGTTCTGCTGATCACCGCTTCTTTTCCTTTCGCTATAGTGCCTAGAATATACTGGCTAGTGTGCCGTGCGGAGGGCGCTCTCAATGGGAGAAGGTGGCCGCACCGGCGATGCCTTCCAACTTTGGCCGCCAGGGGCGATCAGTATGACAGACCGCTTGGTGAAAATCTGGGCTTGAAGTATACCACGTTGTATTAGAAGAGGTCTTTTGTTCTTTAGATAAGCACGAAGGCTAGCGACTACAACGTGCTCCAGAAGCTTGACAATCTATAAAGTGAGTGACATTGACCTTAATTGCTGAGACTGGGGGGCTTTTCCCGGCAGCGTTTCTTTAAATACTGCTCCAGTGCTATGTATATTCTTTAGGATCTAATGCTTAATACCGGTTTTTGTAGTGAAGCCGATGGCTGACGTGACCTATTAACAATCCGGCTCTATCATAATAGGTGGCTGCTACCATAATAGGTGGCTGCCACTGAGAAAAAAGGAAAATAATGATACGAGAAACATGTGACTAAAGGTACTTCCTAAGCTTGTATACCCCGTTCTAGCTTGCGAGCGCTAAATTTGATTATCACATAGCTTCAATGATGCTGCATAACATATTGTACACGTGGTTTTAGAAATCAGGAAACTGAAAAATTAGGGCCACATTTCTCTTCTTTCTAAAAAAAAAAAAAAACTCTTGATTGAGTTTCATTGCACTTTTACGGATAGATTCCCGCCACATAATCTACACAGTGAAGTACGTAAGTTTTGTGATGGGACCTTTATGCCCCTATTGCCACTGGGCCGTCAATGCCCTCTTGTGGTAATTAGAACCTGGTTCGTTTTGCAATTAAGCGCGTTTAAAGAAGCGGAACTAGACGCGCAATAAAAAGTAGCAAGTTTGAAAGCCCCGCATTGTTACCAGTAATTAGTAGATATTAACCAACGTGAACCTACGCTTGTTTTGGACCAAAAATGAACATAACTTTCACTGCCATGCATTTGTTCATAACGAGCGCAAGCCGCACAATAGCGAAACAGTGTCGCAGTGGGATTCGCAATGCAAATTCTTGCACCTTTCGTATTCTTTTTAATGTCGCAGATATTTTGAAGGAGCTTAGCAGAGTGAAGCTCGACTCGAGAGGCAGAAAGATCCAAACGCTCGTCAGCTACGGCTCTGGAGCTCATGTGCAAAGCTTGCTCAATCGGATACGCGACGGCAGAAAGATGAACCAGCTCGTGAGCCACATCAAATACACGCTTCGAACATTAGGCATGGACGGCATCAACTTTCATCTGGAGGGCCCCGGACCCGCAGTCTGCAACAAAGATGACGTCTCGACAATACTTAGGTTTATCAAGGTGAGGATGCGGCGGTTCACATTTTCCGCACTGTGCATTAATTGACGAAAATAACTGTATATTAGAAGGCCCTTGGTGCAGTCTTTCAGAGGTGGCAAATGAATTCATGCGCCATTTATAGATAAGCTAGTAGAGCTTCATGCCGGAGCTGAAAGGAAAGCTAAGAAAAACAAGGCAATGTGCAATTTTCACTTAGACATAGCAATTTGTTCCAAATAAGCTGGTGAAAACAATATTTGCCTTAATATGACAACCGATTTTTGACAGCCTGAAGATGATAACCGATTTTTGACAGACTTTCTTACTTTCTGTGCCCGTGTTGAGAATTGTGAAGGGGCACTCAAGGGATTTTTATTGTACGAAACAATGCTACTTTTTCGAAATGTAACCGAAGTCGTTAATGCCTTTTATTTCTAAGGCGGGACGAGGATCACTTAAACAGCCCGTAAGCTCTAAATCTGTATAAGGTAGCAATAACCCATTCAGCCTGTATTTCGAGAAAATCGGGATTCCGTGGTTGAGAAGGTTATACCGTTCTCTGGATTTTTCGAGGAAATTTGATTCATTGCCCTTATTTTGCCTGAGGTATAATCTATAACTCATAGCTTAAAAAAGCGAACGATTTTCCATCCTCGTTAGAAGATTAGATGAATTTCTAACATAACTTCAAAATGGACGTTACTAATACATTTCTAAAAAGAATGTTGTAGTGTACGCTGCCAGAGGTACAAGATTCTCTGAAGGACAGGTCCATGTGAAAGCTATACTTAGAGATGAAAAAAAAAAAAAAAGCATGAATGTTGTATGGATACAACGATGCCCAATATGGATGGAACAGTTTTTTCTTTCGCGTTTGGCTTCTTGTACGCGCCCTGCGTAATCAGAAATTCAGAACTCAAGTTATGAAATAATAAAAAGTACCTAGGTTACCAAGTTGCAACCGCCAATTAAACTCAATTAAAAAAATCTTGAACTCTTGCTTTGTATTTTTGCAATGAAGGAACCGTTATGGACGAAATCGGGACATTCATAATGTTTATCATATGCTTTCAACAATCTAAAGCGTTCCCAGTACCTTTCTCAACGTTTCCACCTGTGCTCTAACACACTCCAGCTCTGAGACAGCAGCCTCTGTCAGTGAACACGTGGAAGCAAGAGTGAAGACTGTGTGCGCGGTTGACTACATTATAACTGTCACTATTTTGAGTAGTTGGATGATTACAGTGCCAACAAGTGCTAAGGATCGAGAATGCAACCAGGATATTACACTGAGGCAGAAAGAGTGCTCGATTCCTTATCAACAACTATGTTGCGGGGAGCACGCGAGAGCCATAGGGGAACCACACACGTTTCGAAAGCTGCCGGAAAGTGGAAGCCAACACTACCACAAACACAATGCACAGTATTTTGGCTTCCTAGTTAGCTGTTATAGGCAACAGAGGTATGCAATGAAAGTTTTATTTGTGCATTTAAATGAAATTACAGATCTTTGTGAGCCCATTTGTCAAAGTATGCGCCCCATCATTTCATCTTATAATATTGCTCGAATATGCCCCTTAGTACGCGTTTATTGACCGCATTTTATCTCCCTCTTTTTTGTTTTCTTTTATTTTCCGCACCGTTATCTTTCCGACGTTTTCCCTCTAATTCTCTTTCCCACGCAGTGTATCATTTTAGTGTATTCTAGGCCCCGAATAAATTCTCTGTTTAACGGGTTTCTCTTTCTCTTTCTCTAAATGCCGCGTACAGCATCTATTACCAATACGCGATGAACCAAGTCGCTAACCGTGAGCATTCAAAGCATTCCGCGCAGCTACCTCAGGAGTCACGTGGGGGATCACGCATTGCGTTTCTATGAAGTTTTCACAAGCGGCAATAATAACACATTTTTAAATGCAAACAGGAGAACTAATTTATTCTCGTGCGCAAAATCCTTCCCCCATTTCATATTGCCGCTGCCGTTGCTTAGGTATGCGGTTTTGGCGCTGTTGCACTGACACCCGAACGCAGAGAATTCTCGTCAGCCGGCTTAATTTTCATTGCAGAACCTCCGGCACGAGCTCATCAAGGGAGTTTTCATCACGGCTCAGCTTCCTGCCTGCCGGGACCCCAAGTGCAACATATTTATGAGCGAGCGCATGGCGAGGTACGCATGCCGCCTGCACTTCTAAAGCGTGCTTAATCCCAGAGAAAGCATTACCAGGAAGATTAGATGAAAATACCACCCATATAATGTGCAGCAGCCTCAATTCCCGCCTTCAGAAGCAATTACACGTTCGAGTGTGTGGAATCGGTTGTGAAGCTGTCGTAAAAGGTGACCGCTGCAGTGGCTAGACTGAAAATTGTCATATTCTAGCCGCCACTTTTAGCAGACTTGAAAGCGGAGCCTTGTTTTACGGTGCCTAAATATTTTGGGCTGTACGATTCTCTTTCACCACTGATTTCTGAGCACTGCAAATGCTACGTACGTGATTTGAAACTCCAGACCAATGCCACTTTCGTACTGCTAACTTCGTCACCGGCATGTCGCCTGAAGGAGAGGTTAAATTCGGACAGTCGGTGGCAGAAAGACAACAGACTCCTTCGCTTAGAGTGTTTGTCAAAAGTTGAAAGTCCAAAGGGTTTCATTTTTAGCAATGCAGTTGAGCTCTTGTAGCTTGGGTGGAAGGTTTGAAGAAGGGAGGATGCGAGTTTTCTTGACCTCAAAAGCTAAACCCTTAGGCCCTAACTTTAGACAAAGGAAGTGCATATAACGCTACTTTAACACTGCTTGATTACGCGAAGCTTGAAAGACTATTGCATTTGGGGAATTGCTGGTTACATTTCCTTTTTTTTTTGTTCTTAGCAAAAATTAAAACAAACAAACAAACAAACAAACAAAAATCTAGTGTCTAATTAAAAGTCGCGCATCTTGCGCACTGCTCTGCTATAAACTCGTCTGTCGCTCTGATGCGTAGTGACTGTAATGGTGTCCAGCCAGTAATAGTGCCCAGTGTTTCTAGCTACAAAAGGAAAGAAAGTTCTGAGTATAAAATAAATGATTAGGCGATATTATGCGTGCCGCGTAAAGTTTGTCCACTTTGCGTATACTATTTAAAAGTCATTTTCGACTTTAGTTGAAAATTATCGAGTAAATTCATTCTGTGCAAGCTGTTTTCAATCTTTCACATTAACTGACCCTGCACGCCAACGAAATATAACCCATCACGCCTGTCGTTTATAAACCTGAGGCCGAAAAATTAGGTAAATGGGATGGAAGAAAACTCCCATTCGAAACTTCCAATTTGTTAAAATAATAGCCTTGTGACATTTTTGGAAGCTTAAAAGTTTCAGCCATATACTTCCCGTGATGTGCCCGGGCGAGTTTGTTTCGTGTTTGCATTCGACTGGACATCCTGGTAGAAAAGTACTGAGTATATATCAGCTTGTCCGTTTATTTTGAGGCTGATAGAAAGCGCTCACAATATTTGCTGGTTGTGAAAGAAGATATGACGATGTGCTTACCGTGCATTTACGACATGTGTCGGCTACAGCTGCCGAGTTAACTCTCCTGATGGCAGCTACCGATTTCACGGCTACACATGACAGTCAAGCTTTAAAGGCTATCGACAAGTATTTAGCAAATTCTGTGTTGTAGTAAATGTGCATCACCTAATTCCCGCGGTTCCCCCTCGTACAGTAACCCTTCTTTCGGCTTATTGCGATAGTAATGCCTGATTATGGTCTCGCTGGAATTGAGGTGGGCATATGTTGATGCTCTGTGCCTTCATGCAGGAATCTGGACTATCTGTTCCTGATGACTTTCGACTACAGGCTAGACGACCTGTCCAAGACTAAGCTCACTAGCGGACTTTATCACTACAAAGACCAACACGGTCCGACAAAAATTGAGACGGTAAGTCACCAGGAGGAAACAATAAGTCGCTAACGCAGAAAGCGATATACGTGTCGGTTGACAAGTTAAGTACAGAATGTAAACGAAATAAATTGTTCAGAAACATATGTCCTTAGCCGACGAAATAATGTGTCAGTACTTTTCACTTCATCGTTATTATCATCATGCGGACTGTACCCATTACAGGGCGAAGGCCTTTCCCATATTTCTTTAACCCGGTCTTGTGCTAGCTGCATCCCTGTTAACTTTTTAACCTCCCCTTCAGTACGGAATATATGCTTATCCAAATGAATAGAAACGTGCACCTATAGCGACCTGTCGACCTATTTCAAAGAGATAGGTCTATAGATTTATTTTACACACACAGCCGGAGAGTTTTGCAGCCTATAAGCTGTCTGTGCAGCTTGACTAGGTCTAGGAAACCCATGCATTGAATAGCATATGGATAGTAAGCAGTCTTTCGCGGAACAAAATGTGGTTTTTACATATATCATATTGGGCAGGGTTAGAACCGCATTTGTCATTTATAATTAGTACGAGAACATCATATTCCCGTGTATTGGAACACTATTGTATTTACGCCAGTAAGACGCGTATCCAGAGATGGGAGAGCAGAATAAACTAAGAAGCGGGAGCCGATGAAAAGTAAATTATTTGCAATATCTTAAAGTTGCATAAATTATCGACTGGAAGGATGTTATTACGCTTGGAAGAAGTGTTTAGAGGAAGTGATGTTATAAACATCGGCTAATATTCGAACTGCTATTTTCTTTTGTAATACCAGAAATTTATTTTTCTTTTAGTCACTGTTGCCCACACTAAACTACATATAGTATAATGAGGTGGACCAAAAGTGATAGAAAATAATATGCCTCTGCCCGTGCCTATCCTAAACTACAGTAGCTAAGCTGTGAAAAATAATGCGTAATAAATTTACAGTTTACATATCAAATGAAGTGTTTCACGACATCGCAACAATGCTCTGCGGAAAGAGGAGCATTTCTTACACAGGTGGTAAACGTGGGCATCCCAGGTTAAAAAACTTGAAAATATACTCCAAAAGTATATTTCTCTCGTCTTTCTTTCTTTCTGGTTATGTTTTATTCGTTTCATTTTCTTCGAAAGACGCACAACTTTAAGGTGGCATTACTTGCCTTCTTGTGTCATGGACCAGTGTTTACTTCGTACTACCTCTGCATGTTGTTTCCATTTCCCATCCCAATTCAGCTGACGAATGCAATGAGTGGCGGTGCCCAGTCACGCAACGGTGAATGCCCTTGAACCTGTTACCTCAGACCAAACTTGACTGTGTAAAAACCCTCGATCAAAAAGACCGCAGCCTTGCCGAGGGGAAAATTAGTTTTAATCAACAACGAAGAAACTAGTGCATCGGTTGGTGTCGCTATTTACTTTTTATTTCCACGATTTAGTGTATCCTATTTTATGTAAACAATTGATATAGAAATATAGCACTGTTTTACCGGCACCAATATATTGGGAATGCAGGAATCTTGCTTGGGCCAGTGGAGCGACGCCGGGGTTCCCAAATACAAATTGATTCCAGGCATCGCCACTTATGGCCGCAGCTTCACGTTGGAGAATCCGGCATACAACGGAGTCAGTGCCAAGCTAAACAAAAAGCACCCGCTAGGCTATGCAGCAGGCATCACCAAAACCGACGGCTATATGAACTACGTCGAGGTGAGGTACAAGCCTGTTTTTAAAATGCATGAAACAATGCACGCTGCGTGCAACAAGGCCCGGCGCTGCAGTTATTGTAATGACCTTTCATGTCATCGTGTAAAGAATTCGCCAACAATTGCCTGCAGGTATAATTATTTATTTAACTTTGATTTCATTGCCTACAACTGTAAAAGCCCGCTTCCGTACACGCTTTTCTCACTTAAATTTATACGCACGAGAGATCTGAGCTACTAGTCATAGTACATGTCAAAATTAGTGCTCTACGCAAGTAGTACTAGAACCTCTTTTACTCACAGCCAGTTCGAAAAAAGGTTTGGTTTATGAGGTTTAGCGTTCGAAAGCGAGACCCAGGCTGCGAGAGACGCCATAGTAGAGGTCTCCGGAAATTTAGATCACCTGGGGTTTTTTAACGTGCACTGACATCACCAAGCACACAAGCGCCTTGCTTCTTGCTGCCTTAGAATTGCGGCCACCGCGGCCAGCATTCTATCCTGCATCGTACCCCGGCCACGACGGCCGCGGCAAGGTTCGTAAGAGTTCTGAACAGCAATGTGAAACGGCGTTCTGCAT
This sequence comes from Amblyomma maculatum, assembly GCF_055883805.1. NCBI lineage: Eukaryota > Metazoa > Arthropoda > Arachnida > Ixodida > Ixodidae > Amblyomma > Amblyomma maculatum. Next base: position 80,965,484 of record NC_139345.1, read on the forward strand.
GTCAAGATCTCTTTACGCCTAGCGTACTTAGGCGCCTGCTCTGGCACGACTGAGCTCCAAGATAAACAGTTTCATATCACTGAAAATATTTTCTCACCTTGTTTTCAGACGTGCCAGCGGGCCAGTTACAAGGGCTGGAAGCGCGAATGGGTGAAATTCGCAGCGACGCCGTACATCTACCACAAAGATCAGTGGGTCAGCTACGACGACATTGGCAGTGCCGAAGTAAAAGTACGCACACTTTCCTCGTGTGCTAACCTTTGTAAAAACGATATGTTGTTTCATTTGGGCATGCGGGCTTGCTGAATAAGCACTCCTGCAGACTTTGTGCCATCATGGTGCTGTTGGATGTCAGCTTTCAGGAGTGCAGCTTAGCGTGTGGCAACTACCCGTTTACCTGACTCAGTATAGGCAAAGGAGTAGACGATTGTGCAAGGGAGGACTCTATTATGGATGCCACAGGATGGTGGAAGACCGCAGCTGTGCAATGAAAGTGTTCTTAACGTGAAAAGCGGCGAATGTATGGCTTACGCCAACAATAGAACCCGGTCTGGTTAGTAAAACTCGTTCTTACAAGATGAGCACAGAAGAGACGAGAATTGATTCTTATATTTTTAAACAGCGCTTTTTTGACACCTAAATTTAATTCAGAAAAATGGAAAGTGCACTCGTCACCATAACAACGATGGCGGCGGCAATAAGCTAAACGGGAAAGCTCAATGCAAACAAAAAAAAAATGATTCATTCTCCTTCTTTTTAGAAATTCACCTCCTTTACTTATTAAGTGTATCAATACTTGTTCAGACATGGAGATTACTAGTTTTACTCAGCGTTGAAAAAGCCTTTAGCTATCTTAATGGAAGTCGGTGTCTGCAAACTTAATCGTGCACTGAGAACTACGGTCTCAATTGCATTATCTTCAGTCAGTGCAAAGACAGATGAGCGCTGTATACCTCGACAACCACCTTTCCTGATTCATCATGTTCCCCAAGGCGTTTTTGATACTGCATGCTCGTCACTCACAACAAAACAAAAAAAGACAGGCAACGAAATGCTCTCACAAATTACACAAGCATACTGAAGTGGAACGTAAAAATCCGCCAGATGCGAATAACATAATATAAACTCTATTTGGAGGGCAAAGCACGAGTAGAGCAAGGAGAGGGAGTTTCATATCTATGCCTGGTATCTCTTAAAACTGTTTACAGATTTGCACTTAAAAAAAAAAAAACCTATAAGAGAATGTGGTCTGTGGAGATGCGCTTTGCAGTAAGATGGATAGTATTTATGAACGTTATAGAGCTCAACGATTAGAGAATTCTATGATTTAAGGGGTAATATCATATTTCAAACTTGATGGTCGTTGACGTCAATGGTCAGTGCCATTTTTAAATGTTTTTATCGGCAATGAAGTTCTAAATTTCAAACCTGAATGATTTGTGTCTGGAAGCTCATGAAGCTGGCTTTCACGCAATGGAAATGTATGAAATGCGTCGCTTTTCGCTTTTTTGATAAGGTAGAGGATGTCATAATTTTCTCGTTAATGTCACACGCAGCGACGCAATTTTGCAAATTTTTAAAGCCTGAAGACCAACCCAAGGAGATTTGAGATATATATGTATATATTTCACGTCCGATATTTCGAGTTATATATTGCCGAAAAAAGAAACTTATATTTGACGCTGACATGCTGAGTTGAGCTGTGTAATCAACAAGCTCTATGAGGCACACAATGTCTGACTTAGGATTCAATCCACCTGCAGAGACCGCAGCAAGGTATTTGCTATAGTTTTGGATTGAAGCTCCACTTCTCGCTACAGAGTTAAAGGTCAAATCAGGTTTTGGAAATGACCTCGAACGGGAAGTGCACCGCCGCTACAGCTGTGCGCTACGCAGTCTCGTCCGTCGCCGCCACAACCACTCGCTTTCGCCAGCTGTGTTACATTGTTCATCCAGTGATTCGAGCTTGCAAGATAAACAGCCAGCGTTCACTGCCTAGATAACCCGAGAAGGGCTGCTGGGCAGGATGCTGCTCCTTGCCCTACGGGGCTGGGAACCCAAAGAGCCCGCGCCGCTTTCGGCGGATAGAACAACGTTTAACCGTGACGATGTTTAACCGAGTGCAACAAGGTTCGGCTAATTTGAGCCAAAGTAATCTTTTTAACTCGGTCAGCAGTAAAAAAAGTGCACTTGTGTCTTGCGCGACAAAAAACCCAAACCCGAAATGTCCACAAGAGGACGAAAATTACACTAGAACTTTTCAAAAAGAAATGAGATGAGCATGAAATCTGCCTTGCCAGGTGGTTGTGCGACGAATAGGTCACGGCGCGAAAAATGACCATTGTCCTACATTTTGTTCACAACAGAAATAATAGCATTCTATTTACTGAACTTCACGTAGTTTACGTTTGCAGACTGCATCCCTGAATGCAATTATCGTTTGCACGCCCGTCTTTATTAGACATTAAGCTTCGAATTTAGATATGAAATTACTTTTGCGAGGCGCGAAACTTTTCTTTTTTTTTGAAGAACTCTTGCTATGATGATTCTTCCCTTAAACTAGTTGAAAGTAAAAATGGAGCGGTTATCAGTTCTGCTTTTTTTAGCAGAAGTTTTTAGAACGCTATAGGACGACACAGCGAGAAAAAAACGCAGGACGGCGCTACCCAAGAAAAAGGTATTGCAAAAGAAGCATTCCCCTATGCTTTATCATGTTTTCCGTCTGTTGGTTTCCTTATACGTTGTAAGCTATCAGGAGACGAAACGCCACACGGGACAAATTCGTTATGCCTGCAGGAATTTTGCGTGCATAAGGGTGTCGTTTCTTGATTATTCGCTTGGGTTGATTTCTAAATTCAGTTGCGAAGTTCTCAGAGTAGAGATGTACGCGAACTTACCGATAGAGGCAGTCAATGAATACTGATTCTTCTCTCATTCCAAAATGAGCGTGAGTGGTAGCTAGTAACAATTAAATGAATACTGCTATTAGTTTATTACTACACAAGATATGACATTTACTCTCTAATTTGCTCTGTAAGTGGCTGCCTAACCTGACCTCGAGAGCGGTTTTTGTGTTCTGTGCACTGGCCACTTTAATAAACCACGGACTAGAGCACGGATGAGGCGTTGCACGAAGGAAATAAAAAGAAAATTTAAGGAAGATTCTGGCTTTCACTAATATAACAATAATATGCTCTGTTATAAGCATCACGCAGGTAGGACGCAACAAGAACGAGCGCTTTATTCATGTAGCTCCTTTTATAGCCCGCCGGTGACGTTGTCATGACCACGTGATGTCATCACGCGGTCATGACAAGGTTTGCCGACGGCGCATCATCTCCCCCCCCCCCCCTCCCCCCCCTTAAAGATTTAAGCGTACAGGTGGCCGTCGCTGTCAGGTTGATTTTCGCAAACCTCGCGGGCCAGTTTCCGTCTCGGAGGCTTCTGGGCTATCTTGCGACGTGGTCGGAGCATCTTCCGCAGGTTCTGCTTGCTAACTTCTCCAGGGGTTCTGTTTTCTGATTCAGTCCGACGTCTCAGTTGGTCCAAGCGCCGCCGCTGAAGACCTTGCGCCGAGTCAACGGAGGCCATCCTGGACCCCTGTTGACCATGCACTACTCCTGGAATCCACCTGCGTCTTGCTCTGAAATTGCGCATCCGGACCGGTTCTCCAACATCAAATTTAGTCGCACTTACTCTTGGCTTAGCTTTCTGACGACTTCTCACCGGGTGTGATGCAGTCCATCTTTGTTCTTATCTGGTAACTGCATAAGTGTTCCGCGGGTGATTTGCCATCCTTTACAGGCGTTCGGCGATATCAGAACAAAAACCGAGGTATACGCATTTCCAGATCTTTTCCAGAGTTTTTCTTTAGCCCTTCCTTGAGCGTGCGGACAGCTCTTTCGGCTAAACCATTCGATTGCGGGTGATAAGGGGCTGTTGCGAGTTGCTTTACGTTGTTTCGTGCCAGAGCTCGCGAAAAACGGCGCCCACAAATCGTGGACCGTTATCGGAGATGAAAGTTTTTGGAAGGCCGAAGCGCGCAAATATTAACCGTAGTGCGTCGACCATTATTTGCGATGTGGCCATTTTCACTGGGATTGCTTCCATCCATTTCGTTTTGGAGTCTACGACAACCAGTGCCATATGTCCGTCCATTGGTCCTGCGAAATCTGCGTGTCTCCGTCTTTCTAGGTATCTGTGCTAGTGGCATCGCAGCAGCCTGTGCAAAAATAGAGCATGATTTTACCAGTCGCTCTATGTCAGAATCTAGACCCGGGTACCAAAATAGCGTTCTCACCGTGCTTTTCATGGCCGTCATACCCGGATGAGTCTCATGAAGCAGACACAACCTACGCTTTGCCGCCGCCATAGGTAGAACAATGCGATGCCCCCAGTACACCAAATTGTAGCTCACGGTTAGCTCTGTTCTGTTGATGTACGGCCGGAGATGCTCAAGATCCAGCGGTTCCCGCGTGGATTCGAATCCCATCCTCGTCGCCACTGTTATAGAGCATCACGCAAGTAGGACGCAACAAGAACGCTTTATTCAGGTAGCTCCTTTTATAGCCCGTCGGTGACGTTGTCATGACCACGTGATGACATCACGTGGTCATGACAAGGTTTGCCGACGACGCATCACGCTCGAGCTCAGCTTAGTGACCAGGGCCGGCTTGCACGATAAAGTCCGAGCTAAGTCCAGACTTAAAGGGTGTCTTTAGAAAGACCACGCTTATTTGAGACGGCTCGTGTTCCGAACGTCGAACGCTTCGGGTTCATGTTCACCAGAGTGGCTTCCCAGAACGGCCTCAGCACCCACTTGGGGCATTTTTCCTCGTAACACAATCTTAAGCCGCAAAAAGCAATGGCACGGATTTTACACAACGCAAAATTGACGGAATGTGTACATCTTACAGCAGGGACAGTGCCAGCGCATCCCTGTATTTCCCTAATTTCTCTACTTAGACACCTGGCGTCCTTGTGCCTTAACCAAGACAGCACTAGAGTCGTAATCATACAAGCGACTTATTCAAGTCAGGACTGGAGCCCAGTCTTAACTCCAGTCTTAAGCGGCCATGCTAGTGGCCTATTCTTTAGACTCCAGTTAAGTCTGGACTTAGCTAAGACAGTCTTAAGATTGTTTTGTGCAAGCGGGCCCAGGTTCTTGCTGACTGTGAGTATTATCTGATAATACTTCACTTCCTTTTCTCCAGAATTGACCGCTCGAGTGCTGTAGACAAGTGTGACTGGTTCTACATGTTTGAACCAAATAGCACTTAACGCACTTTGGAGGCTGAATCTTTTAAAGGGCTTCGCTAAGAAGAAAAGAAGTCTAAAAATTAATATTCAAAGCCAACAAAGGCATTTCTTTGTCAATGTATATAAACTACCTTCTAAATATTGCTTCGTACGAAGATAAAGCAGCGAACACAAAAACCCCGAAGACAGGGACAAAAAGAACACGGATAAGTGTTAACTTCCAAATAATGGCCATTAGAAAGAAGCGCTTTTGTGTTCGCTATGCTTCAGCAACTAGCCCAGACCCACACCTTGCTAAGGTAAAGCAGCTTGATTGGCGGTGTGTGCTCCGCGCAGTTATGCCCTTGGTTGTGCGTTATGCGCTTCAGTTTCGCGCGTTCCTTATCACGTCGACCACGCCCGAGAGCATATAGTTGGTCAAAAGTATTCATAACTCAGCGCTTCCTTTTCAACCATCAGGTTCATTCTGTCTATTTTACGGCTCTAGCGTGTTCCTGCTTTACACATTGTGATCGCGTGTCATCGTAGTGTGAGCTACTCCCTACTTAGTTCTTTCATTATGCTTTTTTAGTGCCTCAATACCAGGCGCACGTGTCCGGGCTCAAGCGGAAGCTAAAATTTCAATACGCAAGAGGGAAAGCTCTGAAGATAAATATTTACTTTCAGAATAAAAAAAGAAACGAGTTGACCTTGCCATGCGTGTGACACGCATTTACGCAGCAATGTTATATCACGAAATTGTCGCTAAATGTTTACTAAATACAGTATACGACGAATATTGTTGAAAGGCTTCTACACAGTTCGAGCCCTCAGAATCTTTCTGTGCAGTGGATGACTTGGTACCGTCTGGTCTACCTTATTTCAAAATAATTCAGCGCAGAAGTCGAACGGCATCGTGTCCATTGAAAAAAATAGGAACCACGTGGTCCGCATTTGGCCCTACTGCATTGGTATGGCCTGTCGTTCTGCAAAGCTCCGAAACCTGAATTCGAAAACTTTTTGTTTCAGAGAAATTGATTGAGCAGGTGTCGTTCGCCTTAGATTAGTGAGACACTCTTATTATTTGTGTGATTTATACTTGGACAATTTTATTTTCTTATTGGCTGCAAGACCGAAGGCTTCAGCTTGGCCTTACCGCGGACGCGTTTTTATAAAGTTAGTATGTGTCTACAATAAAACAAAAAAGAAAGGTCATCGTCTGCAAAGTCATTGAATTACCTTCAGCTGCGAAGCGAAGGAAATATGGGGATACGGAAAATAATTTGCACATAAGAAGCAGTGTAACCACAGGGCCACGTACTGAGCAATATTAGTAATAAACGTAGAAATAAAGAATGAAATTGTTTGCGCCGTTTGGTCATTAGAAAATTTGAAGATTAAAATAGGCCGCTTTTAATTGTTTTGCTTGGCTAATTACTTATCCTCTTGCAAGCCTAATCAATGTGATCTTTGTTGATTTTTGGAGCTGAAATGTATTCTGTCTACACCGAATAATTTTGGGCACTTACTCTGTAAACCACAGTTTGGCGGCCGCAATCATCCCTGTTGCTATGAGCTTGCCTTTAATACAACGATACAGAAAATATAACAACAACGTCTCACATGATTGCTGCCTCGCGGTTCCTTCCTTTGAGTTAAATCACTTGTGGCGTACTTTCATCATATGCTATGCGTAGTTCTCATTAATCCTGCTTGGTAGGTTCAAGGCACACGTGGCTCCGATTAGCGAGACGTACCTTCAAAAAAAGATTGCGAAATATACAGCCGTAGCCTACTACTGACATTCAACAGATGCCCTCTGAGCACAAGCCCAGAATCAAGCTGCGTATTTTTTTAAATATTGAATTCACTTTTATACGTGTACCCCACATGTACGAACCGCCACAGGTCACGTGGTACCGGGATCGCTGGCTGGGTGGCGTCTTCCTGTGGTCCCTCGACGAAGACGACTACGCGGGAAAGTGCAAGCAAGGAGAGCGGTACCCCATGGTGAACACGGCATTCAAAGTGATGAAGGACTACCGGCCCGTCAACCTACACCTGCGAACGAGATAGGTACGCCACAGCACGGCGCATGCGCTCAACTGAAGAGCGAAAATTGGGCGGCTATGAATGATCAGTAACATATGTCAGGCCGGAGCATCACTCCCAGAAATATATAATAATATTTCCACTCTTGCATCTTTAATAACACATTATGCTAAATAAACATAAATATTGTCACGAAGGCAGTGATTTACGTGAAAAGGTAATAGGGCAGAGACACAGAATCAAAAGCTGGTCTAAGTGCCAGCTAGAACAAGGAGCGCACGAGAGCTTTCGTCCATCAGGCAGCACCTGAAACCACCAGGTGGCAATATAAATGAACGTGTGCTAGATGCATTTAAATGATGCTAGGATGAAAATAAACTACTAAGGAAGGGCTGCTATTTCGTGCCAAAGAGGAGAGAACAGGGCTGACGAGATTGCTTTGGTCTCATCTGAGAAGTAGCGAACGACAGGAGAATCTAAGGACCACTGATAACTGACATGCATGTTGCAAATACATAAACTGGGCCTAATGTAGGATAGTGCCAAATATCCCGTTAGCAGCAACAAAATGAACGTGCATAGTTTGAACGTTAGCAAGAAGCATCACCGTGAGCGATCTCACAGGCATTTGCAGGGAGCAATGCAGTGAAAAGAGATAATTAGTGGAAACTCGCGTCTACAGCAAGATGTCATTTTCAGCTACGCTCGGATTAGCAGAAAATACTAAAATGAGGAGAGGCGGCTCTGCCATCGGTGGTAATACTGGGAATGATACATTATCCGAAAAGGTTTTGGTGGTTCTGGCTTTTACTAGGACAAAAACCGAAAATGCGGGTGTTTGAAATACTACCAGGAGAGGTAAGATGAATGCCGGTTAAATTTGATCAGTATAAATTGCATGAATGGCATTTATTTGCGAGTGTACATGCATTTGCACTTTAACCCTGACAGCGCCAAGATTTACAAACATTTTAGCAGCTTTGAGGGCGCGCCCAAATATGTGCCTTATATGTGCCATCTCCTGTGTGACGTTAGCGAAATGATGTGCCTTAAATCCCCTGCTAATTATATTTCGCTCTGTTTTTAGGGATGACAGTGGGGAGAGGCCAGAAAAAAGCGAAGAAAATAAGAAAATGTACAAACTCAAAAGAAGTGACAGCTCCAAAGAAACAGCGCAAACTGAGGAAGGCCACGTGGACATCTTTATTGCGTCGAAACGAAAATAAATTTTGTCCTTGTTTTTTGTAATGTTAATTTGCGTTCTGTACCGGCTTATTCTATGTGTGGTTAGTGGTTTTATAATTTTTGTTTATGAGTTCTTTAGAACGTAATTTCTTCAGGGCAAGAGGAATACTGACACCGGGCTGTGCTAGCCATGTTCGGCGCCCACGTAAACGGGCTTCTACACAGCAGTTGTAGGATGTGTTGGGCAATGAGCACAACAGCAAACAACCTCCGCTCAATCACGTGTTCTCATCCCTTTCTCTTTCTGCACAATTATGATCCGTTAGTTTATGTTTTTAGAGCACTCTGTCATGAAGTCGGTGTCGTAGTTCTTCAGTCACTCGCAAGCCAATCAGTGAAGTTCCTGTCACATATTTGCTTCGTTATTCTCACCAGCACATGTTAAAGTCGGATCCTTCCGGTGAGCGATTTGAATGTAAGCGTCACTGATCCCAAAAATAACAGCGTTGAGGAACAGGCAGGCGTTCCCCTTGGAACAAATCCTTCCGTTTGCACCACATAATCTCAAGTGGAGGCATGTTTGATGATCACTTGACAATGAAATTTAGCAGCAGTTTACATGGAAGGTGACGAGCGCTGGGCAAACTGAGCATTCTTCAAAAACGGTGACTGTATAACTAGTTCTCAACTCCTGCCTGCAAATAATGCCAGCTTACGAACCTTTTTAAGATTAATACGATACTTTAAATTCCGGGAGATGACTAGGTTGCGGCGAGACGAAGTCTAGGACGCATAAAATGCCGGCACCGAAACTTTATCGAGACCATGTTTATTTATTTAGAGAAATGGGTTTCATCCTCTCTTTACACCACTGAGCTTTTATTGACACATGGGGGATGATACGCTGTTAGGTTCATTCGTAGCGATCGATCGTATCTGACGCGAAGAATACGGTGATTACGACTCAAGATCCGCATCTGCCTTGCTGACAGATGGCCATTCCTCATCCCAGTATGAATGTCGCAGATGGTAAAGACTCCACAGAAGATAACCATTACAAACCTTTTTCAAGAAATCGCATACAAGTGCGGGCTGTCATGAGCCAACCGTTCCTCTCGCGAATCCTCACATATTTCTAAAATGTGTCAGCCGGTTTGCCGCACTTTCATACAGAAGTAATAAGACGCGGTGCCGGGAGGAAATGGATTCTTGGAAACATATACAGATAGACTGAAGAAGCAACTGAGATGCCCTACAACGGGAAAGATAAGGCAAGGGTTGGCGACGGACCAGATCTATGAACGTTAGACTGCCATTAAAAGGTAAAGTCTGTGATTTACTTCAATCATTAGGTTAAACTGAGAAGTGCTCGTAAAATATTGACCGCAGTGCTCCCAGGTGCCGTTTTTGGCTAGAACAACTTGGCAACAGTGTTTGTTTCTTAGGTATAAAGTGAATCGTTTGCGGCATCTTTTAAGCTCTAAAAATATGTGCAAGGTATGAAGCACCGTCGTCTTCATCTCAGGAGACTTTTTGCCCTTTAGGGGCAGTGTAACAGTTCCGCTATGCGGCTGAGGGAAGAACCCAGTCCCCCTTTAGTTCGAGTAGTGATGCTAAATTCTATAGTTGTGTGGGTCGAATCTAAGCCGCGTATACTCGCAATGCACTAAAGCCAACTAGCGCTGAACATTCAGACACGCTGCTAACACTGATTTTATTTGCGTACAGGTGATTCTTTAAACAGAATATTTTGACTAGACTTTACTCTTTTATATGCCATTTTCGGGCATCAAATTCGCACATAAATTTTAATACGAAGTCATTTTTCTTCTCATGAGTGACTTGGACAGGAATTGTGGACAGAGCGTACCGGTAGGCCGTGATCGCAAGAAGTGCCAATAGGGAATCCAAGCTGGAGCTTGTGTGTGTGTGTGTGTGTGTGCGTGTGTGAATAATAAGCTGGAGTTTGCTCTGCGACGCCAGCGTTCGGTTTCTGATAGAGCGGAAGAAGTGGCAAAACCTATGCGCAGCCACGGCCGCGCAGCGCACGGCTGACTGCGGAGCTTGCGCAGCCCGGCCGCGTGGAAGCACGTGACAGGCGCGGCCGCACGTGTACACGGAGCAGGAGAAGGAGAACGAGGAGGAGGAGGAAGATTCGCGAAGAGAGCGCGCAAGCCGGTGCTCTTCGCCAGTGGGGCTTCTCAATTTTGATATATTTTTTGGTTCCTCGGCTGACAACGAGGCTGGCTTGAAACGTGTTTTGTGTCGGTGCTTTCGAAAATGATAAATTATGATTTCCTGGCAGACTGTCGACATCTCACATTGCTTTCAAAGAGCGCTTGTTGGCAGGCTCTGAGATAAAAAACGAAAAAAAAAAATGTCATGAACGCGGATTCACTATTCCAAGGCGAGGGGCAAGCGACAGGTATTTTGAGGCACCTTAGGCGGCACCTCTTGTTTTGTTAAGGTGTGGGAGAGTGAATAACAATGCAGAAGCCATGATGTCCCCATTCCCTGCTGTTAAGAGAATGAATTGTGCCATCTTCCCGTGGGGAATCATTGACTTGAGACACGCGGCAGGCACTCAGAAGTACATTGTCACCGTCCACTATCTGCTCCGCGTCAGATACATGAGACTTCAGCTGCTCACCCTTCCTCAAGTTTGCGCCGCGAAAATAGGACAAGAACTCGACAAGGAGAAAAACAACCGCGCGTACGCAGGCAAGCACTCTGATGCTGCATGGAGCACACAACGCGGCCGAGCGTGCAAACCCGGAGCTTTTAAAAGGCCAAGCAAGGAGGAGCGGGGAGGGGGGGGGGGGTAACATTTTTCTATTTTCAGTTCCTCGGCTTACAAAAGTTAATTGGAAACTTCTTTGTTTTTGTCAATGCGGAATCACCGATATCACTGTCCCCGCTGTGGACGGAAAGGAACAGTGCATTCTTCGCGTGAAGACCCATTGAAGCGCCTGTGCACAGCGATGAGTGTGGCCATTTGTTTGGAGGAGGCCCTCTCAACCTCTTTGACGACATATGTTTTAGTCAAACCCCCAACAAAGTCGTCGAAACTAAACATTGCCATCTACGGTGAACTATTCACTTCAGCAATGTGACGACTGCACTGGACGTTACCGGTGCCGCGGTGAATGCCTCCTGCGCGTGTTTGACATGTTCCTCACGATGGCACAAAAGGCACCACCTTGTCCTTTGTTTTTTGTTTGCAACAGTATTCAGATGAAGTTAGTTCGCTGCTGCGGCGCTGCTGTCCGAAATCAGTGACATTTCTACCTTTAACGATCACTGATTCCTAACGAGAAGAAAGGAAAAGAAGAGGTAGAGAAAGACGAGTGCCGCAACAGCTGTCGTCCACCACCGCCGCGGCGGCTGGTGCAATGACAGCCTACAACAGATAAAAATTTGGTGGAAGGCTAGCCCCCGCCGCAAGCGGCGATGACCTATCTATCCCAGCACCATGAGGGCAAGGACCAGCTACCCTCGTTTACCCCACAAAGCTGTACGAAAAAGCGCGCCATAATTTAATATTTTAGTTTTTTCTCCCTCTCTTGGAAAGCAACGGCTGCCAGAACGCGGCAGGAGGAGAACAGCAACAACCACGCGCGCGCGTGTGTGAACACGCCCTCGAATGAAACGTGGAGCAGACAACAACACGCGTGTGAATGCAGCGCAGAGCAGATGATGAGGCCGCGCTGCGCGGAGGTTTTTCCTAGGTCTCTGCGGAGGGCACTGGCGATGGATGGAAGGATGGAATATAGGAGCGTCCCCTTTGAAGCGGGGTTGTAGTAGTAGCTATCAGCAGTAGCGATCATGGCGCACAAGGTGGTGCAGCGCCTCCTGGCCGAGGTTGTCTGCCCTGTAGATAAAAAATTACAGCCGATTTGCATAGGTAATCAAATGCGAAGTAGGCGCATAGCACTGCTTATGCCCCTGTACCAGACTGCCCGGCTTCATTCTTAGCGAGACCGATCAAAAGCGCGGCGCAGGAGAGCCTTTGGCTTCCTTCACATCATCTGCATTGGTTCTTATCACCGAGCTGCCCGGAGTCGAGATCGAGGGAGCCCTGCGCACACATATCTGCTGTCCCTTGAGGCCCTGGAGCGACTGGCGACAGGGGAAAAAGTCAAGTTTGAGGTTTTGCGACTGACACGCGGCTACTCAGTCCGGAGTAAAACGCGCTTGTACAGCATTGCAAGGTGGGGGCAGTGACGGCCGCCAATGTGCTACGCGCCACTCTCGTCACCGCCTCCTTGATGCCTCAAACCTACCAACAAATATATATATATATGGATGAAGCCGGGCAGTCTAGTACTGGGGCGTAAGCAGTGCTATCCGCCTACTTCGCATTTGATTACTTTGCAACAGAGAGAGAGAGAGAGAGAGAGAGAGAGAGAGAGAGAGAGAGAGAGAGAGAGAGAGAGAGAGAGAGAGAGCGACAGAGCTGGCGTCGGACCGCCACTAGCAAAATTCGTGATTGCGGCCAGAAGTGCTACGCACTAAAAACATCACCGCCAATGGGTTTCGAGTCCCCGCCAGAACGGACAGATCAGCATCCCAGGCACGAAAGTACTATACCATCTTCAGTTTTTTCTTCAATATGACCTTTATTACATTGAAACAATGCTCTATATACATGAACTATGTACAGATAATTAGGAAAGCGCATCAGGTCGACACGATGAGCATAGCTACATACCAAGTCAACAAAGCTCTAAAATGACCAACCGTATATGTATGACACCAGCCAAACGCTGTACGACGAGCAGGAACTAAGAATTTTGATACATGTCTCGGGAAAGCTGCAGCCACATAAGGCGGCCAGTGGCGAGTATTTTAAGAAGAACGAGATGTATATGGTATATTCTGAAGTGATAGTAACCTCGGTCGCGGATCAGCATTGTTGCTCTGCTTGCTGTGCGAGCTAAAGAAAAAAAAATTGCACAATTTATCATTCTATCGAGAAAGCGCGCTTGCAAGGTTGCTTCCACAAATACCAGCGAAAACCTCAGGTAGATATGCATTGCATCTGCGGTGTAATAACCTGTCGCCCGAAGAAAGCGTGACATACTAGGAAAAATGCGTCTCTTCAAGGAAGACGTTCGCTACGGGGCTAAAAAAAGAAACTCAATACGTGTTGGCGATATTTACGATCTCGCGAAAAGTAAACCGTGTGAAGTTTTGGTGCGTGGGCTTGCGCAATAGGCGACGTGTTCGCACTCTTCAACCGCTGAAGAGACCGCCGATTCGCTTTCTGTGTGATGTGGCGTCGACCAATAGAAATGTTTGCATAGTTTATGGTCGACAGCGGAGAGTTGGAAGAATTCGCAGCTTATTTTCGGTTCATGAACAAATAGCATAGAAAATAGTAGCAGCCTATCATGAACCTTCAGTGGTACTCCACCTTCACTTCTGCAAAGACTATTTTTCGAATCCCAAAATACTGACGGCAGCAGACGCTTCACGTCGTAAGTCCCGTATTTTTTGAAGAACATCCCCCGTAAAAAAAAAAAGGCGGTTACCCTAACTCGGCTTGAACAAAATGTTGATAGCTGGAAACGTAAGGCTTGCAAGGACGCTACACTTCAGAAACTGAAATAGTTGAGAAGTTTCATGTGTGAAATATTTTACGTAAGAAAAAGTCCGTGCAGCAGTCGTATGATAAGCAAACATATGTTTTAAGCTGTACTCATTCGGACATTTAAAAAAACTTTCGCCACGCGCTCTTGGCTTCTTTCCGCTCCAACCTCATGCAAAGACAAGTGAATGTCGTCAGTTTGATATAGCTACGCATGCAGCATCGGTACCTGTAAATATTTCTGGATAGAACTGGGAAGTCTACGTCTCCTTGAATATTATACTCAGAAAAGCGTGATCAGCGGCCTCGTGGATTGATGTGGCTGCATGCGGGGAAAGAGTAGCCCCGAGCAAGACCGCGGCTTGCCTGCTGAGACAGTTATCGAGTGCTGCTACACGTGGCTACACCAGTCCAATGATATTCTAGAGGCCCAATTTTCGAAATTCGCCTTCGCCTATCAGCGCCATATTGTTTACGTAATTGGCTCCCAGAAGTGTGAACCATGCGAAACCGTGTGCTGATGGAGACCTTTTCTGAGCTGGCGTTAAAACTACAGGGCAGTTAAAACTGATTTTTAGCAAGGCTATCCTTTGTGGCTGCATGGCAAATATAAATGACGGTGGTAGAAATGAAGCCGCAGGTGGTAGGTAGGAGAACACTTATACTCGAATAATCAATTGGATGAAAGTAATTGCATATTATATATCCCAGTGTCCCATGTCTTGCTTTTTTGGGATTTTAACTGCGCTTAATTAGGGCGCTAAACAATGTGTTGATTAAGTTGAAGGTGACCGTGTAAACCTTGGGCAGTCGCGGTACGGCAGTCCCATCCTGTGTTGTCATGCGCTGCCGAGTCTTGATGCCAGTTTCAACATTGCTCATCTCTCAGATATACTTATTAATCTTGGGGGCTTTGCTATTGCCCAGTAGCATCAAGATGGGTATCAATCGCTGCGCACTATGGACGTGAGCTCTTTTGGAAGGTCACAACAGATTCTACTGTGCGACACATCTCATGCATCCGCACTCAACTGCCGGACAATGACACCCTCTGCAGGTGGTTACCACAGCAGGAATATCCGGAAAGTACGAGGAGGAGGAGGACACCCGGCATTTAGATTTTACTTTGCAGACATGAATAGCTTGACAAACTGCATATGAGATTTACACTCGCGGACAACTTCTTTATGTGCGGGTTTCAACAAATGATACGTGACACACTTTCTCTGATTCAAGTTTGATAGCATACTGCTAAGAAGCTGTTTGCCCTGATAGGTTCTCTACCTTTTTTTCAACAAAACTATATTTTTAGATTGCAGTTTATTAAAAGTGTGCGCAAGAACCGGTTCAATTTCGTGTGGTGCTGTAGCTTTCTTTAGAACGGGAACTGTATGTATATTTCTTTGCCTGCTATCTGATGGCCAGCTGAGTGTGTGCTTTGACAGACACTCCAGCGCTCGTGAAAAGCTGCCATTGCTTGGAGTGCTGTTTTTAAAGTGAAAGCCTCGCCGACCCAAGGTCATCGGCGCCGGCAATTTGACTTCAAGTGCGCCGCAACGAGCCACTGCCGCGCTTCTTCGCACGTGCGGCGCGCAAAGCGGATGGCAATATCAATTTCTTCTGCTGCTGCTCACTTCTTGTACTTCGTACGCCTGCTTCTTCTCCTTTATAAACCTGGCAAACTTCATTCATATCGGTGCATATTTCCACAAATATACGACATTGCCACATTGCCTTACAAAATGCCACACAGCCTTCCACTCCTCTGACTACCATTTACCTCCACGCTTCGTTTCATCTGGACCAGTCTGTGGCGCGCTTGAGGGTGGCAGGCAGCGAAGGAAAAGTAGCGTGCTGGAATTAGGGATTCGGCTGCTTCCGTTGAGTTCGCAGACAGCCATGGAGAGTTAAACGGGAAAGCGTGTCCGACCAAGTTTAACCGACCATCAACTCTCTAAACTAGGTTCAGCTTTATTTGAGTCTACCCTGGCTTAGCAATGCAGAATAACCAAGCATAAAAAATATTCAGCTTGTATAGCCGGACTTAGCCTAGTTAATAAGGAGGCATATTTTGTTTTCTGCTTGTGCTCAATGTGTATTTCCTTACATGTTTCAGGGATCTGAGATGCAATGAGGGACGTAAATGTTTTCTTTAGAGTTCCAGAGGGCTTATACAGGGCAGGACATCTACCAGCACTTTACCAGTCCCTTTGGCGTTTTTGGCAAGCAAATTGTTGACAACAAGCTGTTTCAGTAAGAATTTTTGACGTTCAACCGGATGGATATGTTTTGGTCAAATACAAAACTTTTTGTTCAGGGTGCGTTTTTTTAGTCAACTCTGTGAGAAACAGCTGTGCAATGCGAGGTGCCTAACCACAGATTAAGATGTCCAACCACAAAAAACCCCAAGAATGAAGAGGCTTTGCCCCTCTATATTTGATTTCCTTTGTGCGTTTTTTTTTTGTTGTCTTTCGTAAGCCGCATTTAGTTATATAGCAATGAACCAGTTTTTCCAATATAAAACTGCAATACCTGCTTCACGGTCATTCTCTGTCATCGTCAAATTCAAGCAACACGACACCTTCGCACACTTCTTAACCCATTTGGACAATGTCAGATCCCAGTTTGAGCGAGTCGGCTATGGAAATATCGATAAAAATTCTAAATAACCAGGTTATAATCTCCACCTTTAGTGTGGCTGGGGTAGCGACGAATTTGTTTTCATTCTCCAGTTTTTTTTTTACAAAGACAATCAGTGGCTCCTCTACTTTGCGAATTGGGTGATGCCGATGTGAATGTTCATCCACTGTCAAAAGTTTATGAAGGCGGCTCTGTTGAAAAAAAAAAGTCCTTTCAGCACGAGGCAAATATATTTACATTAACTTTTGCACTGCGTAATCCATGGATTAGCAATAATGCTCAGGCAGCTGTCGCCAGAAGGACAAAAAAGAGTAATGGAATTAAACTTTTGAGGTATTATTGTCTTTCATTAATTTGCGACTGCTCGTTGAATGCTATCCAACTCTGTGCATTCCTCACTTCTTTTAGGCATAGCAAAACTTGTTTTCACAAATAAATCCTTGCACGATTCTGATGTGTGTAGGCACTTCATACCCCTTATGCGGCTGCAACCTGGCGAAGTTGCTTCTATGCACTTGCCACTGCCATCACCTGTCCTGCAGCTCGCGCAATATTGCCACAAATATTGTAGAGTATTTACTTATGCTTAAAGCCGCGCTGCTGGAACGCGACTTTATTATTTTGTTTCTAACATCAGGTGCGACTAAGTTTACCTCGAATGATCTGCAAGGCGCAGAATGTTTCTGCATAACTTCAGATTGTGGTAGTTCTTTTTGAAGCATCATCTCGCGTGTCCGTTCTCAGCTTTAAATTAAGTGTTGCCGGGGGAATTGATCATTCTGTATTTGACGACCGTTATGCATATTTATTGCTATTTCAGCTGCTGAGTCGCTAACTTCTTTGTGGAGGCAAGTCAGCCAAAAAATTGTTTAATTTCCATGCCATGCTTTTCTTCTATTGTCTAGGACACTGTTTCCACCACATTACAATATCAGGTAGTGCAATCTTAGGGCCTTTGTTCCTGCACTATGTAAAAATAAAACCTATTGTCCAGCTCGCTTGTTTTGATCTGAAGTTTAAGCTTGAGCTTCACAAGGAAATTGCCAGAAATGCAGTAGAGCAAGCAATTTTTTAAGGGGAGATTTATGCACAATGAGCTTTGTTTTAGGTAGAATCATCTTCAAGGACACTTCCGTTTTATAAAAAGTTTGCAACCTTACTTGTTGGCGAACTTTCTTTGCCTTCTCGCCTTTACCTGTTTTTTTTAGGGTATGCTGCTCTCACTGTCGGGTGACATCGAAAGCAATCCTGGGCCTATGAATGCAACTGAAAGAGAAACATTGGAAGCCCTCTTGCTGACTGTCCAAAGAATTGAAGCTGGCCAAGCTGTAATACTTAATGAAATCAAAGGTGTTAAAGAAAGGCAGGATGCTACCGATAAAGAAGTCAAGCAGCTGACGTTGAG
This sequence comes from Amblyomma maculatum, assembly GCF_055883805.1. Classification (NCBI taxonomy): domain Eukaryota; kingdom Metazoa; phylum Arthropoda; class Arachnida; order Ixodida; family Ixodidae; genus Amblyomma; species Amblyomma maculatum. Next base: position 80,983,594 of record NC_139345.1, read on the forward strand.
AGTGGCAGCCCTCGAGGCAACGGCAACCTCACTTGATAGGCCTGATTCTCTTGAAACTGACAATGCCATACAAGCCATTTCTTCCCAGCTTTCTAGTATTTACTCAAGGTGTGATGATGCTGAAAATAGATTGCGCCGAAATAACTTGCTTTTCTTTGGCATCGACGATGTGGAAGACGAAAGCTGGGCAGATTCTGAAGGGAAAGTCATTGCATTTTGTTCAGAGCACCTAGATTTATCTATAACTGCTTCACAGTTTGAAAGGGTTCATAGATTAGGCAAATTCAAAACTGATAGGCACAGACCAATCATTGCCAAGATGACCTTCTTTAAAGACAAGCAGAACATCCTTTCAAATGGCCACAAATTGAAGGACTCCAGTTTTGCAATCCGTGAGGATTTTTCCGCTACAACTCGTGAGGCTAGAAGCAAGTTGACCAAATTTGCAAAGTCACAATCCAAGTCTTATAAACTGGCATTTGATAAACTTAGAATGGGCAAACAAACATATGCGTATGACCGAGCCACTGATTCGGTCATATTAATATCACCATAGCTAGGCAATGCACCTAGATTGCGTGATTGTCCTCAGTCCACGTCATGCCCCCAGGCTCCGACGCTGTCCCTTTCATTTTCTAATATCCGAAGCTTGATGCCTAAACGTGATCATCTGTGCTCTTTTTTGCAAGACAGTGAATCTGATATAGTTGCTTTAACTGAAACTTGGTTGCACACCGGTATCAAAGACAATGAAATCTTTCCAGACGCCCATGCTTACAATATCTACAGACATGACCGTGCAGATAAAAGAGGGGGTGGGGTGCTTCTTGGTATTAAAAAAACGTTACCATCCACTGCTATCAATTCTAACTCAGACCTCGAAATAGTTTGGGCTGCCTGCAAAACTATATCTTCGAATTTACTTTTTGGAGTGTGTTACCGTCCGCCCGATTGTGTGACTTCTTTCATTCATGATCTTCGGTCTAGCATTGCTGCCGCTGTCGAACACAGTTCACCTAGCAACATCTACTTGTTGGGTGATTTTAATTTTCCTGAAATAGATTAGCCTTCTTTGTCTTCAACTAGTCATGCTGCAACAGAATTCATCAACCTAATACTAGATTTCAATTTATTTCAAGTGATTAGCCAGAATACGCGTGGTTCTAACATTCTTGATTTAGCTCTATCCACTGCTCCCGATACCATAGGGCCGGTTATGTATCTTGACGGATTTAGCGATCATAAGATGTTGCAGTTTGATATTCTAGTTCCGAGCTTGTTTGCAGGTATTACAACTAAAAAAATTAGAGATTATAGTAAAGCACGATATGATGAAATTAACACGGAACTTGCCTCATTTTTCAATGAGGTGTTTTTCCCGCTAAGGAACGAACGATCTACCGAAGAAAACTGGTTGCTCTTCAAACACAAACTATCTGCACTGATAGAGAAACATGTTCCTCTGATTACAATAGCTAATGACATAAAAAATCCATGGTTCAACAAGACCCTCCGTCGATTACGGAATAAAAAGATGCGCCTATACAGAATAGCTAGATCTGCTCCTTCTTCAACCTCGTTGGAAAGATATAAACTGTGTTTGAAAGCGTACTGTTCTGCTGTTACCGCTGCCAAAAACAAATACTTCACTCATGATCTGCCGTCACTTTTGTAGACTAATCCTAAGAAGTTTTGGCAGACTATATCTCCCGAAAGTAAACATGACCTCATACAACTACACAATACTGATGGCTTGCCGCTAGCTGACACTGAATGTCCAACAGCGTTCAACAGATTTTTTGCATCAGTGTTTGCTAAGGAAGATTATTCCAGTATGCCAATTGTTCTCGAGTCTGACTACCCATTCATGGAGCCCATCACCATTAGTGCTGAGGGTATCGCATCCCTAATTAAAAATCTAAAGTTATCATCATCTGCCGGAGTGGACAACATTAACTCGAAGATACTTAAAAACACCATTTCAATTTCCAGCCAGATTTTGTGTCATATATTTCAGCAATCACTATCCTCCGGAGAACTGCCCACTGACTGGAAAAAAGCCAAAGTCATCCCTGTCTTCAAAACGGGTAACAATACCTCTCCTGATAACTATCGGCCTATTTCGTTAACATGCATATGCTGTAAATTACTTGAGCATATTATCGCTTCTCACATTTACAACCATCTGGAACGAAATGACTTCTTTTTTTCAAATCAGCATGGTTTTAGGAAAGGCTACTCATGTGATACCCAGATATTTGAATTTACTACTGACCTGCATTTCAACATGGATGATAACCAGCAAACAGATTGCATTTTTTTAGATTTCTCAAAAGCATTTGACAGAGTTGCACATGGCCGGCTTTTTACAAAATTATCTACCCTTTCCCTTGATTCCCTCACATTATCTTGGCTTCGAAACTTTCTCTCATTACGTCAGCAATTCACAGTTGTCAACGGCTCTTCCTCATCCCTATGTGACGTAACCTCAGGCGTACCACAGGGAAGCGTACTTGGACCCTTACTTTTTCTAATCTACATTAACGACCTTCCCACTAACATTTCATCCCGTTTACACCTTTTCGCAGACGACTGTGTTGTTTACCGTAAGATCGCTTCTGAGACTGATCACCTGACCCTTCAAAATGACCTTGACACTATTGTTGATTGGTGTCAAAACTGGCAAATGATTCTTAACCCTAATAAATGTAAATCAATGACTTTTAGCCGCAAGCATGTTGTTTCTAACTTCATATACTCTATAAATAATACCTCTCTATAAAGGGTTACGTCGTACAAATACCTTGGAATTCAGTTCACACCAAATCTTTCATGGTCTTCTCATATTTCTGCAGTCTGCAACAAAGCGTCGAGGACATTGGGTTTCATACGCCGGAACCTTCGAAACTCACCTAGCTCCGTTCGAAAACTTGCATATTTTACATTTGTTCGCCCACAGCTGGAATTTATCTCACCTATATGGTCTCCCCATCAGAAATATCTCATAGATATGCTCGAGTCCATTCAAAGCAGAGCTGCCCGGTACATTTTTAGCAATTATAGTCCCCTCGCAAGTGTATCCCAGCTTAAAAACCCTAATGACATACAGATACTTGAAATTCGTCGCTCCATTTCACTTCTGTGTTTATTCCATAAATATGTTCACACCCGTCCTTCGTTGTTACTTCTGGCATCACCTTTCCGCTCTTCACAACGCTTACACAATCAACTCAGCTTCAACCGGATATATGGGAAGACCCTGTCGTTTAATTCCTCTGCATTACCTAGAGCAATAAAACTCTGGAGTGATCTTCCTGACAACATAATCTCTTTCATTGATCCTGGTGAGTTTAAAAAACATCTATGTATACATCTATTGCCATAGTGATGTTCGAAATGTACAACAGTTTCATTTGTTCTTAACGTTGTTTTTCGTGTCTCGTGTCTGATGTTATTTTAACTCGGTTTTGTATAAATTTCGTGTTCCTTTCTTGTATTTGACTTGTACCGCGTTCTTGTACGATATTCTTGTACCGATTTGCCCCCCTCACCCAATGCTCTTCGGGGCCTGTGAGGTACTAATAAAAAATAATAAATAATAATAATAACTGTGCAATAGTTGATGTTCGTCTGTGGCAGCTAAGCTAGTTTCATTTACATCTATCCTGTTCCCTCGTTTCTTTTGTATTTTACGTAGGGCTGCCACCCATTGCTTATTACCATCAGAGTTTCATTAATCCTGCCTCGCATGTTCCTGCCTGAATTTAACCCCCTGAACAGAGTACTATTTTTTGCAAGTCTTTGCAGTGTGTACAACCAAATTGAATTGGACACCCCAATAGTTTTTGAAGACTGCATAAAAACGATGCCTTGATGAGGGTATAAACCTATTGAACTGAATGCACATCATACTGCTCATTACGTGAGCCTTTGTTATTTTTGATGTATTAAAAATCTGTGAAGAAAGAAATTTTATGTTTTCTTGAGAGCAATCTTCGCAGTACAGCATCTACAGCAGTACAGCTGCACCCGTGCGGTTGTTTTTAAGCCAGTATGACCTGATACAGTGCGTACGTCAACTTTTAATTCATTATTTTTAAATGTTTTAAACTATTGTAGCATTTCGCCTTCTTGCTGCCACATTAGATAATCCTTGTGACTGTTTTGTTCCCTTGAAACATACATTTATTATCTTGAACATTATTCTAGGTGGCGGTGGGTGTTTATGCTGAGGCAAAATCTTTCTTACACATTATAGAGGGTGGTTCAGTGAAGGTGAGCCAGAATGTTTAATGATAAGCGTTTTCAGATATCTAAACGGCGAAGTCAACGTCGTAATCGTAGCATTGGCAGGAATCAGAAAACCCGTGATTAATGTCAAGTAGTATACTGGCTAACTAATTTTGAATAGTTAATTTTTAACTATGCCAGCTAGGTGCTTGATTGGAACATATTTTACGCCGCCTGCAGTAATATCTGTATATTGGTTTTTAGAAATCACAAAACGCGCCTTCCTCCGCGTCTTGGCTTAACAGTTTCAACCCGCCGAGAAATTCTTTTGATTTTTTTTGGAAAGTGCCCGTCTTCGCTGCGCCGGGAAACGATGTCAGTCACTAGTACAATTATCACATGATCATATCTCTGCTGTGTTGGCTGGAGCATGGCATTTTTTTTTCTATGAGTGACCAGCAGCACCCACTACAGCGCGAATGTAGTCGAAGTATAGTTATCGTGATCGTTTACACGTGCTTAGTTCAGTGAGCGGTGAGTAGCGCCAAAACAAAAGTGCAGGGTAACTGTTTGGGTGATACAGTGACTGGGCGCAGGAGGTTCACCGTCTGTCGAATTTATAAAATAGTTCAACGCAGGTGTCGGCCTGGCACGATGACACCTAAGGCGCATTTCTAAGTGGCGTCGTTGAGTCAAGGACAATTGTCAATTCAAGAGAACGTCGTTGCCTACATAACTGCGCAAAAGAAACAAGTGCTAGCTACTCAGCGTTATGCAGTTCAGCACCGCGGCTGCCGTATTTCCATAGAGTCATTCTGCTGTGCGTTTGTATGGAGGGACAGCAATTTAAACATTTTATGTTGCACGTACATGCTTTCTTTCTGGGTATTACAACAAAAAGTGATCAGCGTCTCATGCCACAGTTTATGGTGCCGCATTCATTCGGGCTCTTTATTTGCGACAAATTAATTCTAATATTTAAATCTACCATTGTACCTTTGTTAAACCTCTTACGTAAAGGAAGGGCTCATTACATATTTACAAAGATTTTGCTTTTAAGTGGTTTGAGCAAAATCACAATGAAGGTTAGATGACTTCATAGTGGACCGGTGGTGCTGGGCTATTTGAGTTTCTTTATTGGTGTGGCGCTGAACGCGCGGAATGCTGCCAAAAGAATAGAACAGATGGCGTCAACGGCGATGTGGCGTCGGCAGCCAATTAATTTTCTTGCTTTGTGATGCGAAGTATAGTATGACGCTTGGAAGTAAAAGTAAAGTTTAGTGCACAATCAGGCCAACGTCGCATTTTAAATGCCGTAACCATGATATTTTTTATTTAGATCAGCCATTGCATTTTGTTTTGTGTCCTTTATTTTTTCTAACAAGTTAAGCAATGAGTTTTTGATGTAATTAAACATCAACACAACATTAGGAAGGCCAATTCGAGGACACAAGTAACTGAGCAGTGTGCCGGTCTCAATTGGAGCGCATCGTTAGGTGACCCCCGCATGCAGCGCGGCACTCCTCGACCTTTACAGGAGGGGTCAATTACTTTTGTCCCCGATATAATGCATTGAAATAAATTATAAATAAGTAAACCAGCTGGTTTAAAACTGCATCTCAAACGAGCACTTTCCACGTAGATGAGGTACCAAATACATCAAATGAGCAATGAAATACAGCTAAACGTATCAATGTAATTCGCACATCTTCAAGCCAATACCATCGGTACTTGCATAAATAAGAAGGTATGATAGAAGCCCCAGAGATTGGAGGGGTGAACTGCTAATATTTAGAATCACTGATAAAAGGGCCATTGACACTATCATAAGAGGAGCCTATAAAACGGCCCTAAACCTTCCACCAACAACATCAACGGAACGTATTTGGGCACTCGGAGTGCACAACAACTTCGAGGAGCTCAAGGAGGCGGTTATAGAGAGTCAGAAACAACGCCTAACAACAACGCAGGCAGGTAGGGAAATCCTGCCAAAACTAGGGCTATGGCAGGCACTAAGAACTTCTGAGATCAAATCACAAATTCCAACATCCACAAGAAACAACATCTATGTGAACCCGATACCCAAGCACATGCACCATGAGTTACAGAAGGGTCGAAGGAAAGCCAGAGTCAAATCATTGGAAAAACAATTGCCCAAAGACGCGAAAGTTGTCTACGTGAACATAGGGGCTTACGGCGAGCCTGGCAAGTTCACAACAGCTGCAGTTGACCACAAGAAGAGGCCAATTATTCAGGCTTCGATCTGTGCCAAGGATCCTGCGGAAGCGGAATCACTGGCAATAGCCGTCACCATAAAAACACAAGACCACCAAAAGAAGTCATCACACGTAGTGACGGACTCCCAACCAGCCTGCAGGGACTACCTGGCCGGAAAACCTCACAGAAGAGCGTGTGCAATAGTACGTTCCATCTCCCAGACGCACACAATTACATGGACACCTGGACACGAAGGCCTAGAAGGAAATGAGGTAGCGAATGATCTAGCCCGAGCTCTCACAAACCGGGCGGATCCCCATCCCTACCCCACCCCTCTCCTAGGACCCTACGGCGACAGGCTGGAACACCTACGGTTAGACAGAAGAATTTTCTCACCACCACACAAACAACTTCCTTCCTCGGACGCTATAGACTGGAGAAAAATACAAACACATTCCCTAATCTTCAAATTTGAAATAAGATAAGCCCAACAAAATACACGAGTTACTGTCCTTGGTGCGGTGCAAGCCCTACACTCTATCACATCTCTTGGGAATGCTAGGACAAACCTGACCCAACGTTAACAGTGCCATGCCCGACACACGAGCAGTGGGAGGCGGCCCTGACCAGCGACAACCTGGACCAGCAAGCCTGGATTATCCAGCTAGTCCGCAAGTCAGCTGCTGCCAGCGGAGCCCCGGACTAGGGGCACCGACCACCCAGCTCCTGCGAATTCTTACTGATTATTATGCTCATTAAAAGTTTTCTCTCTCTCTGTGCAACAACGTCGTCTTCATGAAGCTCCATCTGCACCACTCCTTCAATGATTCATAACGTACGCAATTCGGACGATTGCTGGCGTAGTCCGCGAGCGCAGCACTGGACGAATCCACCAGGTGACAGGATAGCACTCGCAAGTTTTGCATGTTTCCTTACGTAACAACGCATCCTGTATTTTTTCTCCATCAGCTGCTTCGCCTCGCCCAAAGTGTTTAGAGTGGTTAGCGAAAGGGGAATGAATGCCAAAACTGCCCAGCAGAACGCGCGGGATAGTCGAGCATTCAGTGAGCCTCAGTTGTCTTTTCTTCATCCCTACTAAAGGGCGCATAGCTAAACAGTCTCAGCTAACGTACATGCTGTTCTAATAATAGGTTTCTTGTCTAGCAGGCTTTCGTTCAGTTCCCAAGAGACGGGGATAAAAAATGCGCTTGAAACGTTTGGACGACACCGGCGTATTTCATTCGGCCTCCCCTTTATTTGTTCCGCCCTATGTTATCTCGGGAGCCACGTCCGAATGATATTGAAAGGAAAATGCGACAGCTCTTACGTTGTTAGTTTTACTTTGGAGAATGTACTCGTATCAAAACCTCACAGACGCTTCGATATAGCCTCAACGTTAAGAGATATGTGGTATGCGCGGCATGTGATATGTGATATGTTCCATCTAAGTCGTAAATCACAGAATCCCTTTTAGATGAAATAACGCGTACAGCACTCCTAAATAACAGAAAACTGCCTTCTCTTAAGCAGCGTGTGCTAGTGGTCCCAGAGAATAAATAACCTGCATATTCTCTGAAGCAAATGTTGCTGCATGCTTTCTTTATTTTTGATGGACAGACATAGCTTCTTTGTGCTTCTTTTAACACGTAGCTACAACTTGGATGACGTTGCACGAAGAGTAAGAATGAAAGTTCACGTTTTATCTGCGGTCGCACTCGAACCGAGTAAGGTAAGCTTTTTTTTCATGCAGACAGCAGCCGCACAGGGGAGCCTTTGTTCCAACACCATGCACAATATATTTTCGCATTACCTCTGCTGTTCATTCACTGGCATTTTGTGTCGGCCAGCTATTGTTGGTCGCTGAGGAGAAGCGCGCGGTTGTTTTAGGCTGCGGATGCCTTTGTGAGTTAGTTGGTGCCAGCTCTAACCTTAAACTCGAGGCGGACATTTATCTAAACCCACAGTATCCTCCGTTTCCGTCTGCTATTATAGCTTTCAGTGTCCAGTCATTATTGTAATTGAAAATAATAGACTGCATATACTTTGCTATCCGATAAATAAATACTGTTTACACGTAGTCGCCGCTAAATATGCTTTGAGGTCTAATTAGTTTTAAAGTCTTGTGTTGTACTCAAACATGCCGTAAGAATGTCGGCGAATCTCCAAAAAGCTTTTATCCACTACACTTCTTTTCTGGACTGAATAGAGTGAACGTAGATTGTTTGCCAGCATGAAAGCCGGTTAGAGGCCATATCTGCTGTTGATAAAAAAGTTGCCTTGGAAGAAGCGTGTACAGAAGAGTACACCTTGCTATTGATTTTGTTTCCTTTTTTGAATCTTTTCTATTGCGAACATTTAGGGACATGAAGACAAAGTTTCAGAACGCCTTTCACTTCAAAGGCTATTTACACCTTACATATTTAAAGTGGGGACCAAAACATCCCCTAAATTTGATACGAGTTCTGTCACTGCCTTTTAAAAGAGACACGTGAGCAGCTACCTACTGCCTGGCAGCTGGGTAATTTCGACCACCTGGGGATCTTTAACCCCAGGTGGTCGAAATTACTCCGTAGCCCTCCACTACGGCTCCCCTTTCCCTCTTTCCACTTTCACTCCCACCACCATGAGCACATATTTATTTTCTTTTTATTTAAAAACAAGCTACCAACGAAGAGGCATATGAAATATATTCATGCAATTGACTGCTGAAGTATTATTATTATTATTGTTGCTAATAGTGGTTAGATAGAGCTGAGAATGGGCGACCTTTTTGGTTTATAGGATTTAATTAGCTCTCTAAAAATAAGCAGATTTACAGATGATTATGAGCAACACTAAGCAAAATAGGTCTGGTTCGTCAATATGAGCGCCAAATCGAAAGTCTCGAAGAAAAAAGCTTATGACAGGTCCGGAATAAGTTTTATTTTGGAATTTGCACCTAGGGATGTAAGAGTTGGTGGTTAAATGTAAAATTCGTGCTCGATGACTACGTATCAACACAGCCTCCAAACTATGATTTTGGGTAAGAATTTGGTAGAAGTTGGAGGGGTGGCCCTCTTTCTGCTATCGCGAGCCGCTAAGGATGATGTGACATTCATACTGAACACGCTTTTTCTGCAGGTGACATGGGATCACTGGCGCCTCTGCTTTACGCAACGCTCGCTGCAGCTGTGATAGTTATTCTCAGCAAGGACTACGCAGAAGCAGGAAGCAGCGGGCTGAATAGGAATATAGGCGTCAAAGAAGGGCTGCTAACGGGGAGTAATCCAAAACGGTATCGCAAGAAGAGCGAAGCGGCGAGAGATACCGGTACTGCCCAAACAATTGACTGGATTGAGTGTGCTTCTTTACGCCGGAGAGAAACGCATAAAATATGAAAGCGTTTTAGTGCGCTCAACGAGATAATGGTTTCATGCTGAGATTCTGCCCTCGTGTTCAACGTAATGTGAAAATGCCGGGTATTTTTTTTAGGCTTATAGAAGAATTGTCTTTTTTTTATTGGTGGAACTTACGCATCGTATCAATGTACTTTTAATCAGCATTGATCCGAGTCGAATCTGAAGCTCCAGCCCCCTCCCCAGGAAAGCAAAGAAATGAATTCGACACTAACTACACGATGCGGGCCCACCAAGCCCCGCTACTAATTGGCGTCTGTGCATGATGTTGCAGCTACCCTAATGACTAAAAAACTGATGTCATATTACTACAGAATACTGCTGCTATGTCTGCTTAACTCCTTATTGGCAAGAATAGGATAAACCAAGGCTTTGTCAATACAGTGCCCCAATTTGCTGTTTAGGAATTCGTATTACTTTCTCTCTAGGCTTTTCCACGATATAGTGCTTCATATGATTATGTGCGTACAAAATTAAGCAATCTTGTTCCTCATAATGGAGAATCAGAAGTTGTTTTGAATAACAAAAGCCTTGAGTGATGCGCTTCATGTTACAATGCTTCAGTATCTCGCCTGACGTCCTTGAAACTGCCCCCGTGGCAACTGATATACGTAAGCCAATCTGGCAGAAGTGACTACGCTTTCGACAGTTGTAAAGCAGCTACTCTTAACCAAAAATAACGTCCCTACTGAAGGCTTTTAATTATTGCATGATCATGAAGAAGAGTAGTTGGACCAAATACTTATTGCAGGCTAATCAAGTATGTTTTTTTTCGGAATAATTAATTGACGATTCAATTTTTAATCGAGTGCTGTCATAGGCAGCGTCGGCTTGGGGACAGTCACTAAAGCGTATTATATTTTATATATCAAACTTCCGCAAGGTTGTGAAAATTCATCTTAACCTAAAGAACATGGTCTTGATATTGAGACACATTTCGCATTTTTGTTTTTTGTTCGCAGGAAGCTCTGAGAGGCGGCTGGTTGGCTATTTCGCCCAAGTGTTCTGTTTTAAGATTGCAGTGCCAAAATTCATCTATTGATAATGTCAAGTTGCGAAATTCACATGAATCTTAATAATTTGGCTGGAAATTTACATAACTTTAGCAAATGTTTGTTTTGTTCGCAAGTAAGCTATGGGAGTCTTTTAATCTATTACGTCCAAATATTTTGTTGTAATACTGCGGTGTTATAATTTATGCATCGATATGGTCCGCTGCCAATAGAATCACGCGTGTAGCACAACGGCAATGTTATTTGGCAATTCTAGCGGGTAAAGTACGAGATAGGCCGGAATAGAGACCGTCGCCTCGAAAGAAGTGCCTGCACACTGTGACTGCTCCATTGTCTACCTAATAACTACCATTGGAATATAAGACAGTATAAGAGCTACTTATGTTTGCGATGTGCACCGGGCATCAGATGAGCGAAGGGAAGGCAGTGTCGTCTCGAGTTCAGGAGTAAATACGTCGCGGCTTTGCTGAGCTGACACTGACCATTATTGTGAATATAACCGAGATATACGTGGTAACGCCATAGGCATTTATGACATCAGTTCTTTCACTTCCAATAAGATGCGAAAAATGGTTGAATAATAATCCAAACTGGAGTTCGCAACATGATTTAGGTCATTCCTTACGCAGCGCCCCAGCTTGGAATATGCAGTGGAGTGTGAAAAACGGAGCACTTGCAGCGAGAAGTAGTTTGCATATTCTGGCCTTTGAACCGTCATTTTTCCGAAAGAATATCTAGGAAGAAAAGAAATGCTAATAAATAGCAGACAAAAAGTATAGTTATTCTCTACACCGCTGCCTCATTCCGTAGAATATCTAGCAATAATAAGAAATGCTATTAAATAACAGACCAAAATGTAGTTATTTTCTAAACAGCTGCCTCAAAAAAAAAAAAAAGAAAAGAAAGAAAACTTCGCACAGAATATATTTTCACTTCGTTGCTTCTAGTTTCTTTAGTGCGATACTAAGGGGCCTTATAAAATATACGTTCGCGCAATTCCTTAATACGGAAGTTAAAGCTGAATCTGTAATTAGAAAATTGCCAAGATTGTTATCTATTCGAATTCGTTGGATCCCCCGTTTCTTGTCAAACGTACGCCGTTATCTTGTTAAGAGTCATTCCGGCCGTGAGTAATGCCCGATGTGCTCTTGTGTGTGAACTAGTCGGATAATCTGCCTGAATTTCGTGAGACATACTATAAACTGCACTTTAAAGCCATCGAACCGTGAGTTAGGCAATATGTAATAAAACCCTAGTTTTTAGAACGAAGAACTAGCTTAAACCTAATTTTTTTCATAAAGTGACAGGCTGACATACCTCTCAGGTTTTACCAGCTTCGTGCGGTTCATAAAAATAGTCTCTCTTTGTTAACGCAGTGAAGTTATCGTAACGCTGCCTGTGGCAATTGTCCCAAATCTCCGGAGCACGCAGAGAAGCCGCGGTGTCGGAAGGCTTTACAGTACTTGATGGGATGAATTATAATCAGTAAGCCAGATTCAGAACTCCGCCACCACCGCTTCGTCAGGCGAGCCTGCAAGATGCTATCCAATGAAGAATGTGCATTGTGTGCTAAGCTTCAGTTTTACTTTTCTTCACCAACAGCCAGGGAAAACGGCAACGTTTCTATAACGGAAAGCGAAGAGGGACATCTTAGATCAGATGAGAAACTGCGCCTGATTGACCGCTCCCGCGAACCCGCGCCCTTGGTCTGCTTCGTACGCGGCGAAGGTTTCAAGCAGATGGGAACTATGCACTTCATCCTAAACAGCGTGCCCATTGAAAAGTGCACGCACGTAGTGTACTCATACCTGGAGACAGACAACAGGACTGGAAAGTTTATATTTCGCAAGAGGAGGTTGGTGAATGACAGAGGTACGTACCCTGCTTCGCAGTTTTAGCGGTCATGCTGAGGAAATGTGAGTAGTGCAGTGACAGTCAGGTAAAGTTTGGTCTGAACATCAGGACACTGTAACTGCACTGAAGGTACACTATAAAAAAAAATATATATATATATATATATATATATATATATATATATATATATATATATATATATATATATATATATATACATATATATATATATATATACATATATATACATATATTTATATATATAACACGCTCCTGACGTCTGCACGACTTCCATTCTCCTAAACGGGGCTACACACACACACACACACACACACACACACACACACACACACACACACACACACACACACACACACACACACACACACACACACACACACACACACACACACACACACACACACACACACACACACACACACACACACACACACACACACACACACACACACACACACACACACACACACACACACACACACACACACACACACACACACACACACACACACACACACACACACACACACACACACACACACACACACACACACACACACATATATATATATATATATATATATATATATATATATATATATATATATATATATATATATATATATATACGTTGTTTTTTCTTCTACTTTGGGTTTAATTATCTTTCCCCTAAACAGATTACATTACTAATTTCTGTGATTATCCAAGTAAACTTTAAAAACAAGACAACCATCCCCAACGCTTTCCTTGGCCTCACCGACTGTTGGCTTCTTTCCTTCATATATATATATATATATACCGGGTGTCCCAGCTAACTTGAACCAAGGGTCACAAAATAATATATTTGAGGTAGGTCAGTGAAACCAATTGCATACAACCGCCAGCCTGTTTGCGCACTACAGGCAATTTTTTGTTTTGCGATTACTTAATTAGCTAATTATGTTAATTTTTCTAATTTATTAAATATCGACTTTAGACCAAAAATGTGAATTGGAAAGTTGTAGAGCACTTTCAGAAACCCCCATTAAATTAATTGCGATAAAGAAAGTCTCACGTGTATCTTTTTTTCCGGGCTCAGAAGAAAGCCCGCGAAATACAAATAATACCACGTGACTAGTGCATTTGAGCGCCGCGATTGTGGTGCTCTCAGTCGTGGTTTGAGCGAACGAAATCAGCTGCGGCCGTGACCCAATGGTCCCGTTGCAGCGACAGGCAGAAATGTTGGCGATGGTTTGAGCGAGCTCGAGCTCGCCCCTCGCCACCGCGATTTTGGCCAGACCTGCGCACCGCAGCAGCCTACATCACGACAGACGGATGACGATAAAGAACCGGCAAATGAAAGTGCAGCGCTAATTTTAGTCGAGTCACATGATGTCATCTCGCCCCTTTACCCAAGCATGCATGCGCAGATTCAGTGGCTGATACCTTATCGCTCATTCGTTTGTCGTGACGTTCGCTGATGGGAGAGAAGGAGGCCTTGTTAGAATGTCGGTGGTGTCGGCTCGCCGCTCTCCCTGCTACTGCACCGTGACGTGGGCCGGCTGTCTGACGCGGGCGAAGAAGCCATCGCAGGCATATGGGCCTGCAACTTTAACGGGACCAAGAAGACACGGCCGCAGCTGATTTCGTTCGCTCAAACCACGACTGAGAGCACCACAATCGCGGCGCAAAAATGCACTAGTCACGTGGTATTTTTTGTATTTCGCGGGCTTTCTTCTGAGCCCGGAAAAAAAGATACACGTGAGACTTTCTTTATCGCAATTAATGAAATGGGGGTTTCTGAAGGTGCTCTACAACTTTCCAATTTGCTTGTTTGGTCTAAAGTCGATATTTAATAAATTAGAAAAATTAACATAATTAGCTAATTAAGTAATTGCAAAACAAAAAATTGCCTGTAGTGCGCAAGGAGGCTGGCAGTTGAATGTAATTGGTTTCACTGACTACCTCAAATATATTATTTTGTACCCCTTGGTTCATGTTAGCTGGGACACCCGGTATATATATATATATATATATATATATATATATATATATATATATATATATATATATATATATATATATATATATATATATATATATATATATAAACGATGTCGTTGTTTGTTCATACGTGCACAGCCCGAGTAAAATTGGTTGTAAACAAGCTGTATTGTTTACGAATAGGGATTGAAAACAGTGATTGAGAAGCTCTTAGGACTTGCAATTGCTTCGCGCACCGTCCGGAAATTTGTATCTCTGTCTGCGGGTGAGGATGAGGGCGGCCCAATGAAAGAAAATGTCAAACTAGAGTTCATGAGTACTTTGCCTTTGCGATACGAAAAAAACAACAACAATATTAGGACAAAGCTTACTAGCTTTGTGCGAAAAAGTGAAATCTGATTGGTATTAGCGGCCCCAATATCTGGAGAGGCAGTCCTGTCTTGGCCTTTCATAGGCGTCTGCCTGGTTTAGCGTCTGACACGCCTGTTTAAGTCTTCCTTCGCTCACGAGCATATTCGGCTTTCTTTTCCGTTCTTCAGTTCTATCGAGTTACTGGCAGACCAGAGGGAATGTTAGACCTTTCGCTGACCTGTTTAACCGATTTTCGCATAAGTGAGTATTAGTCCTTCTGTTATCAGCATTCAGTTTTATAGAGTTACTCGCACACTACAAGGACTGGACTGCAAGTTTAAACGCTGTGGTCGCTGACACGCCGCACTTTCATTAACCTGTAAAATAATCTATGGCAAACTGATTTCTAAACACATAAGGACCGATCCTTCCAACATGGTAAACCAGTGAGCCGCTGCCGTGCCGGCCACAATTTGTTTCTGATGCTGTCTGTCCAGATGGCAAACAGGTGACAAAGATACGTTTCCTTCATGCTTCCACAGCCATGTCAGGGTCATCTCGTTCAACCATCGCGCTAGACACTTTCTTTCCGCTCTTTGCGATGAGCAAACCGCCCGCCTTTCTTTATGCCGGCTTCCAAGTGGTTTGATCACGTGTTGTGCATCTCTGGCGTGCACCTCTCCCTACGCAAGTGGCGTTATAGGGTGTTTTTCTTGTCTTTACCATGCTCCGCCGAGGCGAGATGAAGACGGTCTTTTGTAACTTTACATGGTAACGCAAAAGGGGTGGAATGTCACATATTTTGCTGCAAAAGAACCTTTAGTATTTTAAAACGATGTAGTTATTGTAGCATGTCATCTGTAAAGCCGATATTCTAAAGGGTAAAGGGGTCCCTTTGGTCTATGGCAGCCTTTAATTCTACGTACGCTGCCTATACAGCTCTTTGCAACGCAACTATTTTTGAACAAATTGTTATTCGTGGTGTGTGACTCGTGATGGCGTCCCCAATGAGAGTAGTTAAGGGAAGCGAAATCGGTGCAAATCAGCAGTGTTCCGGCAGAAACGCTGCTGAGTCAAGGTTTCACTTTCTGCGGTCCGGGTGATCCATCCAAATGTACAGAGCAGACCACTGGTGGCACATAATCAGAGGCCGGATTTCATAACTTTTCATTTTTCATTTGGAATCCTTGGTTGTATAGCATTGGCTAGGAGACAATGGAACGGCTTTCAAGCGTCCGTGAGAAGTAACCGTACGATTGGCTCATTAGTGACCGCACCTCAACATCGGCTGCAGGACGCAGCTAGAAGGCAGCAGACGCGTGCGGCGATGACTATCTTTCAGGGCGGGACCCGCTATACTAGTGTTTTTTGTGAGTCGCCAGTCGCAGCTTTCGTATGATGCTGCCGTCAAAATCAAATATAAAATGGCAGCCTAAAAACCACGCCCCCAAAATGGGGGAAGAAGATGGAGGCGGTATCTTCGAAAACAGACTACGTGTTTGGCGTGAGTGGCTGCCACGCGGGCACCCTGTTTTCTTTTACCACTCCAAGCCTTTTTTCTTGCGTACCTTCCTATTCGCGCCTTGCTATCATTTCGATTCGCCGCATTCAGATGGCCGCTCTCGTTTTGTTCCAAGCCTCGAAAGCATGACATTCTTCGCTGCTGCAGCTGTCCTCTTGTGCTATTCGATAGCTTCCGTTGGTCCCAAATAAACCTGCGCTTTGTCACTCCTTGCTTGGAGGCCATGGTTCACAGACCTGTTCTTTAGCAGGCGTGGTCTTCAAGGTTAAATGTACCAGGAATCAGTAAAAGGCCTCATAAATGCTTCCTAAAAAAAGCCTGAACTCTGAAATTTGAAAGAGTGAAAGAGTGGATGTGGCCCTCTAGTATCCTCGCCGCCTGTTTTATGGACTACAGTCAGTTGGGTCGCTGGGACGTACATGAGTGACCCGTCTTCCCCAATCTCTTTTTCCATAATGAGCTTATTTAAGCGCAGCAAAAGCGGTGCAAACCGGTATACCGTCGAGAGCGCTCTTGAGGTACCGTTTCACTTTCGGTGGTCTAGGTGATTCGTCCTGATGTTCGTACAACACAGAACTGGAGACGCCTTACCAGATGCCGTAATTTATCTTCTTCCATTTTCCATTTCGCCTACTTCTGACTACCACTGTGGTCCTGGAAAAGTCGCGCTAGCATCACTGCAGTCATATCGTGGGCCTAAATCGCAGGGAACGTCGATCTCCCGATTCTTCTGTCTAGCGTGCACGTCTACACCGCGACACATTTTGAAAGTTACTTATAACGTAAGCCGAATGTAACACTGCTTGTCAGATTGTTCTGCCTCCCAACGGTCGTGCTCTTTCTTGCAATGGCCTACAGTAAGCTCTTCTGATAAGCTACCTTTCTCATTCTCTGTCCTTTTTCTATTAATATATCACAGTATCTGCTTATAGCAGAATTGAGGTTATTCAATGACGGTAACTATCGACATGTGAAATGCTGTACTTCAATTACACACCTCAAATGGGATTCATTTACTTGCTTTTTCGTCTTTCCTTTCGCCTCACAGCTATAATCAAGAACCTTGCTTTGCTCAAAAGGATTAACCCTAAGCTCAAGGTCCTCGTCAGCTACGGAGGCGGAGCGCACATGAACACATTACTGAAACGTCTTCGCTCCGAGGCGGATATCGACAATTTAGTGGATAGAATTGACTCACTCATCAGGATGAATCGCTTGGATGGCGTGAACTTCCACCTGGAGGGGCCTGGTCCTTCTGTTTGCAGCAGGAGAGGGGCCCAGCAGGTTCTCTACTTCATCAAGGTGATCACATTGCTTGTGAAAATTACCCGGATATTTTTTTCATTCTGGTTTTTACTGTCGATCTGTGAGAGGTGTCAAGCCTAAAGCCGTTCGTTAAAATCGGCGCTCATCGGGCAATGCTCAATGGCGGGACAGAGCATACTCCAAACGCTTACCGCAATAAATATTTTTATCTTTTTTTTTACCGAAATTTCAGGCTTGCAAGTCGATAGGAGCGGCACAGCAATCGAGTGCAAGCGAGCGAGTTATAAATTGAGGCGTCTGCGTTACAATGGACATCAAAAAAATCTGAAAACGATTCTTTCCAAATATATACGCGAGTAATCCTTCAAGTGGGCACTTCTGCCGTCGTGTGAAAGATGAAAATGAAGGCAAGAAACGACAAAAGTTTGCCAGAGTGACAACTATTCAGTTTATTTGCTAGTAAATAATAACTATCTAAATTACATATGTTCTAGCTCGAAGGCCCCTTTGCCCAACTGCAGGGCGATTCAGTTACTGTGGTGGCAGGAGGTAACTTGAAAAAAAAAATACAATCAGTTTTCGCCCACCTGGGACATACTATCTACAGTAAAACACAAACACTTGTAAAGAAGGGTATATATCAGCAACTAAAATATTAATTTGCCGAGATGTAATCTGGAAGTGTTGCTGAGCTATTATTTAAATGTAACGAGTTCAAACTTCAAGGTGGCCAAAAGCTGCATTTCAGATCGTTATTAATACCAGCAAAAGTATGTAAAATATAAAGGTTATGAATGCTCCTAGTTGCAGAATGTTTCGGTATAGTTACGTTCAGAAGCAGGTATTAGTGTGTCAGTGCAGAACGCACAATAGTGTAAAAAAGCTTCAAGAATCCGTTCTTTCTTCAATAGGATTCGATAAGGTTGTACGTTTAAGGGGGACAAGGAAGACAAGGTTGAGAAATAATAGTTATAGGAGGGGTGGTTAAATCACAGGGTTTTTCGTTTTGGTCGCCCTTATGACGGCTTGTGCCCCATCGGCGAAATAAGAATTCATGGTCGATAGAAACTGGAAACACCCTTCAGTGAAAGCATGAAATCTGACAAACGATATTCAGAGCTCCATTTTTGGCTTACCATAATGATCAGTGTGCATGCAATGATCTCCGTCGTAAGTGCACAAGGTATTTCGCGATTGCGCATGTCGCTTCGGATTACAAAGGTTGACGTTTTGCTGTCCTCGTTGTTCCTGCGCTCATCTGAAATTCTCATAATAGAAACCACCTACATGAAGGTTTACCAGATTCAAGGGAAGATATTGTACTTCCTTGTACATTTGGAAAGGAAAATAAATTGCCCACACCTTTCAATAGATAGCTTTCGCAGTCATTTCACTGATCAGACGAGGAAGCCGATCCCAAAGAGGGCTGGTAATCGATAGATTCCTAAAATGGAAGTGAGGTTTGTCTACAGCAAGACATAATTGACATTTTTTTCTTGGCAACCTTTCCTGCTCGCACGCATGCCATTCTGATAGGGGCTCTAGAAAAGAAAAGCCTGCGTCATGTACAAAGTTATTAATACTCGTTCACTTCACAATTCAACTCACTCATTATTATCATTTCGGCTGCATCTCGCTTCGTTGAGGAAAAAAATATTAGCCTTGGTAAATTAATTTTGCCATATTACTCACCTGAAAAACGTTAAACAGAATAAATAATTGCCTCAAATGAGACAAACATTCACGTCGGCTGAAATGCGCAACTTAGGAATCAAGAACGCGATACTTTGGTGAAGTGTAAAAATATTTAGTTCCAATTCACCTCATCTGTCTCCTCAGGAACCTGTATGAAGGACAAGAGGCCACAGTCAGAACTGGGCATGGTCTTACCGATTGGTTTCCGATTGAGAAAGGAGTGAGGCAAGGCTGCATACTGTCGCCCTGCCTATTTAACCTATATGCAGAGTGCATCATGAGGAAGGCCGGTCTGGACGAGTCTTCATATGGAGTGAAGATTGCTGGAAGACGTATCAACAACCTTAGATATGCGGATGATACCACTTTAATGGCAGAAAGTGAAGTGGCACTCAAGAGACTTCTGATGCGCGTACAAGAAGAGAGTGAGAAGTTTGGGCTTAAACTGAACATCAAAAAGACAAAGATCATGGCGTCTTGCCCTATCAAGTCCTGGAGCATCAATGGACAATTAGTGGAAGCTGTGACAGATTTTCTCTTCTTGGGCTCCAAGATTACCTCGGAAGGAGACTGCAGCCATGAAATTAGGAGACGCCTGCTTCTGGGAAAGAGAGCAATGGTTAGCCTTGACCGCCTAGTAAAGAGCAGAGACATTAGTCTGCCAACCAAGATCCGTATAACTCGTGCTATGGTCTTTCCAGTAGTGATGTATGGATGCGAGAGTTGGACTGTGAAAAAGGCTGACCGCCGAAGAATTGACGCGTTTGAATTGTGGTGCTGGCGAAGACTCTTGAGAGTTCCTTGGACTGCCAGAAGATCAAATCAGTCGATATTGTCGACCATAAACCCTGACTGCTCGTTGGAGGGTCAAATTCTAAAGCTAAAACTCAGCTACTTTGGTCATCTGATGAGAAGAGAGGAGTCGCTGGAGAAAGATTTGATGTTGGGAAAGGTTGACGGTCGCCAGAGAAGGGGTAGGCAGCGAACGCGATGGTTAGATGGCATCCTCGAGGCACTGCAGATGAAGTTATGTGATGTTAGGAAGATAGTGAGAGACCGGAAAGCGTGGCGTGAAATGGTCCATAGGGTCACGAAGAGTCGGACACGACTGAACGACTGAACTGAACTGAACTAAAAAATATTTAATTTGTGCACTCTAAGGCGTTGTAATTAGGGCACTTTTTTCCCGCTAAAAAAGCTGCTCTTCATTTATTATTCTTCTCGATATCGCTTTGCAGAAGCTTCGTTTAAAGGAGATCTACAGCGATTTCCTGGTGACGATCCAGATGCCCGCCTGTCGCGACCCCATGTGTGACTGGATACCTAAACGGGAACTGGCCAGGTATGGGAAGTTGGTTGCAATGAAGGTTTTGGATACTTGGATGTTAATGTGGGCTAGGTATAATAATGTGTTCAGATGATAATTTTGATTGTACTTCAACAAGGATTGCGATGATAAACTGCGCTTCTGATGAAGGGATCGAAGAAAAAAAAAATCAGCAGAGACATTGACCTTCCATTTAGAAAGGCAAAAGCTCGTTCGCGAATTGCGCTACCGCGCGACCGGGCAGCCCGATGCCCTCTGAACTCTTGCTGGTTTTCTGACAATACCATATTCACTCCTCCTCCTCTCCTTACGGCGCCTTCCCCACTCCTCCCGCCCCAGTTGCTAGGGCAACCGGTGAAACATGATGGGATTTTATTTCCGCTCACTGCGTCTATCCTCCCCATGGGACAAGTTTTGACCATAACAATGCGACGGCCACGCCACTCAGCGTGGACTGGGCTCGTGGAGTCATAGCGTGCAATTCGGAGAGCTGCATTTCTTGAAATGTTTGAAGACCACAAGCGACCGTTCTTGAATATTATAGTTTGTAAGGATTCTGCAAGCGTACTGACACTGGGTTCTCCGGCATGCCGGAAAATCACGGTGCCATACCTCCACATCACTTTTATCTCTACTTCTAATTAGATATATACCATGCATGCGCGGCACTTCGTGCTTATTTAAATGTTGTTAAACCCATGTTCATATGTACAGTCTTGGTCAAAAGTATACGGCCCAGGAATTTTCCTTCTAAGCCCCGTAACGAGGCACGTATTGCAACTCTGGCGTTCAAAATACTATAGATGACAAAGCTTGTCCTCATTCTGCTCCAGCTTACATTCATATTCATGTATTGCTACCAGAAGCTGCGTTACAGGGCTTAGAAGCGAAAGCCTTGGGCCGTATATTTTTGACAAATACTGTACATAAACATACATATTTCCTAATGTTTTTGTTCGTTCATTTGTGCGCATAGGAAGGAGTGTCGACGCCTATGATTCAATAAAATAGTAAATGTGGCCTGGCGACGTAAGAGTAAGTTTTTGTTTCTACCACTCCAGATATGTCGACTATATATTTCTGATGACTTTCGACTACAACCTCAACGACTTATCAAAAACCAAGCTCACCAGTGGAATAAGAAATGTGGATAAAAAGAGATGCACCCCAATCGATACCGTAAGCATTTTGCTGTATTCAGAATTTCAGCCATAACAGAGCAAGGAAGTACATTTAGAAGTTAAAATAATCAAAGTGGGATTTCTATCGTTCATATATCGCAAGGGAGGAAGTCAACAGCCGCTGACTGCAAGGGTTTCGTTTGATACTGATTTGTGTTCTTTT
Organism: Amblyomma maculatum; assembly: GCF_055883805.1. Taxonomy (NCBI): domain Eukaryota; kingdom Metazoa; phylum Arthropoda; class Arachnida; order Ixodida; family Ixodidae; genus Amblyomma; species Amblyomma maculatum. The sequence goes on from NC_139345.1 coordinate 81,005,812, forward strand.
TTTTTTGTTTGGTTTTACCCTCCCCTTTACATCGCTTTTCACGTGACTCTCGCGGTGGAGGACAAATACGTCCGCCACTATCAGTGAGGTTGGCGTCGCTGAACACTGTTAGGGATAGGTTGAACCCTAGATAAATACCTACGAAAGCAGACGACCGAAGAGCCGACATCTTATCAGATCTGGTATAGCACTGGACCTGCACTTCGCAGGTAGAGATTGCTCACTGCGCTGATGGCATGTGGTTGTTTTTCTTCAATGCTCTAATCATTCATATCTATGAGTGCATTGAGTATTTCACGTGGAACAACCCAAATAACTGCAATTCTATCCTCGAAGTCAGTGGTTGTTGACATCTTTGGCATGTATCGTACAAAGAGCCCCTCATGTGCCTATATCTGTTTGTATAGGACCGGCATATATTAACAGACTTCTTAGTCTACTTGGGCGATAATGTGACACATCTTGTGTGTAGAGGCCTGTTTTATTGGTTTTGTCACTTGATGCCAGGCAACCTGCGGCGGTTCAAGTCTTAAATATTTCAAAAATATAGCGATACCCGCTTATCTTATGTTAGCAGGACATTCTAGTAAAAATGAGCTTTATTAACACTGCACAGGAACGACGTTCACAAGAAAACCAAGCATAGGGACAAGTAAAATATTTTGAAGCAGTGACCTTGTGAGAAAAACAAAACAATTTGAATACTGATAGGGACACTACAATAGCATTCGTAAAGTGGAGAATAGGAGACGAGGGTTGTATTGTATTCACACTGCAATCTTAGCTCATGTTCTTGATCTTATCTTTGCAAATTGTGTGGGTTTTGAGGTCGCACTATGGACGTTGTAACTTGGGTATACGGTTTATCTTTGAAACAAAGAACACACGCAACGCTGTGCTATCGAAGATAATAAACCAAGGCACCAGACATAATAAATATGCTTGTGTCTAGTTACATGGGATCATTTTACCGCTCCCACAGCTGAGACAGTGCAATGGATCTAGCATTTCAGACGGCGTATTTGAATAATTACTGTCTTTTGAATTTTCTTGAGCGTTTGATATCGATGTACACTCGCCAGCACGGCTGTCTAGAACACTCGAACACCGACCCGTCGCACAAGGAAAGTGAAATTTTAGAGCATGGCCCGGTTCTAGAGAAAATAATGGGGCTAGAACGACTGCACGTAGGCATACTACTTGCACTGATAACTGAACTTTACCACTTACAATGCAGTCCAGCCAATATTTCACTTTATTTCCTCCGCAGCACACCACCCCAGCGATTTAGACAGCTGTGCTTTGACTGTACATCTGGATTCGCACCGTGCATTGCAGATTAACATGGCTTATTATCTTCTGGTGTCACGAGTTTTCATCTGATTGCTAGGAACAAGGGGGGCTATCCCTTGTGGTTCTTGAGACGTCTGACTCTTATCGTGCTGGCTCTTACAGGAATCGTGCCTGCAACAGTGGTTATTTGTCGGCACGCCCAAGTCTAGGATCGTACCTGGAATCCCCACATATGGTCGTACCTTCACGCTTGACAACGCGGCTCAGAACGGAATAGGCGCCAAGCTCAGGAGAGGCCATCCGCTAGGATACGGCGCCAACTTCACCAGAACCGACGGCTATATGAACTACGTCGAGGTGGGCTTCTTCTATTTCAGAAATTTGGCGAAACACGTGTTTTACAGGTCGCGGTTGCCTAGAAACTAAACGTCAGCAGCATTTCATGTTCGCAAAATCAATTTAATATTCGGTGCCAAAGAAAGTGCAACAATTGCCTAAAGCATTTCCTCCAGAGTATAATTTGTTTTGTAACGCTAAAATAATTGACAAAAATATAGCTGGAAAGATCAAAGCACATTGCACTTAGATAAATGTGACAATCACAGCGATAAACGTACTATTTATTACTATAACATGTGAATTCCGATGCCTATAAGAAGTTAAACATTAGCTTTCTAATACACACAGAACACGCACGCTCTGTGCATACGTACGTACAGAGGAGGAACGTTCGTTGGAGTTTAAATTTGCGCACAAGGAAGGCTATGTGTGCCTCTTACTGTTTGCACATATTGCTACTTATTTCCGCAGACATGTCGCCGCTTCAACTACTACCGCTGGAAACGAGAATGGGTCAAGGAGGCGCGGATGTCGTACATAACCTACAAAGATCAGTGGATAAGCTACGATGACAAGGAAAGCGCCGAAGCGAAAGTATGTCTGATTGCTGAACTTAGCTTTCTCCTCGCTTTTCGGTTACTGCGAAATGTGTGAGAAGCGCGCTGCCACTCCCAAAGGCAGGACCTGTTCCCAAAAAGAATGGAAGTATTTTGTACGCATTATTATAGTACACACGTCACTCCATGTGCTATTCGCCGCTCACCCCGTTGACGCAGGAGGTGGGAGGTAGCGTCACGCGGATCGGGCTGAAAACATGCTCATGATGCATCTTAATTACTTACACGGCATGCTCGTGCCGTCCTTTATTAATCGACGCCGGATGCGCACAATAATTAACGAAGCATTGAGACTAGTTTGATAGGCCTAACGCTCATTATCAGAGCTATTCCTGTCTTCCTGTCAGATTCCTGTCAAAGGAATCTGCCTGGTATTTGCGCTACTAATTGGCAAATGATTGGATGCGGTGGGAACATGGAGGCTGATGGCCGCACCGCGACCAGCTGTTCTAATAAGACAGGTCGTTCTAATAAGACAGGTAAATGAAATCCAGCATCAAAAATTACAGTCATAGGCCCTTGTGCTGACTACTTCGCAGGCAGCGGTCGAACGTTTCCGTAGTGCTGTTAACGTAAGCATCGAAGCAACTAGTCGGGTAAATGACGCAGAGAAAAGACGGCTCTTTTAAATGCATAGTAATCTCTGAATAAATGAATCGTTATTCTACAGTGAATCTTGATGTTAATTTAGCATCCCTTTTTAAGGAGGCATCCGGCCCTCCAATTGCATCAAATCATATCCAGCGACTATACTGGGCGCTTATTGAGAAAAAAAAAACTACATTTAAGAGTAATCAGGGGGTGTTTAATTCTTCGCGTTGCTAAACACGAAAGCATTAACGTGGAAAGCGGGCTCGGGTCAGATCTACAGCCGTAGTATCTCTCGCGCATGCTCAAATCTGTCTGGTACTAGGTGCTTTCATCTATGGGAAAGGAGCATGTATCGACGTTCGCCTATCATGAATTGCCGAAATAATGCCTCTACACCGGTGATTATCAACTGATTCAGTTCAGTTCAGTCGTTCAGTCGTGTCCGACTCTTCGTGACCCTATGGCCCATCTCACGCCACGCTTTCCGGTCTCTCACTATCTTCCTAACATCACATAACTTCATCTGCAGTGCCTCGAGGATGCCATCTAACCATCGCGTTCGCTGCCTACCCCATCTCCGGCTACCCTCAACCTTTCCCAACATCAAATCTTTCACCAGCGACTCCTCTCTTCTCATCAGATGACCAAAGTAGCTGAGCTTTAACTTTAGAATTTGACCCTCCAATGAGCAGTCAGGGTTTATGGTCGACAATATGGACTGATTTGATCTTCTGGCAGTCCAAGGAACTCTCAAGAATCTTCGCCAGCACCGCAATTCAAACGCGTCAATTCTTCAGCGGTCAGCCTTTTTCACAGTCCAACTCTCGCATCCATACATTGCAACTGGAAAGACCATAGCACGAGTTATAAGGATCTTGGTTGGCAGACTAATGTCTCTGCTCTTTACTAGGCGGTCAAGGCTAACCATTGCTCTCTTTCTCAGAAGATAGGCCTCTCCTAATTTCATGGCTGCAGTCTCCTTCCGAGGTAAATCTTGGAGCCCAAGAAGAGAAAATCTGTCACAGCTTCCACTTCTTGTCCCTTGATGCTCCAGGACTTGATAGGGCAAGACGCCATGATCTTTGTCTTTTTAATGTTCAGTTTAAGCCCAAACTTCTCACTCTCTTCTTGTACGCGCATCAGAAGTCCCTTGAGTTCCACTTCACTTTCTGCCATTAAAGTGGTATCATCCGCATATCTAAGGTTGTTGATACGTTTTCCAGCAATCTTCACTCCAGCTTAAGACTCGTCCAGACCAGCCTTCCTCATGATGCACTCTGCATATAGGTTAAATAGGCAGGGCGACAGTATGCAGCCTTGCCTCACTCCTTTCTCGATTGGAAACCAATCAGTAAGACCATGCCCAGTTCTGACTGTGGCCTCTTGTCCTTCATACAGGTTCCTGAGGAGAGAGATGAGGTGACTTGGAACTCCCATCTCTTGGACAGCTTGACACAATCTGCTGTGATCTACGCAGTAAACCGCTTTCGTATAATCAATAAAGCAGAAGTAGATGGGTTTCTGGAAATCTCTTGCTTTTTCATGATCCGGCGAAGGTTGGCGATTTGGTCTCTAGTTCCTCTGGCCGTGCGAAACCCAGCTTGCACGTCCGGAAGCTCCCGATCCACATACTGCTGCAGCCTACCTTGGAGGATTTTCAACATCACCTTGCTAGCATGCGAAATAAGCGCGATCGTGCGGTAGTTGGAACTATCTTTGGCACTGCCTTTCTTTGGAATGGGGATGTAAACTGACCTCCTTCAATCCTGTGGCCACTGCAGGGTTGTCCAAATCTTCTGACATAATGTATTCAGAATGTTAACAGGGTTATGGTTGAGGTTTTGAAGCAACTCAGCTGCAATGCCATCAATTCAGCTAGCTTTGTTCTTAGCAAGGCTGGCTAAGGCCCATTCAACTTCACTCTTGAGGATGCCCGGCTCGAGATAGTAATCAGAACCGTCTTATGTTGGGTTTGAACATTCGGGTCCGTCTTGTACAGTTCTTCTGTGTATTCCTGCCACCTCTTCTTTATCTATCAGGCTTCAGTGATGTCCTTGCCTCGTTTGTCCTTTATCACGCCCAGCTTAGCACAGAAGCTTCCTTTGATATCTTCGATTGTCTTATACAGAGATCTTGTGTTCCTTAATTGGCTGTTGTCCTCAACTACTTGGCACTGTATGTTCAGGAAGGCATTCTTATCTTTCCTTGCTATTTTCTGAAAATCCGCATTGAGAACCTTGTATCTTTCTCTTTCCCCCACAACGTTTGCCATCCTCCTTTCCTCGGCTATTCGCAAAGCCACTTCAGATAACCAGTTTGGTTTCTTGCATTTCTTTTGCTTTGGAACTACCTTAGTAGCAACTTCTTGTATTATATCACGAACATCAGTCCACATCTCTTCGGGATCTCTGTCTTCTAGATCTAAGTCTTGAAATCGATTCCTCACTTCCACAGCATATTCTAATGGAATTTGATCCAGATCATACCTGAAAGGCCTTCTAGTTTTCTGCGTTTTCCTCAATCGTAGCTTAATTTTGGCAACAAGAAGCTGATGATCGGTGCCCCAATCGGCCCCAGGCCTTGTTTTTACTGCTTGTATAGCGCTTCTCCATCTCTGCCGGCAAAGAATATAATTGATCTGATTCCTGTACAGACCGTCCGGTGAAGTCTATGTGTACAGGCGCCTCTTGTGCTGTTGAAAATGAGTATTCGCTATGGTCAGGTTGTTTTCTTGACAAAACTCTACTAGCCTCTGCAAAGCTTCATTTGGCTCGCCGAGACCGAACTTGCCTATAATTCCGGATATTTCTTCCCTCCCGACCTTAGCATTCCAGTCTCCTATGAGAAAAACGACGTCTGATGATGAGGTGCGGTCTAAAAGGCATTGTAGGGCCGCATAAAATCTCTCAACGTCAGCTTCTTCAGCAGCCGTGGTCGGTGCATAGACTTGGATAACTGTTATGGTGAAAGGGTGACCTTGGATCCGAAGTGAAATCATTCGGTCGTTTTTGGGGTTGTACCCCAGCACTGCTTTGCCCATTCGTCTGTTTACTATGAGAGCGACCCCATTCCTTCTCTTGGATTAGTGCCCACAATAAAAGACATAATAGTCGACGGAGTTAAATTCTCCCATTCCGGTCCATTTGAGCTCGCTGATACCCAAGATATCAATGTTCAATCTGTCCATTTCTCGCTTGACGACATCCAGTTTACCTTGCGCCATAGATGTGATATACCTCCTTGCAACATCGGACTTTCCGGTCGCTTCCCGACACATCCATAACTGAGCGTCCTTTTGGCTTTAGGCTAGCCGCTTCATTCGTCCTGGAGCTACTAGGAATCGCCCTTTGTTCATCCTCAGTAACATGTGGGACGCCTTCCAACCTGGGGGGCTCATCTTCCGGCGCCATATAATTAATGGTATTGTGACTGGCCATAGGGTTTTCTTGGCAGGAAATACTGGAGTGGGCTGCCATTACCTTCTCCAGTGAATCACATTTTGTCAGAACTCTCTGCCGTGACCTGTCTATATTGGGTGGCCCTACACAGCAGAGCTCACGACTTCATCGAGTTTCGCAAGCCCCTCCGCCACGACAAGGCAGTGATCCATAATGGGGATCAACGGATTATCTACTCTTATTAATAAGATAATCACTGGCCACTCGCGCAATGAATACACGGTGCATATATAGGGAGGAAAAAAAGTTGTGCCGCTTACAGTCACTCAATGTCAGAAGTATAGTCAAGGGAGTGCTTGGCGCACTGGACGAAACTGCATACTGTTGCCATAGGCTATGTAGTATATCTGTAAGGCTTAATTGCAAATGTGTAGAAAGTGCATGACCTGCTTTTTCCACGGTCAGGAGCGGTAGTAGCAGTGCAGTCGTGGCACGTGCAAATCGTTTAGCTTTGTGCTCGGACACAGCTCTGGTTATTAGGTCAGGGGAGTTCACTGAGTTGTGGGAGCAGATTGTTGCGACTTTGTAGCTTGGAAGTTTCGCCACAAGAGAAGGCAGAGTAGTGTGGCGAATACAAAAGGCGAAGCAAAGGACACATTGGTGCCGCGGCAGGAGCTAGGCCGAATTAGTAGTTCATTTAAATCTTTCGATCGAGAAGTTAGCGAGGAGAAAGCACGCACCAACATGACAACTATTCCCTATCAGAACACAACAGCTTGATCGAAGAACTTGCTACTGCATCAGTGATCCCTAAGCTCGAAATATACCCTTACTATTTAAATATTATATTGCTCGCTCTAGCTGTGTCAAAGTATCCACGAACCATGTTCATTCCTTAGCCATGTATTGGAGCATTTATGGCAAAGCTTAAGCGCTACATATTCGTGAGGTGTCCTTACTCTTTTGAGGTTTTTTTACTTTCGGAAGCCTTAAGGGCTTCCGAAAGTAAACACTATGCGGCCTATGCGGCCGATAATGAAGCTCAGTTGTCAGGTAGGGAAAGATGCTTTCAAATAATGTATGTTTTTCAACACATTTCCAGCGATTGATTACTGTTTATATCGAGAAAATAGTCGTGTTGATAGTGAAACATAGCATGCGTATGTTCTTTACTTTAACTGTCACTACATGGACGAATGTAGCAGTCATAACCCACTTTTGTAGGTTTCTCCTCAGCTGTACCGGTTCCACCGCAGGTCAGGTGGTTCCGGTCCCAGCGATTGGCCGGCGTCTTCATTTGGTCAGTGGACCAGGATGACTACTCTGGTGACTGCGTTGGCGATGTCTTTCCCATGGTGGACACTGCATGGAAGGCGTTGCAGGGATATCGCCCATTCAACAACCTCACTGATGCTAGTCAAGAAAGGCCTCCATTAATAACCGAGGTATACAAGTCCGGTTTCCAAGTGAATTGTGTTAGGTAGAGATGTAAGCCTAGGACAATACGTTTACGCGACTTACGATTCACCGAGACATGCTATTTCTTTGCATTGTGTTCGCAAATATTAAATTCGGTAGCCATATTTTCATAATTCGCTGCTAACGCACCCTTTGCAAAATTTGATATTCTATTCAATTTTTCAATTGGGGCAAACCTGTGCACTCTCTTTGCTGGCGTTCTGAGTAAACGTTCGCCGTCAGGTGTGCTTTAAACTAATATTATCATACCGCTTTCGGAATATATTTCACAGGAAATTTAAAACCATAGTGTAGTATAGACCTGACTTACTACTTTGAGTTTCGGTATATGGTTCGAAGAATCTATTTAGGTATCCCCGCATTTTAATATTTCCCCTTGGTTACTTTATGTTAACCAGCTATACTTTGCATCTTCATTTACAGAAAATTTCTCCTGGTATAATAGTCCTATTTATTACAAAAGTAGAAATGCTTCGTTGAGTTCTTTCTTTTGCAGCGCCAAATGTAGTCTTTTTTAGTTGAAATGTGCAGAAATGCTACATGTGCTGTCGGAGGCAAAAGTTTGCAGAACACAAGAAAATCAATTTTGGCGTACAGGTATCTCGTTCTTTAGACGTGATTTCGTTGGCTCACATCACAGAACTTGAGTCCGACTATCATTTTAATAAGTTTGGTCTCCAGGCACCAGCCAAAACTGAATAGATTTATGCCCTGGATTGGGAACTTTTGTTGAGGATAGTATTTCATAAAGGTGTTGACTGTAACGATACTTATTAAGCTCTTGTTGGTACCCCACATTTTTAAAGTTCTGATTACACAGATATTGTTCCTTCGGTGGCCATTTTTAACAATGTTAGCACAATGTGAATGCTCAGTCTGCAGAGTAAATCGTACACGAAACGTGGTGGTCGTGGGTTTGGATCTTGTCATGGGCACGTGGTTGCTTTTTCTATTTTCTAATAAATTGATTTGCACCTATAAAATGATAACATTTTTAGTTTTTTACTAGCTACTTCAGTGAATAAAAACATTTTTTAAATTTTATTTTGTTTCGCTAGTGTTAGCTTCTGCCGCAAGTATGTGATAACAAGTTCTAATTTTTGTACGTATGCCTGATCAAAAGCTAAAAGTGATTTTGTATAAAGGTATAAAAATGGCTGCAGCATTTCAGGTTTAGGATTAAAGTAAATGAATGTGCGCTGATGCTGAACGACTCGCACAATCACATTTTGATAATACACTAGGAAGGTTATTCCGGTTATTAGATTATTGTCGAGCTCAATATCCCTTTAAAACTTGCAAAGCCGAAGGTCCGTCATGTTGAGGGTAGAAGAGACTCTTTGCGGAAAATACACCATTTAGATTCACACATTGCAGTAAAACGCCACGGGGTTCATTCATTTCGATGCGTAGAGCCACTTGGTGGCCTTCAGTCTTAAGATACATAGGCAAGAGAGAGGACACTGTACCATTCTATCCCTGGCAGTCCAGTCGAAGTGATCACCGAGCTTCTGACCCCAGAGGTGGAGCATGCAGCCCAGTACTGCTATTACTGCAGCGACGTATTCGAGAAAAGGAAAGATTATAGAAGAAGTAACCATGTATGAAGATGCTGGAAGACGTAATGAATATATAAGTGAAGGTTGCTTCCAGAGCGAAGGACGACGTAGCTGCAGCTTCCAGGAAAATAAGTAAGGTGTTGAGACTATGAGAGGAGGCTAGTGAAGTCGCAGTGGCCAGAGCAGGGGAACGTACACCGAGAGCATAAAAAAGAGGGTGTTGTGCGGCGGCGACTTACTATGATTCATGATAGCGATGGTGATGATTTTAATAATTATATTTATCTAGCTTCCAACTTTCTTCATTGCGCTATCGGAGTGCTGAAAATGCTCATTCCTTATCCGGGCATTTTGTGCCATTTCGCTGTTTTCTTCACGTGGTGATGATTCTCTTTTCTTGCGCTCGAGCCCCGACGCACAGTTCCTAAAGAGACAGAAGTCCATATGACCTTGTTTTGAGCATTACAGTCCCGCACTTACAGCTCATAGGAATATAACTAAGTGCAATGGAGTCAGGACGACATTAATCATCATCTGCATATATTGTTAACGTCGCGGGTGCCATAAATACCTTACTTTGAAGCTCTGGAGAGACTCTGCGCCTTGGAAGCTTTAGCGAAATCTGTGCGCATACGTTGTCGCAGGCATCGGGCAGCTCGAGTGAAAGCGGAACAAATGAGGAGACAAGCAGCGAAGAGAGCAGCCGGAACCCACTAGCTCCCGTCGTGTGCTTCATCCGTGGTGAAGCTTTCCAGCGGCCGGGCACAAGAAGCTTCAGCCTGAGGAGTCTGCCAGTGGACAAGTGCACCCACTTCGTCTACTCCTATCTGGAGACGGACAACAAGACCGGACGGTTCTTGTTCCGGAAGAGAGGACCGAGGGGAGAGAAGCGTGCGCTATGCTTGAACCCTATATTCGCGGATTTGTCAGCAATTAGTTCACATGAATTCCAGTGCAGATGTCTAACAACATAATGATGTTACATTTTTGAATTTGGATTATTACAGACACGCGGAGACAAATATGGAGCTGTATTTTTGTGACAGTGTCGTGAAAAATGCTTTTTGAGACACAAAAAGTTGCAGGATCAGCTATTTTGTGTGCGGCTTTATTCAGGATAAAATGGACGGAATTTATTTTTAGGTTGTACCAGTAGTAAAGACTACGATTAAAAGGCGAGTGCGACGGCCAGACGCCAAGTGATGTATTTGTTCTAATCGATCTCCCTTCTCATTTTCATCATAATAGTATAAGGTGGCAACATGCGGAAATGTTTTGCGGAAGGAGGTTTTTCTAGATGTCGCCACTGTTCGCGCGGTTCCTAACTGTGGATCAGCGTAACATGACTGTTCAGTATGTTCCAAAAGCGTCCTAAGAGACGAACCCTTCACTGTACTGTAACCGCACCAAACCCCTGAAACAGCTTCTCTAATTCACCCGTGCAAGCTGAGTTTTAATAACAGCAACTTGTCGCAGATACTGTCATCCGCAAAACTTGCCAGCGTCGATGGACAAGTGTTTAAATGCATGAATTTTACAGTAAGTCAGACTAACGTCCGCAAGGGACTAATATGTTTCCATGTGGCTGACGCATAACAGGAGTCTGCTCCCGCTCGTAGAAGAAATTAGCTTACATATTTTGCACATTATATAGGAAACGTAAGTTATCGCTAATGAAAATTGTCAAAGAACAGTGCAAAATACTACCGACGGTTGCTTTCCAAAGAAGTGAACACATGCATTTGCGTTAATAGGCGCCAGCACGACACCACTAGCCTTGTCAGAGGAGTTCAATTTCAAAGCGATATATTGCGCTGTGATCAATACTAACAAGGATCTACAAGCATTAATTACATTGCTACAATAAGGACAATAATCTATCTATATGGAGAATCTTGATTTGATTTTACGGTAGCAGAAAGGGGGCAACAAGTGAAGTTTACTTTTAGAGTTTGTTGTACGTGAGAGATACAAATGAAAGCTGTGATCGCCTTCACCTAGTTGTTCATGCCGCAGTCATGAAATGAATAAACAAGGTAGTTAAGGAAAAGTTCAAATCATATGTTTATTATAATATAGCCGGTCGTATATAGTACTTGGTTGTAGCATTCCATAAAGCAACTAAAGATTGCTTTGTGAGGCCAATGGCTGAAGTGCGAGCAGCATGACTGTACGTAATGTCGCTCTCTCTGTTTTATTTGCAGATATAGTGAATTTAATGGGTAATCTGAGGCTCGCCACGGGCAAGAATCACCTTCGCAATCTCATCAGCTACGGCGGCGGCGCACACGTGCAGAGTCTGCTCAATCGGATTAGCGATGATAAGAAGGCTGATGATCTAGTCGCTCAGATTAAGTACTGGCTGCACAACCTTGGAATTGACGGCATCAACTTTCATCTGGAGGGACCTGGACCCGCTGTCTGCAACACTGCGCAAATCATGAAAATACTCAAGTTCATTAAGGTAATATGATGAGTCGTTCACTTACATCTTAGCGAACCTGTAACCCGAGCCCTTATACACTAAGTAGATAGGTAGCGAATCGGCGTAACTTAAAATGGACACACTGTTTCGCCCCCCCCCCCCTCCCCCCAAATAAACAAACGCCGTTGCCGTTTCGGATTTCTTTAGATACGTTGAAGGTCTCACCAACTCGAAATTAAACTCAGGCGCTTGTTTCTGTTTCCTGTGTCGCTGGAGAAAGATTTGATGTTGGGTAAGGTTGAGGGTCACCGGAGAAAGGGTAGGCAGTGAACGCGATGGTTAGATGGCATCCCCGAGGCGCTGCAGATGAAGTTATGTGATGTTAGGAAGATGATGAGAGACCGGAAAGCGTGGCGTGATATGGTCTATAGAATCACGAAGATTCGGACACGACTCAACGACTGAACTGAACTGAACGGTTGAATACAAAGTTTCAGCACTTACAGCAAAAAGTCTGCTCTATTTCCTCTAACACTTCAATCAAGTCCAGCTTTTCCTGATATCACTTTTAAATTAGAGACAGGCGTGATATATTGAGAGGTACGGAATAGCGCATGTATAAAAGAATGATCTGGGCCTCTGATTTGTAGAAACAGTTAGCTTATGAAGTTTGTCCTGCGCTCAGAGCCAGTAATCAAATCTTACTTGGAAACCCAGCAAACTGTGTTTTTGAAAAATAAATAGCAAGAACCTTGCAAGCCTACCAACCTATATTCTGCGAATGTGTTGATTGTGGTGGTACCGTAACTAGACCGCTCTACGAGCAATGACGCAATGGGTGAATGACGCATGTAATGTAAAAAAAAAAATTACAATTCTGAATTTTATAGGAAGAAATGGTTGGTTAGTTTGTGGGGTTTAACGTCTCAAAGTGACGCAGGCTATGAGAGACGCCGTAGTGGAGGACTCCGGAAATTTAGACCACCTAGGGTTCTTTAACGTGCACTGACATCGCGCAGCAAACGGGCTTCTTGCTTTTCGCCTCCACCGAAAAGCGGCCGCGCCGAGGCTGGGATTCGATCCCGCGTCCTTGGTAATAGTAGTCGAGCGCCGTAACCGTAATGACGCATTTCATCACGAGACAATGTTAGTGTTGCCGTGCTGGATCGCAGCGCGAATGTTTTTCTGCGATATCCGAAGGTAACACGCAATGAGAACACTTCAAGCATGCGATTACAAATCTAATACGACAAGGAGGAGATGCTGATGTGAACGACTATAGGAACATCGGTTCACTTAGCCACTGCTTGGTGCACCCGGCTGACTTTAAATACCCCATGTTTCTAATCGGAAAGAACGGGCAGCAAATAAACGGCTTTACGGTTTTTTTCTCCCCTGCTAAAATTTTATTTCGTTTCGCAAGCTCTTACAGAGTTGTTAGTATGAGTACTGGAAGTTTTCTTGTAACATGGCTTTGTGGCATTCACATCGCTGATTTTCAACCAAAACTCCCAGTTGTACCCATGCTAGCTTACACGAGGCCAAAAAAGGCACCACAATTTCTTTGAGGCAAGACGGAATCGTCGTACAGGATCCACTAAAAATGAAACGCATAGTTACAGCAGTAGAATTCCTATTCCTTGCAGCCCAAAATCAAATAATGAGTTTAGTCTATTATAGCGCTAAAGCGCAAAATAATGAAGGCTAATATACGTCACTGCATCCCGACTCTTTTATGCCGAGCAAAATCTAAACGCATGGGGATGCATAGAAAAACATGCACTCATATTCCCTTGGGAAACCCGGTTGCTCCAAACACAGGCTGCCATAAAGGTCTTCGTAGTATTCCAAACATAGCTACATGCGAAAAGGTTAAGCAACCTAAAAACAGCAAGAAAGAGTTATGTTCTGTGAACTGATGTTTAGGTGGACTAAAATAATTTTACGGAAGTTTCTGCACATACAAGTTTCTCGCACTGATAACCTCTATAATGCGAAACACGGGGTGTGAACCATGAGCAGGTTCTGCACCAGTTCAAAGATTGCGCAGTGCAGATATGCAATCAAATACATGACCGGGAAAATGGTGCTTATAACACAATTGCAATGTTTCGGTTATCAACAATACAAACAAATAACAGGGCATAAACGAGCTGAGAAATGGCACCCATCAGCCATTCAGTGCTGTTACAGATAGTGTAAGTTACACTAAAAGCAAGGAAATAAACGAAACAAAAACTACAATAAATTACAGGACAAATTGCAGTGCAATATATAACCCTCTATTTAGTATAATAGATAGGAGAAAGCGTAAGCAACGGACCTAGGCATCATCAGCTTATTCTGAACAAACAACCAGATTCCGTTCATGGCCAGGCCTGCCATCCCGCGGAGGAGCTCATCCGACCTCTCTTTAGTTATTGTATTTCGGCAGCCGTTTCCAGTAGTGAGACCTGGTTTGATTTGGTTTCGTTTGATTCATGGGGTTTATCGTGTAAAGCTACTCAGGCTATAAAGGAAGCCGTTGTGGAGGACTTCAGAAATTTCGACTACCTGGGATTCTAACGTGCACTGACATCGCGCAGCACATGAGCGCCTTGTAGTAGTGAGGCCTGCCTGAATAATGGTTCGACGGCGGCGTTTGAAACGTGGAAACGTGGAAACGTCGGCTTGCCAGGAAGGTTTTTTTTTTGCACCCAATATCTTCCCCCCCCCCCCCCCCCCCAAATTAACTCTTAAACCGGATATTCTCTGCCATATTCTCGACATTCGCCTGGAGCAGGAGATGCACAGATGCAGCAGTAGCTGAATTGGTGGCAGTCAAGGCACTGATTAAGTGGTGGTTAGAAATCAAAACGCATTTATTTATATTGGTTCTTTCGAGAAGCTGAAGAAGCTACTAACAAAAAGGAAAGCAAAGGGTGTTCTTGCTAATACAAAAAAAAAAATATATTTTAACGTTGAGATAATTGACTAGAAAGTAGAAGAAAAAGGAACCATATGCAGCCCGGTTGGATCCGCACCCACGACTTCGAAATTTCATTTCTGATGCTCTACCACTAAGCTACGGCGACGGCTGTTTATTCTTGCTCTTTCGTCGGTGTTTATGTTGCGTGTAACCTATCCTTGAGAGTGTTCGCCAGCGCCCGCAGGTGTGGTAGAGGGTGGCGCTGCATTATGGCCGAATTTTGTTTGCTGATTAACTTAACGACTTCAGTCTGACGGTCTTGACATCATAGGTAGCGAAAGGGGGTTATCACACAGCTCCTACTTTTCCCCCCAAGTCATGTTTTACGTCACAATGACGGTAATATAAGGCGTTCCACCTCCGTCGCTGCGGAGGAGGGTTGCGCTCACGAACATTCTCAATGCTAGTTTATTTAGACGGACTATAAATACCTAAGTCAGTAGAAGATTAAACAGCCGCCGCTGTAACTAAGTGTTAGGAGAGTGGATACGAAGTTGGAAGGGCGTGGGGATCCCGCCGGTAGTATGTGTTTTTTTCTTTTGCTCTATTATAAATTATCTCTACGTATAAATAACACTCCACATTGATAAAAACCCCTATTCTTTCCTTTTTGCCAGTGGCCGTCGTATTCCTTCTTCTATGTGTCATTACGAAGCCCCCATGCTCCCTGCATGTAAAGC
Organism: Amblyomma maculatum; assembly: GCF_055883805.1. Taxonomy (NCBI): domain Eukaryota; kingdom Metazoa; phylum Arthropoda; class Arachnida; order Ixodida; family Ixodidae; genus Amblyomma; species Amblyomma maculatum. The sequence goes on from NC_139345.1 coordinate 81,021,161, forward strand.
GTGCTACTCTCATTTTATGCTGACAGGTTGAGTTCCCAGGCGTTATGAATTCTCCCATTAGCGTTTTCTCAAAATTAACCAAGTCCTTGTTTAGCCTGACAGGGTCCGGGGCCTCGCAATAAATGAGCTTGTTCACTTGAATTCATCTGTTAGTGGGCTTAGGATTTAAAAATAAAAGCCCGAAAACAGACTCATAGCCAAAACGAAAAGCTTAGCAGCACTTAGACAAAATTAAGCCTGGTTTGGACATTAATTGCCCTGAATCACAATCACATTACCGATAAAGCCCGCCATTAGGTCGTGTTTGAATGAAAGGTGAAATTCAGCTATTTAGTTAAAAAATAAAACTACGGCACATGACGTGGACTGAAGGTACTTTTTGTTGACATTTCGTTTTTCGTTTCACTCTCCAGAAACTCCGGAAGAAGCTTCTAAAAGAGGCGCTCATCACACTTCAGCTTCCTGCTTGCCACAATCCCAAGTGCACTGGGTTCATGAGCGAACGGTTGACAAGGTATACACACTTGCGGGCAATGTGTACAAGGAATTTTGAAAATGCGATTGCAGACGTAGGTGTACCTACGTTTGGATGATATTGCTAAATGTTTGCCCTATACACGCCTGGTGTGTGTTCTGTTTACTACGTTGGACCGCCAAATCGAGGGGATATATTCATTCGGATACAGACACGCAGTGTTAGATGTAAGGAAAGGTACCTAGCTACATTCATGGCATGTATGGTCGGCACCTTCAAATCTTTTTTCTTGAAACTTTTAGAGACAGAAACGTCACCTACTAGGGCCATGCATGGGAAAGAAATCAAGAAATAGTGTTGAGTACAATGGTGACAAAAAAAAATATAAGCGCTTATAACAGGGATCAAAACAGTACGTCATGTGACACCGAAAGAAGAGGCATGCCAGGAAAATGCGTATGAACGTTCTGGGCTTTTTTTTTTTTTTTAGCGCTGCGGGGCACATTTTCGACGCTGGATAAAAATGGTGATATTGAAGTCTATATCTCACGGAGATCAGTTATGATTGCCTGAAAACTAGAATAATGTGAGGTACAGTTTTTGCAAAAAGTGTACAGCCCAGGGGGTCTGCTTCTGAGCCACTTCGTGTGGCTTGTAATGCACTTCCAGTGTTCTGAATCTCTTGATGGTAAGATTTTTTGTCCTACCCTCTGCGATGTGAAGTACCCCAATCAGCGCCAATACATGGCTAAGTATCAGACCTCCTGGGGTCCACACGTTTGACAAAGGCTGTCCTTTAAGGAACCCAATGATTAGACTGATGCAGCCTTCACATGCATATCCAAATGGTGCGTGCAATATCCGATGTGGTGATTTCAGAGCTCGCATCGAATATCTAAGATATGGCCACAGACAACTAATGGCTGCTTTTCGAGACACATTTCAGCAGCTATACGCTAATATAAGCTACTGATACAAGCGCAGTGTTTGGAAGGGTGTAATCTGGATCCGTAGCAGACGTACTCCTTAGAAAATGCGTGGCACGCTTACACGTGGTAAGTAAGGCAGCCATAAAAATCAGTGGTGTGCATTCCTCACAATAAAAACAAAAATTTATGAGGAGGAGTTTGAATGCTTATGAATTGACATGGTGAAATTTTACGATATGCGAAAGAATTGCTTGGCTTGGTTTATCGGGTTTACCACCCCAAAGCGACTCAGGCTTTGATAGACGCCTTATTGGAGTTTTCCGGAAATTTGAACAGCTTAGGGCCTTTAACTTCCACTGACATCGCACAGCAGACGGCACACGGGCGCGGTGCTTTTCGCCTCCATCTAAAAGTGGCCGCCGATGGCGGGATTCAATCCCGCATCTTTGGGCACAGCAGTTGAGCACCCTAACCACTGCACCACCGCAGCGAGTGCGAAAGAATTTTTTCCATACATTTTCCTGGAAAAAAAAGTGCTTGTCCAGAAATCCTGGGCATGTTTCGTGTGGTGCCCAGAAAAGATATGGTTCGGCCACAGGCTGACCTCCTGAACCAGGTAATAGCTCATAAAATGCATGTTATCATGGAGGGGTACGATTCATGCCGTATTAATTCTAAAATTCACTGCAGTTGGCAAATTGCTTATTACAATGAGAAAATTATTTTAGAGTGCCTGAAAATACAACTTTCTCAAAATGTGAACCGTTTTCGAAAATGACAGCCTTGTCCTCCTGTTCTTCAAGGTTCGCTGATATTGGGGACAGTACTCATGGTGGTGCGTTTCGAGGTTCAATTACTGATTGTGTAGTTTCAATGTTTGCTTGATAATATATGCGTGGTAGTTTTTCTCATTCCCTCCATTAGACGCCTGCATTAGGAGGATGTTCTAGACTTGAATGTCGTTTTTTGCATTAACACCACCCTCAATGCACCCTCTCGTAGAAGAGCTCACTAAAACTATACTAAAAACATAGCCGGAGTGGTACTGCCACTGCGAGGTCTCTTATAACGTAACCTTTCATGATTCTACGCGAAAATGTAATACCGCAAGAGCAGTCAGCGAAGGCGGGAAGAAAGCTACCAGGATCCTTTCCCAACAGGTGAAGCACTCATCACTTCTTTTTCTGCCCTCCTCCAACCCTCCACCCATCCTCCCCCAGCAGATTTTTCTGCCCGCAAGAACAGGACAATGTTGTATGATAAATACTTCGGGTTGCAAAGCCATAATACTACTCGGCGCACAAATTTTAATATAAATATATTGTGCTACCCCCATTAGGCGAATATTTGTTTGCTGTCGTTGCTGCCGTTGTCAACATTGGACGGCACCAGTAAAAATAACAATGAGTAGAACGGCTAAAGAATGGAAGCTGATGAAATAAATTGGTCGACCCGGGGGTTCAAAACCATGTCTTCTGAGCACCAGGCTGGTATTCAAAGCATAGGCAGCGAAGGATGGTTGCATCAGGCGTGTGGGCACTTAGTGAATGCGGTGTGGTGCGTAGGACTTACTAACGTGTGTTTGGAATGCGTACTGATATTACAGTAATAATAATCGTCGAATTCAACCAGTGAGCATGGCGGCTGCAACGCACTAATTGATGATGACAACTCTTGACGCGCTGAAGCATTCCGTGACATTAACACTGATGAATCTCGAATGCACTTAAAATATGTCTTCTTACCAGACCGTGCAAACTCGGAAACTTTCGTCGCCCAGTGACATTAAGGACCGAATATCACTGGTCTGGTCTGCTACAAACACGGAAACACGTTTAAAAAGTATTTCAGCGAATGTGTAAACATTTGTCGCCAAATTACGGCCGCGCTAAAAATGATGCTCTCCCATTCTCCCTCGTAAGCAGCCTTTAGTGTCTCTATCGAATTCTCCGCCAATCCGCAAGAATGATATCAGGTCAAACGTAAGGAATTTGATTTACAGTCAGGGTTGGCGGGAAAATTCTGTATGTACTGCCTAGCGTCTTGAAAAAACACGCTCGCTGTGAGGGTCAGCTCAATAATACTTGCTGTTCACCACAGGCTTTTTGACTACCTGTTTCTTATGACATTCGACTACAAGCTCGATGACCTGTCAAAAACGAAGCTTACCAGCGGCCTCTATTATTACGAAGGGGACAACCGCACGACTGTGGAGTCGGTGAGCATTTTTCACTTGGGATTTCTCTTGTCTTCTCTCAGTTAAAAAGGCAATGAATATTTATGATGCTCGTCGAAGTACTGATCCCACTTGCAGTATTAGAATCTATATGGAATCCTGCAAATAAATATGGTATAGGTTACCTTTTACAGTTAACAGAAATTTCTCACTTGATTATTAAATACTGTTATGAGAATAGCAGCCTCGCTATGAGCTGGAAATTTAAGAGACAAGTAAATTATGTTATCATTGAACTATATTTATCCCCAAGCCAAAAGTGTACCACACGAAGATTATAAACGCTCTTCAGGATCAAACTGTACCACCTACAATAATGAGACGGCGAGACTACGCGAAAAATACGGGCTCGTCGAGCCTTTCCCCGACGAGGCACGTAGAACAATTTTGATAGCCTTCCGTTGTAGTTGTCATGCAATATGTAGTTGTCATGCAATTTCACCTGTAGCGATAGTGGAAAAGCAGTGCTAGTAAGCGACAGTATTAGAGAGATGGAGAACACATAATTGCCGGGAGGTATAATCTGGCTACTGTGCGGCTTTCTTGAGCTTACATCACCGCTTCTGCCTCTCCAAGGATAGTACGGTTGAAAGATTTCTAGACAGACAAGGTATGCAGCCAGAATTGGTACAGGTGATTAAATTTTCATTAGTAATTTCAGCCAGGGGAATATGCGTCCAAAAGCAGCTTCGTGGCATCAAAAAGATGGATACCTAAATCAACAGAGCTTTCGGAAAGTGTCAGTAGTCCGTCCTTTCGAGAGAGCCTTGCAGCCTTTATTTTTTGTTACATTTGGTGTACTCCATATTAGAGGTCTGCGGTATTGTTCGTATTGCAAAGTGTAACCCGGAGTTATGAATAAGTAAACCCCTTTCAGGATGTATCATCTCGAATGAGAAATGAAATTTGCAAATATGCAATATGAAAAAATATGCAGTTCTTAAGCCTGAGCAAGAATATTCGCGACATGAACACTTTATTCCTTTGGCATTCGGTAAGCTGGCTCCGATAAATAAGAAAAAAAAGAACAGCGGTGCCATGTATATGACCTCGAGTTGAATTCGAAGCAGATAAGCTTTGCTGTGACTGCTTTAGAGCATGCGACTATATATTTTTGTTTTTGTTACCCGTTGTCGTGATGTCATCGACGACACCCGACGAAAGCGATTCATTGTTAACATAAAAAAAAAAAAAATCAAACGACACCGAGCTTTAGCCGGATGTCTTATTTAAAGTACGCTGTGAGATATTCCGGTAAAATTCAGTTTTCCAGTAATCAAGAAAGGTATGTTTAGCAATCTCTGTTTTCTAAACACCAGGAAATTCATCATCAAATACAGGAAAACACTTTTCTGAAAGCAAGATTTGACTGTCAATATTAGTGATATATTTAATTGGAACTTTTCAATTGAAAGGTTCCAATTAAATATATCCCTAATATTGACAGTTAACATAAGTTAACTTATGTTAAGCACAGGCCTTATCGAAAGACTATGAGTTTGCTGTTAAGTGATACGAATGTGACGTGATGTGATGTGGAATGTCTGTTGTGTGACTGTACTAACTTCAACCATTCTTCTCTCACAACTTTTATATCCACTCAGCCCCTTCCACCAGTGCAGGGTAGCAAACCGGTTGCTTTTACGGGTTAACCTCCCTGCCTTTCCTCTTAATCTTCCTCCTCCTCCCTTAATTTCTGTTGGGCCCTCCATTTAACTCAGTTTATTACGCCTTCTCCATGTCCGTAACTGTGCCGTGACCATTACACTGTCGCAAAGGTCATATGTTGCATGAGTGCATTTGACCTATAGCTCTGGACATTGCTGAATTAATCCTATAAGAAACGCTTCAGCAGAAATCTATAAAAATCAAGGACTTAACCTGTACCACACAATTTTAAGGCAAAACAATTACGTACGAATGAGCAGAAAAGAGAAACAGGGCAATATTGTGCGAAGAAAGTTACATTTTCGAAATGACCTGCGCAAAAACAGACGGAGACAAGAGAAGAAACACGGACAACAGGACGGGAGCTGTCTTGTTGTCAATGTTTCTTTTCTTGTCTCCGTCTGTTTTGCGCTAGTCATTTCGAATCATGTCCCGCCAACTCGCCCAATCAGCAATTTTAGTTGCATTTTCGAGAGACAAAAACCAGCAAACCAGTTTTCAAGACCTTGGTCAGGCAAGGCTCTACCCCTATCAGCTAATGATCGGAAAATTTTGTCGCGGCATCTTCTCTAAAAAGTCCATTGTCACACAGACGTAGTCGAGACGCGGTGAATTTTCCTCACATTTGCTAACTTTTTTTCTATCCTAATATGCAATCACAGCCGCTTTCCTTCGGTCTAGTTCATCATTGTTGTTGTGCCCTTGATACTGGGCTGTCGATATCCTCGTCTTCATCAACTTTCATCTGTGCAGTATCAAATTAAAAAAGAAATTCATTGGTGGCACTTAGATACCTCTTAAATGCGGTAAGGTAAAAGCCTTTATGCGACTTTGTACTCATTTGCCGCGCTGGACCTCATTTTATTCCTATTTCACCTATTTTCTTCCTTTCTGCTTGCGTTGTTTGTAGGATGTGATGCCCATATTCAAGTGGTTTTGTTATGACCCAAATTGGCCCCAATTATGGTCATAACAAAACCTTAAGCGTGATCTTAAATATCACGCTTAATTAGATGTGTTTATTGAATTCTACACAAATACAGTATTTATTCCTCATTTTGTGAGAACGTACGCTGCCTGGATGTCTCTTTGCCGGATGTTACATTATCATCCAAATTTTTTCGTTTTTTTTCCACAAATGTATCGGTTCTTCGGTGATCTTAAGTAGTACGTACGTTTATTTCACGTTCTAAATCTAATGCGACGTAAATTCGAAGTTTAGAATCCAATTTTAGTTTTTTTTTTGTACTATTTCGACGTGTGAGCTGTCTCCACGCCCTCTCACATCGACGTCCGGTGCCATTGGGACAAACTTTTGACATTTATTGCTGCAATTAATTAAGTATTTATTATAGAGTCATCAAACTTTACATTTAAGTTCATAGTTTTGTCCTATATTTTATACACTAATCCTTTTACTCCTATCTTTATTCGTTCAAGCGCTAGAAGGACTGTACACCTTGCGCGGACGCACACTTTCTGCGCCCACCAATGAGCCTACAAAAGCTTTCGCCGTAATACTACAGTACGCGCGAGCCCTCGTTCGATCGCATGACCGATTTTGTACAACTCGCTCTTTCTCTACAGAGCTCGCGATTTTGAGGTCGCGCTGCGTTGCTATAGGTGATACTTGCTTTAAGAATAATGCCTACTAGGCTTCCAGCACGAAGTGTAGGTTTACTGTGCTGCCTTTGCCTGAGCCCGACCTCATGTGCCTTTCGTAGGCCGAGAAGTTTGATTTCTGCATAGCATCCGACCCGTTGCATGGCTGTAGGCTGCAGAAAGTGACTTCGTTTAAATTATCGTTTTCTGCAGCGTATTGAGCTGGGAAATATGGTAGGAATTTCACGTAGCAAACGTGAAATGCAGTGCAGTGTAGTGCAGTCTGATTAGGATTTTCTGGCTTATTGTTTCGCTATATACGTCAAGGTCACATCAGAAACAAACAATGTAGCAAATCCGTGAGCCAGGTAAGTCTAGTGAAGCAGTAATTTCGCACTAAAACTTTATTGGGAGGATTGACAGTGGCGACATCTTACAAAGAAGTGAACGCGGAAACCCCATCTTTTGACGGCAGAAATCCAAACATGCACGGTACAATAACCATCCTCGCACCTCAGCATTAAAATATGAAGGGCTCACGAAGATTGCAATGCTGTCCATGCTCTTTGAGATTGGCAGGTCGTTTGAAAATCGCGATGGCACGGCGGTTCGTGCGAAAGTGAACGAGGTTGGCACTGGACACTCGGTTCTGCGTGAGCTGAAATCGCTCCCTCTGGGTGCTGTTGTTACACTTGGGAGTTGGAATGAATGTAACTGGAGTAAAAAAAAAAAAAAAAGCGGCGTGCGGCATTGAAGCTATCATGGGTATTCGTGACAGTGCCCGTAGTAAGGCTTTGACTACCTTACTCATTTCATAGTGGAAGCATTTGGTGGCGCTGTTTCAGTGCAGATGAACTCTGATGCCATGTTAAAAAACTCCGGCTGCCTCTATGTGCTTCCCCTCTATTACATTTATGATTTTACACCCACTGCCACCTTCAGCCGATGTTCAGGTAGCAGTCCCAAGCTGGTAGTTGCACTGCACTGCAAGTCTCCTTTTGCGGTATCAACTAACTGATGGATGCCTTTAGACAGATGAAAGATGTTGCCTTTAAGGTGGATATCTGAGAGCTAAACCAGACAAACATTCGATATGTTTTGAATGGCTGGCGATAAATGGTCTTTGCCTGACTACGCGTAACTTAAATTATATATATCGCAATAAGCTTGCAGTTCGACCACGGATGTGCTGTGCGCTAAACAGTGCAGTCTGCTTATTTACCACAATCTAAATGGCATCTGGGTGTGCAATGTGCGCTGTATTGTGTAGCCTGATTATTCACCAGTATCTAAAATGGCATCCGGGTGTTGCTATCCACACTAGGGGTTCTTTTGCCGTATCATTGGTGCTGAAAGAACGTCTTTCTTAATGACAATAGATAGCTTCTAATCAGCGCGGTATGCTTCAGTGAGGAAAGCACTCTAGGGATAGAAATTTTTTTTTTAAAGCGCGGAACACAAAAGCAGACAGCGGTGTAACACTACGCATTTATACCCGCAACTGGCCCAGGAATCGGTCATTTGGAAAGATATGGCTGAGGTATTCGTTTTGTGGAGTACGTAGTGGGGTTGAGGATGAAGTAGATGGCGACCGGTCAGCTCCTTGCATCTGTTTTCCTTCTACTTGAGCCTGTGGGACCAGTTCCCGTTTAGCCCCGTCAATATATTGAAGACATCCGCCGCGGTTGCAAAACAATTTTTATTGGGCTTTCTTTGCCCTTTGCAAACCTAAAACACTTGGCTGCAATGGCATCGAAGCGCACAGACAGAGACGAAAAGGAGTCAGAGTTTTATTTTATGTCTTTGTCATTGGTCGTGAATAACCAATCCACTGGGAGAGCAATGTGAGCAATATGCGCCAAGCGAGACTGAGCAGCGGGAGTGACAACCACGCTATTAGGCACAATTCAGCACAGTTCATAGTTTGCCATTTTCGGAAGATGTTTCAGGGCTACCTTAAATGTCGGATGTATTTCGCCTTTGCAGGAGTCATGCTTAAGCAGGTGGATAAATGCAGGTGTGCCCAAATACAAGATTATACCAGGAATCGCTGCCTACGGCCGTAGCTTTACACTGAACGACCCAGCCTACAACGGCGTCAGCGCAAAACTTAACAAAAAGCACCCTCTAGGTTACGGCGCGAACTTCACCAGGACGGAAGGCTACATGAGCTACGTCGAGGTAAGCGATGGCGGTGTTCTTGGTGTGCATACCAGAATGACCATGAAAGGAAGTTCGGCACGTAGGACCAAGCTTAAAAGGGTAGACCTTACGCTGATTACCTATAAGTTAATGATACATTCGACGTGCCATCGTACAAAGAAGCACCGGTGCTAATTGTTCACCACACATTTAAGTAAATAGTTCTTCGGCCTATAAAGAGACATATATTGAGGCCAAGTATTCTCCATTTGTTTCACACACAGAAATATCGGGGACAGTGTGTTGCGCTGGTTTTTGTGATAATTTTCTTCAGTCAGAGATTTTTTTTAATTTTGGTCGGAGTATAAACGTCTTTGGGCTGTGTGGGACGAAGAAAATTAATCCTCCTCGTGACGCTATGACGCGGTGAAAATGGGAAGGCGTAATTACTGAACCACGGGTTGAATTTATATATCAGATAATCCTCTTCTAATTTGAACTGAATGCTCCTATGGGCTATACTATAGCTGAGAGCTCTTTATTAACTTAAACTCCCTGGTTAGGCATTAGATATTTTCACGCACTGAACAGCTACCTGCAAGTATTCGAGTGTATACCATCTGCCAACCGGCACGTTACGAGAATTTTGTTGTCCTAGCTGCATTAAACTTTCTCGGTATGAGCTCTATTAGTCATGCTGCTAATACCGAGATTGCGTCGATGAAAAGTGTGGATTGTGGTTTTCTCACTTCTGAGGAGCAACATTTATTGGCTGGTTAGTAACAGTGTGCCATCGAATTTCAGATTGCAGCCCAGTACTCAGCTCTATAAATGTGAGCTTCGACTCGAGTTCACCATGAAGGACAGAGCGGATGACAAATAGCTATATGTTTAATGTTTTTTTAGTTATGGGCGCGTTAAGGAGCTTTGTTTGAAAATCTTGATCACGACACAGTTTATTTGTATTAAGAGCTGAAGCAGAAGAAAATATATGGGATATTTATTATGGTATACAATTTGCATGAATATTTCTAAGAATCTAAACGTGTTGCATGCACGTTTAGAACGTACGTGTTGAATGCACGTTAGTAGTTACAATCATTCATAACGCTCGCTTATCCTGTTCCTCTGCCTGATAAACGATGCACAAAAATGAACCCTGCGCCAATCATTTTTCGAGCCCTGCACACAATTTTAGGCCCTTGATCTGTGTTCCGGATGATTTGCTCAGAATGATGTCTCGTTCTCAGACCTGTCGCCGGGTGAACTACTTCCACTGGAAGCGAGAGTGGGTGAAGTACGCAGCGACTCCCTACATTTACTACAAAGACCAGTGGGTGAGCTACGACGACAAGGACAGTGTGACCGTAAAGGTATGCGGGACATTGGAATTGTCGCTCCCTCCTGAAACAGCTGGCTTGTCAGTGAAATTCTTTTCTTTGCAAAGGCTTCTATCTACGCAAGATCTCACAAGGAAATCTGTCATATCTACCTTAAAGAACGTGCAATGTTGAGCCCATCATTTATCACACAGAACATGTTACTTTTTGTTTCGCTATGGCTAAGGAATATTTGCAGGAAATGAAGTTATGAATTCTTCCCTCCTCCTCTCTCAGTAAGATCACCGTGAGTCGCATTTATATTCGGATAAATGAATCGCCCGTCTTTCGCCTGAAGTTATGCAAGGTGCGGATATGAAGCTTCGAGGAACGGGCCTCATTCCGGTTCATCATCATCATGAACAGCCGGACTATTCGGGCTGCAGGGCGAAGTCCTCTCCCATATTCCTCCAATTAACGTGGTCCTGTGCTAGCTGCATCCACTTGACCCCTGCGAACGTCTTAATCTCATCCGCCCACCTAACTTTCTGCCGCCCCCTGCTACGCTTTCCTTCCCTTGGAATCCAGTTTGTTACCCTAAGCGACCATCGGTTATCCTTTCTGCGCGCTACATGTCCTGTCCATGCCCATTTCTTCTTCTTGATTTCCACTGGAATGTCAGTGACTTGAGTTATTTCTCTGACCCACTCTGCACGTTTCCTATATCATCCCGGTTACTTGCCCCATAAGTTTTGCATAACGCTTATGACACTCGGTATTTTGTTTCATTGACGCTCAAAGGCAGCTTGGTTTCGGAAGCACTGGCTGGGTGGCATCTTCGTGTGGTCACTGGACGCGGACGACTATTCGGGAGAATGTGTAGGCGAGATCTACCCTATGGTGACTGCGGCGTCGAAACCAATGAGAGATTATCGGCCCATCCAAATGCGTCGATCAGAAGATGAAGCTGAAAGGTGCGCTGCCTCCCTATAACGCCTACATTCTGGTCACAGCTCATTCCGCTGCACTCTGTACTGAGAGGAAAAGAGAGTTAAAATAAATTTTAAGTGCCATCTTGCACCTATAGCTATATTTCTCTCACTCTTCCTCCAGTACTTCACTAAACGTTAATACCCAGCATGTTTTCTGTTAACGATGTTGAGTACTCCTTTTGGCCGCATGAAATCCCTATGGTTACTCCTCACTCGTAACAACGCACACATAGAAGCACTTATATGGCCGGGATTCCGTCTGGGAAAGGTATGCCATTAGGAGATCAGCTGGGCATTCTGAAGCCAGAAACACTTAAAAAAAGTGAAAACCATGTGATAATGCAGGTCTAATACGCCTACCTTTTCGTACAGCTTATGCACAAACTTGTAGAAAAGGCTCGTCCTCGCATTTGGCGTAGAAGTGAAATTGGCGACAAGTGTTTGCAAAACAGGGCAGCTAAACAACACCAAAGGCCCTTAGCTCTGGCTCACTCCATGTGTGAAGGGCGAAGGGAGGGTTTTGTGAGCAGAAATGGCCATCAAAATCCATCTTTCTGCAATGCCGAAAAAATAAATTCATTAACAGGTTTTCCACACTGCTGACAGAAGTTATAGAAGTGGTTGTATACTTTATTTTACACACATCTTCATAAAAATGATTAGTAGAAAATACCTTTATTGGATTGGAAAGTGGGTACCCGGAATTTAGAAATTGCAAACGACTGACGGAACAAAAATTGCGAAAGCAGAATTTCACAACGTATTGCAGTTTTTTAATGGCCTTAAGAAATAGTTTCTCGCCTCCTTTGAAAGAGTTTATAAACGTAGTGTGCCACTTGAAACGTGAAGAACTGAAGCATTGGAAGAAAAAAGCAGGCATTGTCGTTTGCATATTTGATGCGTTACAAGAGGATTTAGCTAACACGATTACTGCTGTGCTTTTATTTCAGCGATTAAAATTATGAGGGATCTGAAAAGAAGATGTTCATGATTTGGGAGCTTTCAAGAAACGGTAACTACTACATCTCAAAGGGAAGACTAGGAAGAAAAAATTTACGGCCACGCCTTCTTAGAAGAATTATTAAACAGTGCAGTCCTATTTGGTAACTGCATTCACTACGGCACTTGTGGTTGTAGTGAATTTCCTCAGTGTCATTCTATTGTACAGGTCTTTGATTACAATTTTTTAAAATGAAATTTATTCTCCTTAGAGGCAAGTAACAAATTCATACTTTGCTGGATAGTACACATATGCCTACTCTTCTTTCTTGTTGTAGTAAAAACACCTTTTATAAAAATGGCTACCTTGTTCACTATAGTTATTTCAATGTGAGAGTTAGCAGTAAGATTCAAAAACAAAACTGCAACTCCTTGAAGAAATGGACACGAGCACTGGCCGCTCGTCGTGGTATGTATATTGCTTGTTAGGCGCAACAAAGGAGTAGTTCTCACACCATTTTTTATAACACAGACTAGCACCACAAAAAAAAAAAGTTACCCTTTGCAGCGGTGCAATTTTCAGTATGCACTGTGGCGGTATAAGGTAATTGTATGAATAAAAGTAGGAATAAGCCAGAGGCATAATTAAAGGCCAACCATGCTTATATAGCATTTTAATTTTATAGTCACATCACATTCATTGGCGTTTCTGTCATCAGAAACCAAAGAACGTTTTTTATAAATACAAAGTAAAATCTTTCGGATGAGAAAAAACGAAGAAGCCGAGACAGGAAGTAGGTTTCGACCAGTCTATGTCGTCATGACATACTGTGATGTCACGAATAGGTGAACAAAACCTATTGTGTGCGCTCTGATAGTCTGAACCGTTTAATGTAAGATGCAGTTTAGCCAATATAGGGTCCCTCTTGCCTGAAATGAACGAAAACAGGTTAAAATATTTTCCTGCAGTAAACGTATCTCGAATACAAGTGACCATGCATTCAGTGACTGCGCGCTCCCACGGTTTCTCATAGAACTCTCCACGACTCCTGGCATGAATTGGGAAATGTTAAAATGCATCAGCGCTGCAGTAAAAATCGAAGTGACGCGATGTTAAGCAGAAATTATAAAAACATTAATCAGACCGTAAAGTACAAATTTCTTGTAAAATCAGAGGGCGTTTGTAAAACGCCCGAGTTGCCTTAAAGCTCAGCCGAAGGGTGCGACGCAATATTGTTAATGTTATTTGGTGTCCTCTTTGTATATCACTTGGCAGACAAGGTGGTAGGTTTCGGGTTTTGTTTATTACAGTAGCATATAGGACCTTTCGTTATCCAAGTTTAATGAACTAGCCTGGCTGGCCATTAGGGCTAGCATGTCTGACTTGCTACCGAAGTGCCTGGGATTTTATCACTTCATACCAATTTTGTTTTCAGGTGCGTTAATTTATTTTATAATTTTAGCGGTCATAAGGATGTATGATTCATGTTACGAAGTTATCAGAATTTATCATATGTTTGAATCACTGTTAATAATGTGCTATCGCAAAATATGATTGTGCAGTAACGCTCTCACTGTTCTACTATTTGATCTTCAGAGGTGTTTGAAATAATCTCCCATGGTAGTGCGGTATACAACAGCGAGTATACTACATCGGTTGTACTTTTGGGAACATGTCCCGGTGTTTGGCCTTACTTTTATTTAGTTGTTATACTTTGAGAAATTTGGAAAATAGGGACGGTAGTTTTGTGGGCGCTGAAAAGGCAAACTTAACACTGTATTTCATGAAAAACCTTTGTAGCATTATGCGAGCCTCATTTCTCCACAAGGAGATTCGTTTTTCTAGGATATGTACTGTCAGCTAAATTTGCTTGAAAATGCCTGGAAAACTGAAAACAAGGCCTGTTCACGGTAGATCGCTCACCGCTAGCGGTCGAGCTGCTCAAGAAAGCTCTTCTGCAGATTGTGTAAACGTGCTTTCCGCAAGGTACTACCTAGGCAAAGGTTTCTAATACCTCTTTTTCCAAATTAGGAATTGTGTCGAGGTGTGGGGAAGCAGGCTTTTCTTTGTGCGATGAGCGTAACCACTGCACTCATCAGAAACGGTCAGAAGATAATCTAAAAAACTGGTTTCCGAAACTCCGAAATCTGAAACTTAAGTCTGCAGAAGTCTCATTAAAGGCAGTTAAAATGTATTTTACGCAATATTAGACGCTGCCCCGGGAATCTAGTTTCAAGAGGATTGAGAAATCGTACACGTATACCTAAAAGCGTTAACGTTTACTACCAGAGTGTCAGTAAGATTCCCATGCAAAGTGTTGTTTGGTTTGGTTTATAGGGTTTAACGTCATAAAACAACTCAGGCTATGAGTGACGATATAGTGGAGGGCTCCGGAAATTTACACCACTAGGAGTTCTTTAACGCGCACTGACACCACAGGTCACATGCGCGCCGTTCTTTTCGCCTCCACCAAAAAGCGGCCGCCGCTGCCGGGACTGCATTCTCAGGCCCAACATTCGAGCGCACTAACGGCTGCATATCGCGGTGGGGCCAAGAGGTTGTCAAAATGAGATTACATGTGTGGCACATAGCAGGAACCACACATGAGCCTATGGGAAATCCCGTTTGTTTTTTTGTAAATACCTGCGGTATTCCCGCTATACTAGAGTAGAGGATAGGCAGCAAGTTAAACACTTTGTAGAAAACATACAAACAGGCTCCAACTTTTTTGGAAGGTAACCGCCGCACGTCGGCTTTCGATGAGGTCTTGCACAGTCACTAACAAACTCTGTTGGGGAACTGAATTGAAGAGTCCTTCGATGTCCACGGAAAAGGGCGAATGTTCACTCCCATTTGTATAAGAAGTCCGTGACATTCATCGAGGTCTAGACGCCAAAGAGTCATCAGGCGCAAAAAGTCCAGTGATCATTTCAGCAATAACTGGCTTGTTTAAAACCTGGCTTCAAAACATTTTTCACATGATCATGCGCCAACTGGTCCAAAAAGCTACACTTCTTCATCGCAGGACCACTTTCACTCCTCTTAGCATTCAGGGACCACTGCGTGCCAAAGGGACCTTATTACATCACTCTATCGCCATTGTGTTACGCCCGCGGAGCAGTTTGCGCTTTGACGTCTGAAACGGAGCATCAGTCCTTCGCATGCTGTTTGCCTTTCACCTCGGACGACACCATATTTCCGAGGACAGTAACTGAAGAACCTCCAAATGTTATTATGGTTTGAACTGCCAAAAACGAGCACACACACCTCGTCGACGAGAGCATGTGGCACAATGACGAGGAGTAATCAAGGACTTGAATGGCGATGAAAAAGGGGAGCAGGCTCAAGTAGCCAAGTTCCGAGATGACCAACTCTGCAGTAAAAGAAAAAAGTTTGAGGGATGCGGACTCGCGGAAAAATAACTTGTTCCTGCCTGCATCTCCAGTCACTCGGGAGGTACGGGGTTCAATACCCAGTGCCGCCGGGTACCCACCGGTTTCCAATGGGTACAAGATTTCCCCCGGCCTGGTGCTCGGCTCTTCTGGGGTGAAATGCTTGGGAAAAGGGGCCATGAACCAAAATGCAGGTTCATGGAGGATGCACGTCTCTTCATGACTCCGTACATTTAACTTACCGGCTTCACCGCCACTGCTAAAAATAATGTTCTACTATAACCAAAAGCCCGCAAATATTTGTACATGACTGTAGATGAGCTAGCCGAAGCCGCCTGCCAGCTGAGATGTCGAAAATATTTTGTTGAACATAGATGGAGTATCAATGGTTTAGTCCCACGTCCAGCTTTTTATTGCTGTACTGTGGCCTTAGCGGTCCTGTCCACCACTCACTACCGATTCCAGCCTGATTAGCTCTGCATATCTGTGTCGCGCGATCCAAATTATATTCGCGCACTTCGGGTTTTAGGTTAGGTGTTTTGAGATTTTTTTCATGCAGAGTTCGGCGATCTATCACATTTAACAATTTATGCACGTTCGGAGAATAAGAAACTGGCCTTGGTCAAGGTGAGTGGAATAAGTGCCGCGGCCGCTACTGCCACATAACGTGCACATAACAATCCTTTTAATGAAGAGCGCCATACACATCATCAGGAGTACCATGCATACATGAGGAGTAGCATGCTAGGCTCACCACCAGGCAGACATCCCCTGCTGCCATTAAAATCTCTCTCTCTCTCTCAATATATATATATATATATATATATATATAATGAGTGGCAAGAAATTCACTCACGGTGAATGCAGCTAAAAGAAAGGTTGTGTTTTCCTGTCCTAAAAAAGGGCGTAATACAGTATTAACAGTGCAATAATTTAAATCCCTTGTTGTACACTTTCAAGATGCTCGGCAATGGGATTGTCATGTCAATCATATCATGCTCAAAACATCAAAAGTCGTAAGTTTTGTTTCGCTTCATAGGAATGTTTTACAAAAAAAAGTAAACTTTTTCACCATAAGGCTTTATCCCCCCCCCCCCCCCCCCCCCTCGCTTTTTTATTCTAATGTACACTAGGGTGGTCAACAACGACGACACCACCTTACGTACTCAATATAGCCGTTTATAAAATCTTATTTCCCCAGCAGACACACAATGACGGACTTGATAACTCAGTTGCCGCTATCTTGTGGTGCATCTTGTGGTCCAGGTTATTTCGGTTAGATTCACTTAATAACCTTCCTAAGCGCTACCACATGTGTGGCACGATTGATAAGAAAAAGAAGATCAAATGAAAACCAGTTTCCGATTATGGAACCATTCTATATTCATATCAGTGGAGCTAAGTGCGTAAGTCAGGCCTCCATATAATTCTCCGATAGAGAATTTCGGTTCTTGGCCAGCTCACTGAGATACTTGGGGTAACACGTGATGTTATTCTTGTCAGCGTTTTTTTTTGTTTTTGTTGATTCTTCCTATTCATTTGAGCATATGTCTTGGATAAACTTAAGTTGTGAGTCAGGGCTTGTCCTTGTTTTCCTCACTAGTCCTTGTGTCTACGCGCAAAAGTTTCAGTACACATGTCAATAAACTCCCCAAACTTTCTGCTCTCCTTTGATAAGTGACTTCAATATTGTAACTAAGCAAAAAGTTGTTGGCACAGGTTGTAGCGCTCATATGAAATGCATGAAATGAAATATCGACACTATCCCTAGCTATGTTGCAGCTATCTGAGTCACATTACCCTCGTCGTAAAAAAACTAAAGGGGACTGCCCCTATTACCAGAAAAAAATTATGGCCCTAAAAAAATTTATTGCTAACTGCAGTTCTTCTTAACAGTATAATTCAAGTTATTGTAAGCTGCCCGCAGTTTAATGTGCGCACTATGATCCTTAAAAACTTGGAAATGGATATAAACAAAGCAAATGGGGATTAGTCATTGGGGGGGGGGGGGGCTGATGTACATTTGACGGTAGAGGCGAAGCAGGCAGGTGAGCGGGATCTCGTTTGTTATACTTTTTGCGAATTCTAAAACTTATTGGGATGTGTGAATGTTCAGAATAATTTGTAATGTTTAATAAGCGATTGAAGAGCCCGCCTGTACAAAAGCGATTGCAGTGGTAATGCGCGGCAGATAATTATGCCGCTCGAGCAAATACTTCATTCGGACGGAATCAGCATTCATACAAAACAATGGTCGCATTTACAATGGCTTTTGCGTTCGGCGCGGCACAGTGACAAAAAAGAGAGACAAATTTTTTGCATAAAACATTAACAGCGGATCGATGTTCTATCCGATGATCACACAAAAGCGTTCACTCTAGCCAAAATGGCAACACTGAGGTTAAAATTCAACCTCGTTATGTTACAATCATTAATGTGGCTGGTGGATCATAGAAACCTCTTGTTCATAAAAAAAAAAAAAAGGAATCACAAAAACCGGGAATGGGTTGGCACTGGTTCTCTTATTCCTCGCTAAATAATATTATCACCTCTTTGTCCGGTAGGCTGAGACACAAAAGTATTTAACATTTCACAGATGACTCTTTGTAGAATGCCGTATTTGTTTTGATGCTTATAGAAAGCTGTGGAATAGCAATCAGTACCACCATTCACATATTGCTCTCCGCAAAAACGGTGAGTAAACGAATTTTTTTTTTGGCACCAAACGTAGGGGCTGTGTTCCCCATGCGGGCGGGTTCCTCGCGTATGCTAATAATGTACACAAGGAATATGCTGAAAATAGAAAGTATAATTATTTATACCCTTTCTAGTACATGAGAACAGGAATAGGACGCAGAATTGACGGAAGAGATAGAGCAAAAAATAAGATCGACCTAATAATATGCGCCCAGCGTGGCTTAGGGTATGGAGGAGCTAATAAAAAAGAGGTGCAGGAGCCAAATAATAAACTCAGGTCTACAACCAGCCCGCCTAGATTCGAAAATAAAATGTGGGAACTTGATGTGGAGCAAGCACATCAAATAAATAGCGCTAACGCGGAGAATGAAGAGGGGCTGCGGGCAGTGAGGTATACACAGACAGTCAAGATAAGGAAATTTGTGCGAATAGCACTGTGCCACTGGAAAAAAGCGGGCTAATTTGAGAACCGTTTGTGAGTTTTTTCCTTGCGCACTAGACTCAGCCGAGCTGATGATGCTGAGTAGTTAGAAGTATTTAAAAAAAAATATAGCGTTGCTGTCTACTATATTACAGCTGCCGAAAACGCTCTAGCGCATTTATTTATTTCCGCACACCTTCCTCTGGAAGTGTACGTATTGAGGGACATAAGGCATGCAATGGTAAGCCGCGCATTCTTCTTGTCGAAGAAGGTTTTCAGCTCTAAGTGCATTAGCTAAAACTTGGGGAAGCGGCCCCTTTCTTCAGTAGAGCTTGCTGATTACTTCCTGAAAACACATACTGCCATTGTGAAGTGCTGTTCAGAGACCGCAATGCCTCCAATTCGTTCTTTTCAATAGCTTCTTTACTGCGAAGCTGGGAAATACCATTTCCATTTTTAGTTTCTTTTTCTCCTCTCATTCTCAGCCATACCTAGGGACAAATAGTGTCAGAAACCCTTCACATCATGGACGATCCCACGAGAAACACGACTTCGAGTCGACGCAGATGGAACAAGCATGACCACAATTCTTTCTACGAAAAGGCGCAACGACTGAACACACAATCTACCTCCTTCGTGTGAAGGTGACAAGAAAAATGAGCAAGCCTACCTTCGAAAATTGAAGCCGAAATAGCTGCCTCCGAGAGAAATATTTCTCCACAGAGATATTTACGGCCACCCCTCATCTCCCTCGTAGAGAATAGTTTGATGCTTTCGTGAACCGATACCAGTTCCTCCGTCAAGTATTTTTAAGTTCCTGCCTTTAAGGTGCTTTTTAGAGCGCTCGGTGAGCGTGGGTTGAATTTTTATTCCTTTGAAGAAGCACTGCTGTTTGCGAATGTGTGCGGGCTCGTCAGGTTTATTTTGGCGCACGCACACACACTGTGACTGGTGCTGGATCGACGAGCCCCGTTCACTGTTTGCGTTGCCGCCACATCGTCGCCTGCAGCGGACTCCGGTTGGCTTAAAAAATCCAAACGACCCCCGATACAGTGAGTGCGCTTGAGCCCTTCATGTACAACGTGATGTGATGTAAATCTGTCCCTCCCCCTCCACCTTGCTACTCGCCGAAAAGCACAATGCACCAGAAACAATTCATCTTTTCAGCCTCTTAGGCAGCTAGGAGACACTAGAGAAAAATGTCAAATGTCGAAACTGTAGTTAGGAATGTTCTCGATATGGAAAAGAAAATTAATGCCCAAATGATAAAAAAATAAATCAAGCACTAGATTATCAAGCATCAACTTCTGTCAGGGTTTTAGTTATTTCTTATTTACTTATTGAGCTGCAGCACTTGTGGCGCCCTCCCTTTAATGTGGCAAAGTATGGTACATTTCAAATTACGAAGTGCTGAGTATGGACTCGTTTCAGAAATGAGCGCGAGTCAAATGCTATCAGAGTAGATGGAAAAGAAATGGTTGTGCGTAACGCAAAAGCGCTGAAAGCAAAAATAGAGTTTTATTTCTTTGGTGTCAATGCGGTTACAAGAAGTTGTAATGTAAAGTAATCAAGGAGTTTTTTTTTTGAGCTCACCAAACGAACCGAACGAAAATCTGTCCGAACATCATAGCTACCGCAAAACGCCGAGGCGTCCATACAAACTAGCTTGATTGTTCATTTAGGAATTCTTGCTTCTTATGATTCTAATCGCTTTTTTGTACTGTTTCAAATATAATTGCCACCCATTCGTGATTCATTAGTATACATCCAAGCAGAAACCGCAACCGACGCCAAACAAGTTACGTAGATATATGGAGATAATTAATCGGAGGCGGTAAGACCGTACAAGCGCGCACGCACGCACTCTTACGAGCACTTAGGATTGGGGAGTCCGGCTGGGCTGGCGACCCATCCGAGAAAATTATATTCTGTCCCAGGCCTGGCCTGAGCCCGAGGATGGAGGCTTGAGAGCGATACGAGCCCGGATCGTAGGCCGAGCCGGATACCGGCTTTCGGGTTGCGACCCGACCTCATTCACAGATCTACCGCAGATATCCCCAAAAGGGGATTTATGGGCTGGGCTTTTAAAGCATTGAAAACAGCTTCACTAAAAAAAGGCATAGTTTATCAAGGCAACAAAGAACTGCAGAGGTGCTTTGGACTCCAAAGCTGTCAATTTAGGGGAATCTTTTCTTCTCTTCCTAATACGAACTCTATTTTCGGCACACCCATCCAGCGGAGAGCTCGTGACATGCGCACAGTGCCTAGCCCCCTGAAAGCCACAGAGCGATAGCCGCTGTCACCGAGTGCCGCCGCCATTCACGTCGCGTGTGACGTCATACCCTCGCTGCTCGCTCATCTGCCGCCTGAAGCAATCCGGATTTCTCAGTCGCGACTGCGATGGCAAAACCAACACTAGCTTCGCTGTGACACAGAATCATAATGGCATCGCGCAGACATCTGAAAGAGGCAAAGTTATGCAGCAGAGGCGCTACGTTCCAAAGCGCTTTTAAGAGAGGAAGAAAATCGAATTTCACTTCAGGACCATTGTCCCCTTTTCTATTCCCTAGCTTTTATTTTCTATGTTTTTATTTTTCCGATGTAGTTATACATCTCAAAATCTAATATCTCTGCACCCCAATTCTTGGCCGATCCTCCTGTGTGGGTATGTGCCATCACATTAGAGGACAACAACAAGAACAACATTGTCCCCTGCATGCCATAATGTGTGAACTTGGCGAGGGATATGAGCTAGCAGGAAAAGATGAGGAGAAAAATTGTTTGGACAACCAAACAAATGCAATTGCAGCAGCCGCCATAACGTAGCGCGGCTCGAAGCTAAAAGCACCCCAACAATTTTTAAAGGGCCATGGTCCCCCTTTCGATCCAAAATATTTTTGTCTTCGGTGACTTGCAAGCCCGCAAACATTTTTTAAAAGAGTAATTAGTAGCGCAAAACAGCTACCGCAATAAATCGATTCTGCTGAGTTTATTTCCTTCCGTTCCCTCGCAAGCGTTTTTCACTCTCTTGCCTTGCCGCTCAGCCTTCGCAAACCAAATTCGCCTCCCTCCTCCGCATTTGGCGGAAAGCGTGTTGTGCAGTGCGGTGCAGAGTGGTCGGTTATGTTATGATTCCATAGTTATGCGAACGAAGTGAAGGCTGCAGGAATGGCGTCGTACAAAGAACGGTCGTGGAGAAGGGGCTCCGGGTGCGCGACAAGTAAACAGACAAGACAGAAGCGCGCAGCCAGCAGATAACACAGTTAGTGTTTTCCACCCACTCTCCCCTCCTCAGTCAGAGAGAAGAACCCGTGGATGACGTTTCGGCTGCTGATGTCACCGTCCAGGACCGGATACCAGAGTAGCGAGCAAGGAAGGACCTTGGCTTTCGAAGGGGAGCATAAGATAGCTTTGATTGGTATTTTAAGAGCGTCAGCTCTTACTACTTAAATTTGGCTTTTTGTCGTCCGTTTTTCCGCCACTCTCAGGTTCAAAGCTAGAGCAATGCAAACAAGGCGATTATAATACAATTCCATGATTAGAAATAATTTCTTTACTACCGCGTGACCACACATAAATTGGAGTTCAACATGTGTGACCTCTTGATTCCGCAAAGACACGTGACGGAGGCTCTGTAATATCGCTGTAGTATTTTGCAGAGACTGTATATACTGTATACCCCATCGAAGAATTGGGCTTTTCTGTTAATAATACCATACTTTGGACAGCGGTCCTGTAATTCGCTATCGTAGATTTTGACCTCAAAGGCCCCTCCGATCTTCGTGGTCGTGTTCATTTCGTGTTTGAGGACATGCCTACATCTACCCATCACTAATTGCAGGCAAATTAATTCTGTGTGTAATCTGCAGTCTGTGCCATCTGTGATTTATGGGTTATCGGGTTGAACATCCCAAAGCGACTCAGGTATAGAGAGACACCGACACCGCAGTGGAGAACTCTGGAAATTTGGATAATCTGAGGTACTTTAAAGTTTGCTGACATCGCGCAGATTATGGGCGCCTAGATCTTGGCCTCCATCGAAATGCTGCCGTCGAACCGGGATTAATAACCGCGTCCTTTGATTCAGTAATCCGGCGCGCTAACTACTTAGCCACCGCGGCGGGATTTTCAGATCCGTGAAATGCTCGATGTGTCACTACGAACAAGTATTATTTTGTCAACGGTTGCACTGTTGTGCGCAGGGAGGTAAGCTGTTTCCTAAGGCGTGAAAAAGTGGGTGTGAGCTTTCCTTGTGCTTTTATTGGTCTGTGCAGCGATCGCTTTTTGCTTCAACCTGCGTAGTGATCAGAATCAGCGCAGGCGTTCGCAGTAGTGAGAAGCTGCTGGCCGAATCTGGTGATCACATAATTGCGAATGCTAGTGATTCTCGGTCAGACGCGCAGGCGATTTGTGACGACACTGGGTTAATTGCTAACTTTGTAGCAGTAACCACGTAATATATTTTTTTGGTTAGGTTTGGTTGATGAGGTTTAACGTCCAAAACTCACTGAGGCTATGAGAAACGATATAGTGGAGGTCTCCGGAAAATTCGACGCCCTGGGGTTCTTTAACGTGGACTGAAATTGCACAGCACATAGGCTCCTTCCCGAAAAACGGCTACCGGAGCTAAGACTCAATCCCGTATCCTTGGGTTCACCAGTCGCTGAGCCACCGCGGCGGAGCATAATATTTCTTGGATTTAAAAAATATGAGCGAAATCTACAAGGTAATGGCAGACCACCTGAAATAACTTTCTTTTGTGCTTTTAGTTTACAAACGCACGTTATCGCGGCTGCCACATTACAGGGTTGCCAGCCCTGCCGCCCGCTAAATCGGCTAATAGAAGAGAGGGTTTGTACGGAATCTGCGCTGCTTAACGGAGCGCCTAAAATTTGACACACTGCGCCACCTAGCTTTATAATGAGCAAGCGCTCCTAAGACGCTGGGGATGAGTCGCCGGGGCGTGGCTTTGCCATCGGTGGATTAAAAGCTTTCATTATAGTGCATAGTGTTTTA